>NW_012108697.1:606221-684904 GCF_000951045.1 Mandrillus leucophaeus
GTGTGTGTGTGTGTGTGTGTGTGTGTGTGTGATTTATTAGATAGGAGGCTGAGAAGTCCCACAATCTGCCATGGGCAAGGTGGAGACCCAGGAATCCAGGTCTGAAGGCCTGAGAACCAGGAGTGCCAAGGGCAGGATAGATGTCTCAGCTCAAGCAGAGAGGGGGTAATTTCAACCTTCCCCTGCCTTTTGTTCTATTCAAGTCCTCAACAGACTGGATGATGCCTACCCCTACTAGGGAGGGCCCTCTGCTTTACTTAGTTCACCAATGCAAATGCAAATCTCTTCCGGAGACATCCTCACAGACACACCCAGAAATACTGTTTAATTAGATATCTGGACATCCCATGGCCCAGTAAGTTGACACAGAAAATTAACCATTCCAGCAGCTAAAAAGAGAACAGCTGAGGCCTGGCGCAGTGGCTCATGCCTGTAATCCCAGCACTTTGGGAGGCTGAGGCAGGCAGATCACAAGATCAGGAGTTCGTGACCAGCCTCACCAAAATGGTGAAACCCCATCTCTACTAAAAATACAAAAATTAGCCGGGCAGGTGGCAGGCACCTGTAATCCCAGCTACTTGTGAAGCTGAGGCAGGTGAATCACTTGAACCCAGGAGGCGGAGCTTGCAGTGAGCCAAGATCATGCCACTGCACTCCAGCCTGGGCAACAGAGCAAGACTCCGTCTAAAAAAAAAGAAAAAAGAAGAAAACAGCTGAAATTGTAATGTATTCTTAAAGTCCAGGAGTAGCAGTCGAGAAACAAAGCAATCAACAGACACAAGAGAAGTCCATACTTGCTTCCTCGCTCTTCTCCAAGGGTCTCTACTAGGTGCTCACAAAAAACACTGGGGCAGGGCAGGACAACTGAGAGACTGTACGAGGCACAAAGGCACAGAATTCCCTCATCCATGAGCCCTGCTCTCACGTAAAAGTCATAAGCTGCTGGGAGAGAGGCCCAAGAAAAGATGCCCTGCCTTTGGTAGAAGGGTGAAAGCAAGAGCTGTCTGCCACTCGAGGAAGGACAGAAAACGAGCTCAGCTCAGAATATTGCACTGATACAAAGCAGAGAGCTGCCACTACTGGGGAAGGGGCCAAATTACTGAGAAATCACTGGATTCCATCCACCCCGGCAGTCTAGGAGCTCAGGGCCCAAGACCGAGGCCGGAGGATGAAAACTAAAAAACACCATCTTACTCCATGATGAGCTGTAACAAGCAACAGTCGATCACCAGGGAAGGTCAAAAAGAGCATGGGTCAGATTCCTTCTGTGGCACAGATATGAAGACCTGCTGAAATCTGAGCATGGGGGGAAACACTAAGGAAAAACCCTTCCGCAATTCAGGCCTCACATGAAGCACAAAGCAGCAGCAGCCCACTCCTGCAGCGACTGGAAGTCTGGTGCGCTGTAAGTATAGCATCAACAAATCCAAACCTAGTTCAGCCACTGACTAGACTGCCCCAACCTCCCTCCACACTGATGACTGGACACAAAAAATGTGCCTATTTCTGGATAGAAGAACGACTTATCTAAGTTTATTTTAAAGACAATATTTGGCATACAATCAAGAAATACAAAACCCACAGACAAGAATGAAAAAAAGCTGTTAACAGACTCATAAAGTTATTAACAGACTTAGATTTGAATGTCAGAACTGTCAGACAAGGAATTGAAAGTAACTATGACTAATATGTTAAAGGATTTCATGGAAAAGATAGACAAAATGCATCAAAAGGTAAAAAATGTCAGCAGAGCTGGGCACAGTGGCTCGTGCCGGTAATCCCAGCACTTGGGGAGGCTAAGGCAGGTGGATCACCTGAGGTCAGGAGTTCAAGATCAGCCTGGCCAACATGGTGAAACCCTGTTTCTACTAAAAATACACAAAAATTAGCCAGCCACAGTGGTGGGCACCTGTAATCCCAACTACTCGGGAGGATGAGGCAGGAGAATCACTTGAACCCAGGGGGCGGAGGTTGCAGTGAGCTGAGATCCCGCCACTACACTCCAGCCTGGGTGATAGAGCAAGACTCCATCTCAAAAAAAAAAAAAAAAAAAAAAGTGAGTAGAGAGATGGAAACCAGAACAAAGAGTTAAATGAAAATGCTAGAAATAAAAAACATGATATTAAAGACAAAGAATTTCTTCAACAGGCGTTGAGCACACTAGACATGGCTGAGAAAAGAATCAGTGAACTTGAAGATAGGTCAACTGAAATTATCCAAAATGAAAGACAAAAAGTAAGAAAGCACAGCATCCAACTGCCGTGAACACATAAAATGGTTAAATATACCTGTAATTTGAGTCCCAGAAGGAAAAGAGGATGAGGAGATCATGGAGTAGGATAAATATTTGAAGAAATGATGGCTAAAAATTTTCCAAAATTAACTTTTTAAACTATGATTTTTTTTTCTTTTTTTGCAGCTCACTTGAGGAGACAGACCAACACTGATTTTAAAAAAAAGAAAGAAAAAAAGGATCAAAGAAATTAAGAGGCCCCTGAAAGGATAAATACAAAGAAAATCACTCTAGACACATCAAACTGCTAAAAATTAAAGACAATGAAAAAAATCTTGAAGGCAGCCGGAGAAACTATACAAGCCAGAAGATAACTGAGTGACTTCATTAAAGTGCTGAAGAAAAAAGAAGTTATCCAATATGGATTTATATACCCAGCAAAAGTATATTTCAAAAACAAAACACTTTTTCAGACAAATAAAAACTGACATAATTCATTGCTATTAGACATGTACTATAAAAAATATTAAAGGAAATTATTTAGAAAGAAGAAATACGATACCAGAATGAAATTTGATTCCACATAAAGAAAGAAGAAAGGGCATCAGAATGTGAATAAATGTAATAGATATTGTTAAGATTTTTAACCTCTTTAGAAGGTAACTGACAGTGTAAAGCAAGGGCTGGCGAGCTAGAGCAGAGGATAAATATAGTTATATTGGTACACAGCCACACACATTCATTTATGTGTATTTTGTTTTCCTTTTTATTTTTGAGACAGAGTCTCACTCTGTTGCCCAGGCTGGAGTGCAGTGGCACAGTCTCGGCTCATTGTAACTTCCCCCTCCTGGGTTCAAGAGATTCTCCCACCTCAGCCTCCCAAGTAGCTAGGACTACAGGCATGCGTCACCATACCTGGCTAATTTTTGTATTTTTAGTAGAGACGGGGTTTTGCCATGCTGGCCAAGCTGGTCTCGAATTCCTGACCTCAAGTGATCCATCCACCTCAGGCTCCCAAAGTGTTGGGATTACAGTCCTCATTTATGTGTATTTTCTATGGCTGCTTTCATGCTATAATGACAGAGGTGAGCAGTTGCAACAGAAACCCTATGGTCTGAAAAGCCCAAAATATTTACAGGCATACCTCATCTTATTGCACTTCACTTGACTGAACTTCCTAGATACTGTGTTTTTTATAAATTGAAGGCATATGGCAAACGTGCATGGAGCAAGTCTATCAACACCAATTTTTTCCAACAGCATGTGCTCACTTTGTTTCCGTGTCACACTTTGCTAATTCTCAAACTATTTCAAACTTTCTCCCATGATTATTATGTCTGTTATGGTGATCTGTGATCAGTGATATTTGCTGTAACTATTGTAATTGTTTGGGGGCATCAAAAACCACACCTATATAAGACAGCAAACAATTTATTAGTGTTATGTGTGTTCTGACTGCTCCACTGACCAGTCATTCCGCCACCTCTCTCCCTCTCCTCAGATCTCCCTATTCTGAGACACAACAATATTGAAATTAGGCCAATTAATAACTGTACTATGGCTTCTATGTGCTCAAACAAAAAGAAGTACACCTCTCATTTTATTCTGAGATAGGGTCTTGCTCTGTCATCCAGGATAGAGTGTAGTGGCGTGATCTCTACAACCTCCACCTCCTGGGTTCAAGCAATCCTCCTGCCTTGGCCTCTTAATGTGTTGGAATTATAGGCGTATGCCACTGTGCCTGGCCTACATCTCTCATTTTAAATTGAAAGCTAGAAATGATTAAGCTTAGTGAGGAAGGCATGTCAAAAGCCAAGGTAGTCTGAAAGCTAGGCCTCTTGCACCAGTCAGCCAAGTTGTGAATGCAAAGAAATATATCTTGAAGCAAATTAAAAGTGCTACTCCAGTGAACACACAAATAATAACAAAGTAAAACAGCCGTATTGCTGATATGGATAAAGTTTTAGTGGTCTGGATAGAAGATCGAACCAGCCACAACATTCCCTGAAGCCAATGTCTAATCCAAAGCAAGTCCCTAACTATCCTCAATTCTATGAAGGCTGAGAGAGGCAAGGAAACTACAGAAGAAAAGTTGGAAGCTAGCAGAGGTTGGTTCATGAGGTACGAGGAAAGATGCCACTCCATTACACAAGAGTACAAGGTGAAGTAGCAAATGCTGATGTAGAAGCTGCACAAGTTGTCCAAGAGATCTAGATAGTATCATTGATGAAGGTGGCTACACTAAACAACAGATTTTCAATGTAGATGAAACAGCCTTATATTGGAAGAAGATGCCATCTAGGACTTTTGTAACCGGAGAGGAGAAGTCAATGCCTGGCTTCAAAGCTTCAAAAAATAGGCTGACTCTCTTGTTGGGGGCTAATACAGCCAGTGATTTAAATTGATGCCAATGTTCATTTACCATTCTGAAAAAGGATCTTAAGTCCCTTAAGAATTATGCTACATCTACTCTGCCTGTGCTCTATAAATGAAACTACAAAGTTTAGATGACAGCACATCTGTTTACAGAATGGTGGACCAAATATTTTAAGCCCATTGTTGAGACTTACTGCTAAGAAAAATAATTCCTTTCAAAGTATTACTGCTCACTGGCAATACACCTGGTCACCCAAGAGCTCTGATGGACATGTACAAAAAGATTAATGTTGCTTTCATGCCTGCTAACACAACATCTATTTTGCAGAAAATGGATCAAGGAGTAATTTCAACTTTCAAGCCTTATTACTGAAGAAATACATTTCATAAGGCTATAACTGGCATCGAAAGTGGGTCCTCTGGATGGATGGATCTGGACTAAGTAAATTGAAACCCTTTTGGAAAGAATTCACCATTCTAGGTGCCATTAAGAACATTCATGATTCATGGGAGGTCAAATATAAATATTAACAGGAATTTGAAAGAAGTTGACTCCAACACTCATGGATGACTTGGAGAGGTTCAAGACTTCAATGGAGGAAGGAACCACAGATGTGGTAGAAATAGCAAGAGAACTAGAATTAAAAGTGAAGTGAGGCCTGAAGACATGACTGTATTGCTGTAATCTCATGACAAAACTTGAACAGATGAGGAATTTCTTCTTATGGATGAGCAAAGATTCCATCTCAAGAAATGAGATGGAATCTACTGCTGGTGAAGACACTGTGAAAATTGTTGAAATGACAACAATGGACTTAGAATATTATATAAACTTAGGTTGTTAAAGCAGAGCAGGGTTTGAAAGGACTGACTCCAATTTTCAAAGAAGTTCTACTGTGCATAAAATACTATCAAAAAGCATCACACACTATAGAGAAATCTTTCATGAAAGGAAGAGTCAACTGATGTTGCAATCTTCACTGTTGTTTTAAGAAACTGCCACAGCCACCGTAAGCGTCAGCACCTGACTCCCGATCAGTCATCAGTAAGAAAAGACCTTCCACCAGCAAAAAGATTATGACTCACTGAATGTTCAAATGACCGTTAGCATTTTTTAGTAATAAAGCATTTTAAAATTAAGGTACTTTTTTTTAAGACATAACACTATTGAACACTTTATATAATAGACTACAGTGTCATATAAGCAAAACTTTTATATGCACTGGGAAGCCAAAAGACTTGTGTGACTCACTTTATTGTGATATCCACTTCTTGCATATTTGTATTATTGTGCTGGTCTGCAACCAAACCCACAATATCTCCAAGGTATGCCTGTACTAGCTATCCCTTTACAGAAAATGTTTGCTGATCCCAGCCAACAGCAGTAAGGTAAAACCAAATAACAACAAACCAATATATTATAGGATTTCTAACATGTAAAATTATATGTATAAAAACAATAGCATAAAAATGAGGAGACAGAAATGAAAATATACTATTGTAAGGTTTCTACATTACACATGAGGTTGTAAAATACTGTTTGAAGGTAATCTGTGGTAAGTTAAATATGTATATTATAAATCCTATATAAAACAGAAAAAAATTTTAAGAGGTATAACTAAAAAGCCGATAGATATAATGAAATACAAAAAAAGTATTCAGTACTAAAGAAAATGGTCAAAGATGAAAAAAGAATAATGAAAAGATGGCTCACATATAAAACAAATGAAAAGATGGTATAGCAAATCAAACCATGTCTATAATTACATTAAATGTAAATGGCCTAAACATTCCAACGAGAAGATTGAGATTATCAGATTAAATAATAAATTAAGACCCAGACATATGCTGCCTGTAAGACACTGACTTTAAGCATAAGGAAACATAACATCTAAAAGTTAAAAAAAAAAAAAAAAAGAAAAATATATACCGTAAAAACACTAATTTTAAAAAGCCAGAGTGGTTACATTAATAGCAGACACATCCAGAAAAATATTTAGAAAAAGAAATACTATCAGGAATGAATACAGACATTCATAATGATAGATCAATCTATCAATAAGACATTACAATTTTACATGTATATGCCCCTAAGAATAAAGCTCTCATACAAATATAGCAAAAAAAAGGTGATAGAACTGAAAGAAGGGCTGGGTGCGGTGGCTCACGCCTGTAATCCTAGCATTTGGGGAGGCTGAGGCGGGCAGATCACTTGAGGTCTGGAGTTCGATACCAGCCTGGACAACATGGTGAAACCTCATCTCTACTAAAATACAAAAATTAGCTGGACTTGGTGGCTGGCACCTGTAATCTCAGCTACTTGGGAGGCTGAGGCAGGAGAATTGCTTGAACCCAGGAGGAGGAGGAGGTTGCAGTGAGCCAAGACCACGCCACTGCATTCCAGCCTGGGGAAGAGAGTGAGCCTCCCTCTTGGAAAAAAAAAAAAAAGAACTGAAGAAGTCCAACATTGTAATTGGAGACTGCAGGTCTCCTCTCACCGTAACGGATAGGCAAAGTAAACCAAAAACAGAAAACAAAACAAAGCAAAACAAACCCCCCATTAAGGCTATGGAAGACCTGAATAACACAAGCAACAAGCTTGACCTAATTGATATTTACAGAATGACCCACCCAACAACCATGAAAGCACATTCTTAACCAATGTACATGGAACAAATTCCAAGGTAGACCATTTCTGAGTCATGAAACAAGTCTTAACAAATTTATAAGAATGGAAATCACGTATTTTATATTCTCTCACTGTAATGAAATTAAACATCAACTAGAGAATTTTATATAGAAAATCCTCTAATATTCAAAAAGTAAATGATATACTTCTAAGTAATAGGTAAAGTGAAATATCATAATGGAAATTATTTTAAATTGAATGACAACTTATTGTAACTTAGGAGATGCAGCTAAAGCAGTGCTCAAGGAAAAACTGGTAACATTAAATGCTTAAGTTTGAAAAGAAGTGACCTAAGCCTCTATTTTAAAACTAGAAAAAGAGCAAGTTAAACCTCAAGCTAGCTCACTGAACTATACACTTAAAATGGTGAATTCCATTGCTTATAAATGTGATGTTAAAAAAATTCCTTTAAAAAATAATTGAACTTAAAAGGAAATTCACCAGGTTCCAAAATAAAGAACACTCTGAAAACCAGAGTGATAAACACACTTGTTGATGCTACAGCAATCCAGGTAGTGGGGAAGGGAGGCAAGATTTACTCCTCTCTGTAACCAAAGGGTTTGCATTTTAAGTGGGGATGGAAATGAAGAGGTAGGTTTTGGAACTGTGATACTCACAAACACAGACATAAAACTGGCACCCTTAAAGGACTATACATTTAATATAATGGTAGACTACAACACAATTTACCACAAACATAGGGCAAAAACAAGGAAGCTTTTCTTTATTGACTTAGGCTTTAAATTAAACAAAATACAACACAACAATAACAAAACACCTCTGCAACGATCATTTACGATAAGGATTTTGGAACAGCAATATCTCTGGTGTGCCTAGCAGAAACAATCCCAAAATCTCTCTGGAAGGACACTCTCAACCCATGCACACACACTCCCATAAAGTCTCACTGAATTAACTCATAATCCAAGTTCGCAACACAAAGGACACAAGGCAGGACACAGTCTTCCTTGGCTGAGAATGGGGAGATTCAACAAGCAATATTAGAGCATACTCCCGAAGAATTCTAGATAACTGAGTTAACAGAGACTATTAGGACTAAATAGACAATAAGACTAAATAGACTAATAGACTACATAGAAAATGAGACTAAAAAATACACATAAAGAAAAACTCTAAGAAATCAGAGAAAACCTCATTAAAACCATATAGTGATAAAGTAAACATGTGCCTAAATGGTTCAGATGAAAACGTAAAATACTTTGTGGTGATAAGGATGTGGAACCATCAGAATTCTCATACACTGGTGGTACAGCAACTTTGAAAAACTGCTTGCAGTATCTACTAAAGTTTAACATATGTATACTCTGTAACCTAGATTCCAGTCTTAGAAATATCCATCAGAGGCAGGTCATGGTAGCTCACACCTGTAATCCCAGCATTTTGGGAGGCTGAGGCAGACAGATCACCTGAGGTCAGGAGTTTGAGACCAGCCTGGTCAATATGGTGAAACCCTGTCTCTACTAAAAATACAAAAAAATTAGCTGGGTGTAGTGGCGTGTGCCTTTATTTCCAGCTACTCGGGAGACTGAGGCATGAGAATTGCTTGAACCTGGGAGGCAGAGGTTGCAGTGAGCCGAGATTGCACCACCCAGCCTGGGCAGCAGAGAGAGACTCTGTCTAAAAAAAAAAAAAAAATTCCAACAGAAATGTGTGCATGTTTACCAGGAGACAAGTGCTAGATTGCTCATAGAGTATTATTTAAAATAGTCAAAATTGAAAGCTAACCAAGTGTCCATCATTCAGTAAAACAGATCAATAGTGGTAATAACTGAATAATACTAAACAATGACAATGAACAGGAAGTGGGGCCTTTGGGAGGTAATTAAATTTAGACAAGGTCATGAGGTTGGAGCCACCATGATGGGGTCAGCATCCCTCTAAGAGGAGGAAGAAAGACAAAGCTTCCTCCCTCGGTCATGTGAGGACACAATGAGAAGGTAGCCCTCTCCAAGCCAGGGAGATGGCCCTCACAAGAACCCAACCACACACTAACACCCCAATCTCAGACTTCCAGCCTCCAAAACTCTGAGAAACAAGTATGTTAAGTCACTCAATCTATGACATTTTGTCATAGCAGCCCAAGCTAAGACAGTCAAAATATGGAAGAACCTCATGAATATAACTTTGTGCAAAAGAAGCCAGACATAAAAGAATACATATCACATACTTCTATTTATATGAAGCACAAAAACAGACAAAATTACTAATCTACATTGTTACATGAAACACTAATCTATAATCTTGATGAAGCAGTAGAGGATTCTGGAGGCCTTAGTGATGTTCTGTTTCTTGACTTGTTTGCTGATTATAGACATGTTTGGTTTGTGAAAATTCACTAAGCTATACAGTTATGTGTGACTTTCTGTACGTATATTAAATACCAAAGTAAAAAAAAAAATACATTTTACTAAAACCTTAATGAAAGAGTAAGACAACACACGAAAAAAGAAGAGGCAGATTTTGGAGGAAAAAAACCTGGTGTAGAAATAAAAACAAAAGGCCAGGGCAGTGACTCACGTCTGTAATCCTAACACTTTGGGAGGCCGAGATGAGAGGATCACATGATGTCAGGAGTTCAAGACCAGCCTGGCCAACATGGTGAAACCTCATCTCTACTAAAAATACAAAAATAAAAAAATTAGCTGGGCATGGTAGTGCACGTCTGTAATCCCAGCTACTCAGGAGGCTGAGGCAGGAGAACCGCTTGAACCCGGGAGGTGGAGGTTGCAGTGAGCCGAGATTGCGCCACTGCACTCCAGCCTGGACAACAGAGTGAGTCTCTGTTTCAAAATAAATAAATAAATAAATATAAAACACAAGCGTGACTGGAATAAATATATGATTGTTAAACAGTCAATAAAAATAGGAAAAGGCATTCATTATCTGGAAAAGAGATTGGAGGAAATTCCCCAGTATGCAGCATAGTGGGATAAAGAGATGGAAAATACGAAAGAGTAATTAGATATACAATAAAACAAAAAGACTTAAATAGGATTACTAGCTGGAAGAGATGCAATATCCAAAGAAATGAAGGATGGGAATTCTCCAGAACTGATCAATATAAAAGTTCAGGTTCATGAGGAATGAGTTCCTGAGCAAAATAATTACTAATTATCTACACTTGGAAGCCTAATATTTTAGTGTTGGAGAGATTCTTCGAGATGGACTAGTCTGTCTCCTTTGTGGTAAGAATAAGGAAACTGAGACCCAAACAGATTAAGTGATTCACCTAGGATCAAAAAGTTGACTAATAGTAAAGATAGAAATAAAGTTAATATGCTGCATTTTAACGGTTATGGATGACAAAAGCAAAATAATCCCCCAACTTCAACTTTCCGACCAGTATCACTATTTATAGCAGTAATGTGAAGATATGCCTGTTCATAAAGACAATTTAGCCCACACATTAACAAATGAAGGCACTGCTGATTCAACTGCCTTAACAAATTTGCTTAATAAATAGTATTTAATGAAGAATTAGGACAAACTAGAGCTCTGCCCATACATTCCTTAGAGAAAGAAATTGTTTCAAGACAATCCCTCTTTAAATTTAACTACAAGGCCATTATACTCATTTCAGTGCATAAACCTCGTATCTATTATCTTTTCTTCTATTTAAATGTTTCAGCATTTTACAGTGCTTTTGAATTACATCTTTTTCTATAATATACATCATGATATAAGGTAAATTACTTACTTTCTTTAAAACAGAACAATTCACCATCTAATTGAACCTCAAAATGTTCATTGTAACTGATACAAATTTCAAACTGGTCAGGGGACATAAAATGTACTGAAGATCTGATACAAAGCACTCTTATTTAATACAGTAAATCATTTCTGATGATGAGTCAATGGTTTGTTTTAATTTAAGTATTTAAGAAAAAAAAGACCTAGTCAGTACAGGTAGAGGAAAGTATGTTTAGCCTTTATTCGCATTTCAAAACTTTGAATTTGCAAAGAGCAAATTTCTATTACATAAAGGTCCTGGATTTTAAGACTATAAATAAAATAATTCTATGACTTTTAACAACTTTTAAGACAATATTTTTCAAATATAAAAAACTTAAAGTGTCAAAATGAAGTGATTTGGTATGTTCCAGGTTGAAACATTTTCAGATTTTTAAAACCTTTTACCGTTTTCTTACAAGTAAAACAACTTTATTACGTCATGAAGGTTTAGACCTAGAAAAATATAAGACACAGAAATTTCTTGAATATTTTGACAAAAATGAAAAAAAAAATTCAGTTGGAATTTAAATACCAGACTATCAGGGAAAACTAATTTGTTTTATGAATGAGTCTTGAACTTTTCAGAGTATCTCAATCAGTTTCAACTGCTTGTAAGAGCGATAAGATTTTAAAGTTTCAATAAATTTTAAACTTTTCATACTTATTAATCTGACAACGATAAAAGGGGAAGAATTATTAGAATTGCAAATTTAGTTAGCAAAAATGAAAATTAAAACTATAGTTAGCAAAAATGAAAATTAAATCTAAAAGGACAACAGACCATGAAAAATCCTTCTATCAAGTATTTACAACACAAATAACTCATGCAAATATGTACAGAAATCATTAAGATATTTATTTATATAAATGAACAAAGTATACATATAAATCACATAAAAGCAAATCAGAAAAACTTTGATTTCTCTCCTATATTTACTAAATTAGAAACAACATATAAAACCCCTACTCAAATGGTAACACTGTAAAATGTTACAACTCTTTGGGAATGCAATAAGGCAAACATAAGTCATAAAGTTCTTCATATTATTTCACTAAATAATCCCCCTCCCAGGAATTTATCATAATCAAATTTAAAACTACTTAAGTATTCAGCAATAGATAAATAAGAGTATGAAGTAATATAATTAAAATAATCATTATCACAACTAAATACATATAGATAATATCAAATGAAAAAGTCAATTTAAAAGTGTAGGTGCCTTAAGACTATGTGAACAACAAAAAGGAAAACAGTAATATAAAAATTTAAATTCTAAAGTTACTACATTAAGATGGTAGAGATAACAGTAATTTTCCCATTTGGCAAAATTTCCTTCAGTTTTAAATATAAAAGAAAAAGGGTGACTATCATTTTTAAAAAATTGTCAACAATCTCTACTCCCTCTATTAGTAAACTCTATGTGTCAATTTTTAAGTTGAAAAATACAGCAGAAATACCTCCGATGTGTTCTAAAACCTAAGTATTTTTCTATTTGGACTTTAACTTGCAATGGAAGAGGACATACTGTAACCTGTACCATTCCAACAGGCAGGCGCAGCCACTGCCACCTTTGGTTGACACACACTGTGGGGCACCGGATATGAACAGTTTTAAAACTGCACATTTTCATTTTATGACATTGTGTGTTTGGTATGTTATGTTAATGCATCATGGTATTAACATTCTTTTTCCTTACAATTTTGTCTTATACTAAGAATTGTTTTAATGTTTTCATTTAAAATATGTTGCCAATATGCTGAAAATGCTGTACTGATGCATATATAATATTTTACATTGAGTTTAAATTGGGTTAAGCACAAATAAAACTACTTTAGTTTACATATTTTAAATTTCAGAGTTAGAGATGACAAAGTAGAAAAACACCTTTAAAAAGAAAGACAAAGCATAAACATCTAAAAACTTGTATTTTATGAAATTTCTCATGAGTCTTCCTTTTGAAACCGTATTTGAGTAAAGGAAGAGGGATTTAATGTTTCCACAGACTGGCTGCATAATATATTGCTTTCCCACAACAAAAATATGAAGCACTCATTATATATGAAGTTTACTATTATAATATGGCTGCATTTAAAAAATTATGGTAAAGAGGGATAGGGAACTTTCAGAAAGCTATCTGAATGAAAATGTTTGAGAAGAACTGTTTTTAAATATTTAGAGCAGAAGAGCTTAGCTGGAAATGCAAGGCAGCCATCTCAGCATCTATAAATATCTCTGGAAAGAGCAAACAAAAGAAACAATGTCATCGGGATAACGCCCTATAGAGAGATTTAAATAAATACTAAAGAATAAAGTTTTTAGTTGAAGACACATTCTTTACATTTTAAAAATGATGTTACTTAATAACTTGGTACAAAGTGCTTAACCACGTTGAAATTACCATGAACATATCTCATAGCTGCCAAAATACAAAACTATAGGAGCTGTCTTCTGCTCTAACGGTAGGAAGGTGACTTCAGTTATTAGTCTTCTACTTACATCCTGTTAGTAGTAGCAGTAATAATTTGGTTCATTTATAAATATTATCAAAGTTTATTCATTTCCAAGATCTAAACTAACACAGGTATTACTAGATGATGGCCATTTTATCAAAGAAATGTTTTTAATAATAAACTCTCCAAAACACAAGAAAGAGATCAATAATGGCCACTTTAAACAACTTAAAGAATTTCAATAAAATGAAGCCACCAGGAAGCCTAAATAAAGTAAAAATAACACTAAATTATGTTCATTTTTGTGAAACTAAAGAAACATGGAGCTCACACATTTTTTCTTTGATTAGAAACTTGTTCAACTTTTTCACAAGACACAAGACAGATCAAATTCAGAAAGTTAATTTTTCTGAATCTAATCATATTCATATTTTCACAATACAAAAAATCCTAAAAGAACACTCCACAACACAGCAAACAACTGAGCAACTGCAAGGCCATTTATAATGCATAGCAAATAAATTATATGCTATTGAAACTATAAATGATGGACGTTTTTCTTCATGCAAAAAAAAGAAAAGTTAGAAATATTGTTTGTCTTTTGAATGTAGCTTGTCATTCTGCATCTGCACACAGGATTCAAATGTCAACTAGAAAATGATGATATTCCCAGGTCAATCTCAACACGTCTTAATTACATCATCTTCTCCCTTTGGCTCATTTAGAGTTATATATTCACAGCTCAAAACCTGTTCATTAGACTTCTCAGGTTTTGATTTTTTAAGTGCCAGCTCTGCTGGGAAAAGAGATGAGCAATGCTCAAGAGACTGTGCAATGTCATCAATTGTCCATTTGTCTTCAGGAAGGGCATGTTCTTCTAGCGTAAATGGTCCCTGTTTGGTTCGGGTCAGCTCTAGCACATTGGCACAGGAAGACAGTTCTATGGCAACAAAAGGTGGAGAAAAAATCCAGAAGATAATTGATTCAGTATTTCATAGTCTTCAATTGTTCAAATGACCGTACTCAATTCAAATCTCTCAAAATCACCTAAAAGCACGAGTATAATAATCTAAGAACCAAGAGCCCTGAGATAAAGAAATGATTAAGTAGCAAAATAATACTTAATAATCCACCTTATAAGCTGCTTTAAAATCAACAAAGAACTTGCACATGTTTCTGTTATTTAATTCATGCAGCAGCCCCATGAAGATTACCCTCACTTCACAGATGAGATCGTATGACCTGTCCAGTGCAACAGCTGCCAGTAAATGGCACAGCCAGAACCGAAACCTTCTGGCTGTTTATAAAGACTACGGCTTCCAGTTCAAAACAATTTGAAAATAACTTTTAGAAGGTTAAATCTTTTTTTTTCCCTATCCCTAGTTTGAGTTAAAATCTTTTGTACTTGAAAAGATGTTGGCCCTAAGTTCATTATTCCTGTCTTCATTTTCTGTTCTCTGTTTCTCTTCTTTCCCATTACAAGCATTTCACTGCAGCTGCTGAGGCTGATAATTGCAAGCCAGAAACCTACAATGCTTTTAAAGCTGAAGGCAGCAAGAGTTCAGTTCCTAAGGCCAGTACTCAGAAATAAGAAAAACGGAAAATTCCCTCTTCCCATTGAAAAGGAGTATTGCTCTCTAAATGATAATTCATAATTCATTTTTATGCTTACCTTTTCCAATGTCACTGACCAAGCTTCTGATATAAAAACCTCCTCCACATTCAACATCTGGAATGTTAACAGTGACATAGTAAATTGCTAACCTCCTATGAAATCCACTTTACATAGAAATGATGCCCCTAAACAAATGTAAAAATGCACTATGCAAACAATTGAGTGATAAAATATTTATGCACTAAAACATAAATTATTCATCCAGTAGCATATGCGTTTGTGAGATTGAAAAGTCAGAGTGTGGAGAAAGCAAACAGCAGAAACTCATGAACACATTTTAAATTAACTGGCAAGTCATACCACTTTAATACTTCAGCCTTGTTCATTTAATAGGTTTTAAATAGTTAGAAATCTCAGCTTTGCTATCATGAGCTGTAGATTTTTAAAAATATTTTCAGATTTGTATGCCTTGTTCATTTAATAGGTTGTAAACGGTTAGAAATGGTAGCTTTGCCATCATGAGCTGTAGATTTTTAAAATATTTTCTGATTTGTACATTCAAAAAAAATACAACCAACCAACCAACCAAAAACCCCTTTTCACAGTGACAAGAATTATGTTTGGGGTACTGCACTACACATGAAGAACTCAGTTTATTTAAATGTTCTCTTGGAAATACTCCTGAAGAAATCATAAAACAACTTAAAATTATACAATGTCCCAGAACTGAATGTAAATCTAAATATCTTCTTAACACAAGTTTATTGGTTAAGAACAGGGCTCTCCGTTATTTTTATTCATCAGCAAGACTTCCTGAAAAGAGCTGCCACATTTCCACACAAAAGGACTACATTCTAGCTGCTTCAAGTCTTACTGGTACAAATAAAGTCATTTGGGAGAATTAATCAAAACTCACCACCTGGGGATTTTAATCACCCCCCGCTTTCTTCAGTCAGCTCATGGTTGGGGGCCACTGCTGAGATTAAAAGTGGGCACTGGGATGAAATGCAGGTGTGCTAGCATTCTTGCATGATATTTGGCTTGAGTGAAAAGATAGCTCTTTTGGCCTGTTATGCTCTCCCTAGTCAATAAAGTATTTCTGACTTAAATGCAATCTGAAAAACCTGAGTTTTTCTTGCTTTCATAGAGAATATCTACTCTGCCAAACCAGCTGCTTCATTTTCATGGAATGGAGTCCAACCTTTTTAAGCGTGTTTTTTTCATTATCTGTCAAATATTTTAGAAGCAGGAACTTGAAGAGACAAAGTGACTTTTTTTCCCAATGATACAAAACCATATCCTGCAGAAACATAACACAGATAAAACAATAGTGCCCATCAAAAAAAGCAATACAGTTTAGATTAAAAGATTTGGGGACATTATTTTTAAAAGGAATCCTATTCAATCCACTGTGAAATTAAGGGTAAGCCCAATTTAAAGGAGTCTGAGGATTAAGAACTACAGCTTTGGATTCTTCACAGATCTTACATGTTAACAACTTTCTGCAGCCAGATCATAAAATTTCCAAACAACAGAAATGAACTTTTTAGTGTTTACATTTATTTCAAATATGTATTAGAAATTAAAATTCATAACTTGAATTTAAAATGTGACCATGTATTCAAGAATACATTTCTGACTTACCCGTTTTTTCCATATTTGCAGGATCTTTAATAAGTTATAGGTGGTGAAGAAGGGGGTGAGGGGTTTCTTGTCCAAAAACTAAAAATGCTTTGTTTTCAATGGAAAACTAATGTCAATTCTAAAACTGAATGTATGGGGTACTAGCCAAGGAAAAGCATCCAAAAGATAATAAAAACTAAAATTTAAAAAGTATATACTCCTTACCTACTCTTCTCTATAGAGATCTAAAGTATGTTACTTTCAACTTTCTAGTAAGATAACATAGTACAATACATGAAACAGCCTAGTTAGAAAGGCATTTCTCAACCTCCATATAGCTACAGGTGTCTCATTAAATGTGTTACCAAAAAAGTATGAAGAAATCCTAACTTTCCTTAAATTCAAATTTTAAAAAATCTCCAACATCCTACAGATCTATTAAAATGACACAAAAGTAGCCAAATACAAATCAAAAGTACATGTAAATACAAATGATTTCAAATTTCTCCATCTTACCTAAGGTGAAAAATGGTGGCTGGAATTTTTGAAGGGAGATACTGTACACAGTCACTGGCCTGGCAGGTTTTGCTTCTACAACTTCACCTCTCTTCATCAAAGTCGAAAGTCTCTGTCCATCTTTCTTTAATGCAGAATAGCTTGTGAGATGAGAGAAGGAGAAAGGAAACGAAAGGAGAGCAAGAATTGAGAGGGATTTGGAAAGATTGAGAGATTATGATTCCAGATTTGGCATGGAAAGGAAGGATGACTGGCAGTGCTTGACAATGAAAATCCTTCTGAAAAATGAATGAATTTTTAATTCTAACCTACTCCATAATGCTGTCATGGATAGAGTTTCTAAATATTTCTAAGGCTGATATAACCTCATTCTGGCACACAATAAGCAGTGTTACCAATTTTATTCTTTAATCATTTTTCTGGAGACGATCTATTCATGTCTTGTCCTTACAAGTCCTCATTCTGTGTTAAAGGCACAAGGAATTTAGTAGACTCTGGTCATAATACTTTCAGCTATATTTCCTTGAAACAATCTCTACTATAATATTCATTTTTATATAAGTTACCAAAACATTTCTAAGAAGGTAATAAGCAAATAATCTACTTAGCGTACCGTAGCTTTTCATGATGAAATTTTACTAGAAAACAAAATCCTTGCAATAATCATAAAAAATACTAAAACAATCTTACACATAAATATAAATAAGTTTAATTTATTTTAACAATGATCCAAAATTATGTTTATGCAGATCTTGCCAAAATTTTTAAATTTTTATATTTGAGGCAAAAATCATGAAAAAGCATCTCCTCAGAGATATTTCAATGTTCCTTAAAAAAACCCAAGCTTCTAAATACAAAATAAATACTAAAATCTAAAAAAAAGTCAGAAACTTATCCTGACATATCCTTTAACCAATTCAGCCATTTTTTAAAAAAAGGCAATTTGCTTGAAATGGTAATGTGCATGAAAATATGGCTACATGGTATTATGATCTGAATGCCAAACCTCCAAATTTATATGCTGAAATCCTAACCCCCAAGGTGATAAAATTAGGAGGTGGAGGCTTCTGGGAGGTAACGAGGTCACAAGGTGCAGCCCTCATGAAAGAAATTAGTATGCTTATAAAGGAGGCTCCAGAGAGCTGCCTTGCCCCTTCTACCATGGGAGGATACGGTAAGAAGGTGCCATCTGTGAAGGCATCTCAGGCCTTCACCAGAAACTGAGCCTACTGCACTGTGATCTTGGACTTCCCATCCTCCAGAACAGTGAGAAATAAATTTCTGTTGTTTATAAGCTACCCAGTTTATGTTATTTTTGTTACTGCAGCCCAAACAAACTAAGACAAGCAGTAAAGCAATCTACTTATATTTTTAGTAAGTTGTAACTCTCATCGGTTTCGCTGGTTGCAGAGAACAGTGAAGCAAAAGATTGTGCCCAACAGGAATGGTCTCAGCACCTGACATGCAGGGCACATTAGGACTCCGACTCACAGCTCTGACTTCCCTCCCAGACTGGACTGGTCCTTCCACAACAGTTCTAGGAAAAGAGACATCTCTGGGCTCTAGAACTGCCCTGATGTCTGTTGATAGAATCAGAAAAGCCAATAAATACTGTAATAGGACAGATGCCAGGTTGTGGCCACACTCAGAAACAAAGGAGACCACATTCCACTCCCTCTTAGAGAGTGTTAAAAGCGCCACATCCTGTCTCACCTTTACTTGAACATTTGGCACATCAGATTTAAAACCTGCCTTGCCATATGCTAAGAGGAAACTCGTGTATTTTAACTAGAGTCATGTTACCCATTGGAAAAGAAAACATTTTTCCAAATTTACTAATTGAACTTACAGGGGGGGAACTTGCATTATATTCCCAGTAAATTTCTGTAGAATGCCTTCAATATCTTCTTGTGTTATTTTATCTGCCAAAAATCAACAAAAAAGACACTAAAACAACCACAGAAGTACATGTACTACATTCATAGCACCAACAGCCCTGAAAATTCATTTACAATTTTTTCCAAAAAAGCATGTATTACAGTGTATGTTTTATAGCCAAAATTCTACCTTGTTAAAAAGAATAAAATATACATTAATGAGATAAAAGAGGGAGAAAGTCTTATATTCTCTATTAAAACAATTTCATTTGTTTCAATTTTTCTCCAATAAAAATAATGCAATCATCTTATATATATACTCAGTTGGTTCTGACTATGGCCTTAAGAAGATCTGAGGAAAATCCCACATTAGCTATAGAAATGATCCTGCAGTAATTAATAATGAAGTGATCAGAATACAAGCAGCAAAATAATCCCCTAAGTTCTTTTCTAAGTTTCTCTAGGGATCAAATATTGTAAATAACTTAATGTGGTACTTAACATTAACAGGCATTATCCACATTTTAAGTTTTACCTGGTAAGATTTCAAATCTGTTTTATGTTATGGCAGAAATTTTACACACTCACATTCAACTCTGTTGTCAAGTAAAACTGCATTTATCTGTCCCCCACAACCTCCCCCTTCTCTATTGTTGGAATTTCTCTCGTTTTACATGAACACTCACAGCCAGCCTCAAAAATAAGCCAGTGCAAAAAAAGAACACACGTAAGCAAGGATTTCAGCATGCTTACTAAACAAGCATTTTTTAAACAATGATTTTAGAAAATGTGAATGAAGACATATACATAAAGCTTTTAATATCTTTTACTTAGTCATGTTTTCAGCTTTTGTTTGGTATTGCTTCAAACAAAATGATGCAATATTAAAGCAGAGTTCTAGCATGGACCCTGAGCAAGGGTGACATGCAAATTAGTGAAGTGTTCCATATTTTACATATTTTATTTTTATTTATCTTTTTTTTTTTTTTGAGACAGGTCTTAATCTGTTGCCCAGGCTGGAGTGCAGTGGTGTGACCTTGGCTCACTGCAACCTCTGCCTCCTGGGTTCAAGCGATTCTCATGCCTCAGCCTCCCAGGTAGCTGGGATTACAGGCGTGTGCCACCACACATTACTACTTTTTGTATTTTTTAGTAGAGGCTGGGTTTCACCATGTTGGCCAGGCTGGTCTCAAACTCCTGACCTCAGGTGTTAGGTGGTCCTCCTGCCTCAGCCTCCCAAAGTTCTGGGATTACAGGCATGAGCCACTGTACCTGATCGTGTTCCATACTTAAAAAAAAAAAAAAAAAAAGACAAAAAGTACAGTTCTGTAATTTTAAAAACTAAAACCTATGATACATTGAAATTCAGAATTTTCATACTTAAAGATGTCTTCATACATATTTCGTATTTAGTAATAAACTAAATCACAGAAGTATTCTATTATCTGTTTAGTTCACACCCAGTGGTAAGAAATTTCAGTGCTTTTACCATTTTGTAGAAAATTTATCTAAATTTTTTATTCTGGTATATGTGTATTAAATTTGATTTTATTTGAACAATATTAAATCAAAACGAGTATGCTTTGAATTACTCTTCTAATACCAGAATTAAAAGTCAGCATGGAATACTATGTCCAGATTTTAATATCAACCCAGCAAGACAGTTTTAATCTCAGTATGACCTTGATCCTGAAAAGCTAAACACAAACAAAAGACTAGAATCTACTAGACTGAAACAGACAGAAGAGCTATAAAACTCAAAAGAATTTCTCTAGCACCTAGCAGCTCCAAAAAGGCAGACCTCAGATAGCTGATCTGTTCATACTGTTTCTCAGATATATCTCATGATACAGATGAGGATTTTTCTATGAAAAAATTTTGGTCTATGGCAACATTAAGACATTATTACTAGTGGAACCTTAGTTATACAAATGTAAGATTTCCAGATCTAGACAGCCAATGCTGTCACCAAGCTGGCACTTGCTGAAAGAAATGCCACTGCTGACAAAATTGCAATAGTTCACAACTTAGCCACATATTTTTTAAAACAAGGCCAAACAACTTTCTACTTCTGCTAAGCTGGTCTCTTTACTGACACTCCTGCAACTGTGTACTCCTTTGTGCTGCTTTGGTGGCCCTCTTTTGCTGATGTCACCACACACATGATGACAAGATGTGTTCTTTCTCATTCTACTTCTGCCACATTGTCTCCTTCTCTGACTGAACATGTCAAGCATCTGTGGTTTGTGCTGTTCACTCTATAATTAATCATACATAATTTTTAACTATTCTCTCTTTCTACGTTTACTCTCTCTTCTTTCTACATATTCTATTTCTACACACACACACATACACACACGTAGGTATTATCTCACCAATGAAATTCTAAGCTTCTCAAAGACAAAGATAATTTTTCTTATATAGCATACACTATTAAAATGGCACTCAGGACATCTGCTGAATTTAATTTGCTGAAGAATAATAGAATCTCAAGGCTGAAGGGCATTTAAAAGTCACCTAGGCCAATCATCCATCTGATGTTTGAATTACTAGGCAGCCTACACAGCAAGTTATCTTATAATAAAATCTAAGCTTGTGGTACATGAGTACGTAGTACAAACTGGCTATATCCAAAACATGATATAAGTACAATCGAAATAATAATAACTGTTCTTATGACATAAGTACAAAGACTCTACTTCCAAAGTATTTAAAAAGAAACAGAATAAAATGTCCACAGTAAATATATCCAATAACTAGGCAGAATAAATATATTTGGTAAAAGAGGTACAAGTGTTGTAGGACTTGGGTAATTATTTTTTGTTTAGTAAATTAATAAGCCATCAAAGTGACAGCATTCATTTGAAATTAACTTTTTAAAATCATTTTCATAAAATGAATATATACAAGATCATGTTATACATCATTATTTCCTTAAAATTTTACTCTTCCAATGAACTCACAACATAATAGTTGAGACTTAACTGGACTATAGAGCTAAAACCAATATGATTGAGTTAAAAACCGTATTTGACTATGATAGAGTAACTGTGACTGGATAAATCTTGCCACCATAAACAGCTGTTAAACAGGACAAAATATATTAAGCAACAATTTCTAGACAGACAACAGACAGCAAGGACCGTAATCCCTGAGGAAAGAGAAACAAAGCAAGTCCCATGATCACTTGCTTTTGTCTGGAGGTGCTTTCTTAACTGTGGGACAGACAGGGGGATAGTCAAAGCACAGTGATCTCACTGAACAGAGATCAGAATCTGAGGAAGTAATGGCAGCCGGAATTTGAGGAAAATACACAGAGAAAGAAATGTCTATGAAGGCCCCCTTGATACTCTGACTAAATTCTAAGCTGTACATACATATATACAGAGTCTCTACAAAATTAACTAAAGAAGTACTACCAAAGTTCTTACAAGGCTGGGGGATGTTTTAATTTGAACCATCCAGAATGAAGAAACTTTGCTGAATGCACAGGTCATTTGACAGACATCCCAGAAAAGTCATGCTTTAGGAGCAGAGCTAATCTAGACCTGGGAAAAAAGTCTACTTTAGAGCCATTCTAATATAAAATCTATACAAAAAACAACTAGAACAAGTAAGTGAGTTTAGCAAGGTTGAAAACACAAGATCAATCTACAAAAATCAATTCCATTTCTATATACTACCAATGAACTACTAGAAACTGAAACTTCAGAATTTGAGGTACTCAGAGATTTCATAAACAAAGGATGTAAAGATCTGATACTGAAAACTACAAAACTATGGCTATAAAAGACCTAAATAAATGAAGAGAGATATCTTATTTCATGGGTCAGAAGACTCAATATTGTTTAGATGTCAATTCTTCTGAAATTGATCTATAGCTTCAAAACAATCTCAATCAAACTGCCAGCAGGCTTTGAGTGTGTGTGTATAAAAATTGACAAGCTGATTCAAAAATCCATATGGTAATGCAAAGGACCAAGAAAGCAACTTTGAAAAAGAACAAGTTGGAGGGCTAACACTCCTTAATTTAAAGACTTACAAAGCTACAATAATCAAGACAGTGTGGTAGTGGTTTGAAAATAAATACATCAATGGAATACAATTAAAAGTCTCGAAATAAAAGTATGCAGATATGGACAACCGTTTTTTGACACAGGTCCAAAGGCAACCACAGAAAGGATAGTCTTTTAAAAAATGGTTACAAAACGATGTACATATGCAAAAAATGACCTTGAATCCATATCTGAAATCATATTCAAAAATTAACTCACAATGGAGAGAGGGGCGTAACACTTTTATGATGATAAATATGTTCACTATTTTCATTATAGCTATGATTTTAAAGGTGAATGTATATTAATTTTTAAAATTATATATTTTAAATACAGTATTTCTGTATGCCAATTATACTTCTAGAAAGCTGTTTTAAAAAAATAAATAGGGTCTTCAAACTGAATTGCGGTAATGTATTTGGGGTGGTGGGACATCATGGCTGAGCTTGCTCTTGGGTAATTTAGGAAAAGTTATTTGCTCTAAGTTTGATATTCAAAATAAAAGAAAGGTCATAAGGGACTATTATAAACAACTTTATACCAATATTTTTGAAATTTTAGATGAAATGACAAATTCCTAGGAGAAAAAATTATCTATATTGATATAAGCAATAAAAAATAGTATAACCAATAGCTGGTAGAAAAAAATCCAACCCATAGTTTAAAACCTTCCTAACAAAGAAAACTCAAGAACAGATGTCACCCTGTAAATTCTACCAAACATTAGAAAAAAACAGCAGAAATTCGCCCTGAGAATAGAAAAAATGAGACCACCACCCAAACTCTTGTATGAGGTCGTCATAACTATGATATCAAAACCAGTCCAGGACATAAAAAGAAAAATACATGGTAATCTCACTCAAACACAGATGCAAAAATCCTAAACTAAATATTAGCAAAACAAATGCAACAATTTATATAAAGGATAACACATTACAACTAAGTTGGGTTCATTCTAGAAATGTAAAGTTAGTTTAATATGTGAATAAGGAGAAAAATCAAGAGATACAGGAAAAAATATTTGATAAAATTTAATGTCTGCTAATGATTTTAAAAAACTAGAACTCAGCAAATTAGGAATAAAAGGCAACTTCTTTACTTTGATAAGAAAGCTATTAAAAAAAACCTATAGGGCCGGGTGCGGTGGCTCAAGTCTGTGATCCCAGCACTTTGGGAGGCCAAGGCGGGCGGATCACGAGGTCAGGAGATTGAGACCATCCTGGCTAACATGGTGAAACCCCGTCTCTACTAAAATTACAAAAAATTAGCCAGGCATGGTGGCTGGCACCTGTAGTCCCAGCTACTCAGGAGGCTGAGGCAGGAGAATGGTGTGAACCCGGGACGCGGAGCTTGCAATGAGCTGAGATTGTGCCACTGCACTCCAGCCTGGGCAACAGAGCAAGACTCCGCCTCAAAAAATAAAAATAAAAATAAAACCTACAGAAAAAAATATGTAAGAAATAAGGTAGGAAGGACTTGTTCTTCCAGATAGCAAGATAGTCTAAAACTACAGCAATTAATATAGTCTGGTGTACATACAAGTATAAACGAACTGATCAATGTAAAAAAAATAGATTTCTTTTTTAAACAATAGCCTAAGTGGGTACTTGAATGTAATGAAGGAGAGAACACAAGCATACTGGGAAAGTGCTGAAGCAACTGGACATCCATGCAGGAAGAAAAGGTGGACTGCAGAGGGAACATGAAAGGCAAAGCAATAACAGCTTCTAGAACATAGGAAAATATCTTCATGCTTTAAGAGTCAGAAAAGTTTTCTTAAACAGGACACCAAAAGGACCAACCATAAAGGAGAAGGCCTGATAAGCTGGACTAAATTAAAACTAAGAACTTGTGTTTTTCAAAAGATAAGAGAGGAAAATTTTCCAGGCAAGCCACAAATTAGGAGAAAATATCTGCAACACACATAACCAAAAGAAGAGAACATATCCAGAGTATATAAAGAACCTACACATCCTCGAATGGAAGGTGCTTAATAAAAAACAAAAACTCATACAAATGTATAAGAAAAAGGCAACTCAAAAGGGAAAGAACAAATAAAAAATGGGTAAGAGACCCGAACAGACAGATAATACACAAAAGAAAATGGCTAGTAAGCCAAAACCACTTGATAAGGTGCTGAATCTCATCAATAATCAAAACCACAACGGAATACAACTACACACTCACCAGAACAGCCAAAATTAAAAACACTATTAATAGCTAAGGATGTGGAGCAAGTGGAATGCTTATGCACTGCTAGTGGAAATGCAAAGTATTCCAAGTACAATCACTTTGGACAACTGTTTGACAATTTCCAGTACAGTTAAATATACACCCATTCTGTAACCCAGGAACACATGCGCACGCACACACACAAACACACACACACACACACAAATTTATGACCTATATTCCATTTGGGTATATACCCAAGAGAAATGATGGTAGAAATACGTCTACCAAAAGGCAGGTATAAAATATACACAGCACTTTATTCACAAAGCCCCAAACTGGGACAGTATGTGTGTAGTATATTCACACAGTGGCATATTACATAGCAATAAAAAAGTCCAAAATACTCATACATGTACCAACATGGATCTCAAAAATATACTAAGTGGAAGAATTTAGACACAAAAGGACACATAGTGTTTAATTCTATTTATACTAAATTAAAAAACAGGCAAAACTATGCCTTAGTTTTAAAACCATCTCCATAGTGTTGGACGCTAGAATAGTAGTTATCTTTGCAAAAGGAGGACAGGGTAATGACAGATAGGGCACAAGTGTGGTTTCTAGAAATCTTCTATTTCTTGACTAAGGGTGATAGCTAGATGCACAGATATTTGTTTTGTGAAAATTGATAGAGCTGTACCTTTATTTTTTGTTTCATTTTCTTTACTTGTACAATATTTTATAACGAAAAGTTTAAATACAAACAGCTCTGTAAGAATTTTTATACCTAGCTACACACTAGTCCAATTATAGCATATAACCTATTAGTTTACATCACAATTTGAAACTAAATTCAACTCTTGAGCTTACTCCAGGATAAGTCTCAGCAGCCAAACCATATACAGTCCAAAAGGAGCCAGTACTGTTAGATACAACATAGCTACATCCATTTGAGAAGACCTTGGTAACATCTGATCTCAGGACTAAGGGGTGGTGGTGTTTAGAATAAAAGATTAGCATGAGATTCCACTTTTTTTTTCTACCTTTCTTGCCTCATGGGAGGGACAGAAAAAACTACTCCCATTACAGGGACAGTTAGGCCTTCCCAGACGCTTGGTCCACATCTAGCCTGAGAAGCTATGGTCCTAGTGTCCTGAGCTCAGTGGAGAACAGATGAGCACACTGAAGCTGTGTGTCCTCAGAGACACCAGCAATAGTAGCAGACACTTAATACCTAGATGTGGATGAGAAGACAGCAGCAAAAGGCAGGAAGATGCTGTGCCTTTCCTGGCTTAACTGCAACCATCTTTTCTGAGAATGCCTCTGCTGCCTATCTTTTTTTATTCAAACTCTATATGTCATATATGTCATTCTGTATGCTATATACTACACCAAAAATACACTGAGGACCAAAAGAGACATGGTTTCAGCCCCATGGCTGAAATACACCTGCATGACTATCTGGCAGACATCCTGAAGCTGGCAGTACACTGGACAATTCTTCACCGTGTTCTACGATCCTCTGTGTTACAGGACATCTGGCATCCCTGGTCTCCACCCATTGAAGGCAGCTGGTGTCACCACCCCACCCAGTCATTGTAACAACTAGAAACACAGTTTTTAATTGACCTGTCAAGAACAACTGATGTTAGATAAAGTAACTCAGTATGCAGTCAATGGCAAATTAATGTTCTTAAGTCATTTTGTCCTATCTAGACAAATACTATTTTTAACTGTTATGTCAGATAGCTGAAGGCTATCTCAGAGGAATAAGAAAATGAGTCTCTGGCTTAGACTCAAACATCAAAGCATGTAACAGGGCCTTTCCCTTTGTTCTCTATCATAACACTCCATTATTCCTAAATAGCACTTTTCACTATTTACAATTACGCTGTATGTTTGAGTGTTGATCAGGAGTTCAAGACCAGCCTGGCCAACAAAGTGAAACTCCGCCTCTACTAAAAATACGAAAAATAGGCAGGCATGGTGACACATGCCTGTAGCCCCAGCTACTCAGGAGGCTGAGGCAGAAGAATTACTTGAACCCGGGAAGCAGAGGTTACAGTGAGCCAAGATCACGCCACTGCACTCCAGCCAAAAGACTTTTAGTGTGCTAGTATCTGTATGTTTATATATGAATGCACCTACTTTATTATAAATTACTTTTATTTCTTACTTATATTCCATTTACAATATCATATTGATTTTTCTAAATGTATAAGTAAATTCAAGTATCTCTGAATTTTATTTCAGGATAGTAAAGAAGGCATTGTAAGATATTGGTCACAGGTCTCTGTATCAGGTCTCAGAAGGTTGAGAATATTGGTCAGAGTTCTCCATTAGACAGTAAGTTCCTTAAGGACACAGGCTAGGTCTTACATTTATCTATCTTTCCCTTGGTACCTGCTATAGCAGCTTCAACAAATAAAAAAGTATTTGTTGATTTACTGTAAGCACACAGAAAAATCACACCAATCAGCAAAATTCTCTGAGCTCTCATTTTCCGGGACTACAAATACTATTCAATAAACTGTAGGAACCTCTTCTCTTCACAGTCGAAAAAAGTTGTTAGTTTCGCTATGATTTACTGCGTCACTACAATGAGATGATCTAACAAACTGAGCTTTCTTTAAGGTAAGTAAATAAGGTGACAAATTACCTAACACAGCATAGAGCTTTTTAAAATTCTAAAATGCTTAAGAATAGGAAGAAAGGTTATGTTTAAGTATTTTTGTCACCCTGGTCCCCTTCCAGCATCCTCAGTGAATTACACCATCACGTAACCAATTTTAAAACCCCAAAACCTAGATCATGGTTGACAACTTCCTCACTATCCCATCCAATCAACTAAAAAGCAAGTCTTGCCAGTTTTACTTCCTAATCATGGGAAATTTTTCTAATAGGAAAACTCTGTCTCTACCACTGGCACCCTGGTCCAACCTACCATCATCTCTGCTTGTACTACTATAAGAGCCTCATGACTTGTCTATGAGACCTCCAAATTCATTCTCCTCCAATCAATCCTCATAATCACACTATGAGGTTGCTATCATTATTGTCATTTTGGAGATGAAAAAACTGCAACATAAAGAGACTAAGAAAATTTCAAATTTACGCAGCTAGCTAAGGGCAGAGCTAGAAATTAAACCCAGATTTGTTTACTCTAGTGCGCCTTATATTTTTCACCACGTGGTACCCCCCCAGCCTTAATTATATTACCCCAGGACTACTATTCTGAATAATAATCATTCTCCTTATTACGGTTTGGTAAATAGAGTCAGAGAAACAGGAAACTTAATTACATAAGTCCTCATGAATACTTTAGTATACTCCGGAAATCTCTGATGTCCTCTTATTGCCCTATGACTCCTTAATCTTACAAGTCTTCTGGTTGAAGGTTAAAGCTGGTTTTCAATTAAGTGAGGGTCTGCTATTATATGCTAATAATAATAATTCCAAGAATATTTCAACATCTGTTTTTGAAAAGTCTTGAAATAAATCAGCAATTTTTCTTTTCATTACGTTGCCTAATTGAGCAAGATACTAAGCTACATATAAATGTTAACAGAATAAATGAAGCTATTATGAACAACAAAAAGGTTGTCCTCACTACTGCGGCAATACGCAATATGTAATAAGGATAATCAACACAAAACTATAAGGGGGCCAAATGCTGGCTTGCCTACAACTAAGAGATAACAGTAAACAAACAAACAAACAAAAAAGCACAAAGTCCACAAATTGGTGACATAATCATGCAGGTGAACTGACTTAGAAAACTGCAATTGCTGCATTATAAACAGCATAAGCACTGTGAGAGCTGCTAGGAGACCATTTCATTTATCTATCCTTCCTTAGGGTAGTGAAAGATGGGATAGTAGGAAACGTAAGGTGGGCCCCAGTGAGCTCTGCTTTACTTCCAGAGAAATAGCTCACCCTCTGTCCTCTTTTTACATAGTCCAAAAGCGCAAAAACATGATGAGTTTTAAAGTACTAAGCCTGGTACATTTATTTCAACAGCTGACAGGTAATTTTTTTTTTTTAATGGCAAGACAGATCAAATCTAACACAGTATCTCCGCTTTGTTGCTCATTTACTAGGGAAAACAACGTAAATCCTAGCGGTAAGTGCTTTTGCAAGCAAGGAGGTTATTTGGAAGAGTAATTCTGAACACTTAGATTTGTTTTAAAATTCTACCTTCACAGAAACTTTCCCTAAATGTTAGAAAACAGGCCTACATGAGATGAGCTTCATACCGTAAGGCTTTTCTTCTGTTACCTTCCCCGTAGAATCTAGTGTATCAGTAGCTTTCCCCAGTTCTCCAATGGCAATATATCTCTAGAGGAAGGGAAACAAGAGAGAAAATGGGCGATAAGCAAAGAAATACTGTTATGCATGTCTTGAAGTTTATACAGAATTTTACTAATACTACCAACCTGATACCAAATAAAGGCTAAAATAACAGACTGCAATGGTTTTGTTTTTAATATGTGGAAAGCAATTGTGTAAACTGAAGAGCATTCACAAACGTCGCACACTAGCCAATATGAGAAAGAAAAACCTGATTTTATTGATAATTATGGCTTAATAATTATGACCGTCACTATTGTAAACAAATTTCTCAAACCACCTTTATACTGAGAAGTTTGTTTAAGGAAAATTTTCAAGTCTATCCATGAGTAGAGAGAATGGTACAATAGCCCTGACCCCATGGCCATGTTAAGTTTCAAGAATCTTCCCACACATATAATTAAAATTAACTTTAAATAAACCAACTTAGTACTTCTTACATGAAATACTAAGACAATTCTTAGTAACTAGGTCATGCATTTAAATAAAAGTTAGATCTGTAGAAAACACAGAGTTAGTGACTTCACTATTACATGTGGGTTTTTTGTTTTGTTTTGTTTTTGTTTTTTTACGATGGAGTTTTTGCTTGTTGCCCAGGCTGGAGTGCAGTGGCCCCTGGGTTCAAGCGATTCTCCAGCCTCACCCTGTGGAGTAGCTGGGATTACAGGCACCCACCACCACACCTGGCTAATTTTTCGTATTTTTAGTAGAGATGGGATTTCACCATGTTGGTCAGGCTGGTCTTGAACTTCTGACCTCAGGTGATCCGCCCGTCTCGGCCTCCCAAAGCCAAAGTGCTAGGATTACAGGCGTGAGCCACTACGCCCTGCTATGTGTTTTCTTAATAAAGATAAATTACTACTTAAGATCTCAGGAACAAGAATCATTTCTAAGAACCGATCTTTATTCACAAGTGAAGAATTAGATCATTCTTGGTTACGTGAGGACTGTCTTATTTCTCATCTTAGGACACACTTGTAGTACACATTCTTTTCACTACTCTCTTTTGGTCAAACGCAAATTTTATTTGGGGCATCACATGAAGCAGTGAAAAAAGTGCAAGAATCTATTTCCCACTGAAAATAATCTGTATTTATGTGAGCAATTTTATAAAAGAAAGTTCAAAGTACTTTGCAGACATACAAGCTTATTAATGACAAATTTATTAGGCTAGTGAAGGGACCCAACACAAAAATGAGAAAAATGTTAAAACTTCAAGACCTCATAAATATGCAGACATTTTATAACAGCTTAAGGGTCTTTGATGAAATCACCTTAATATTATATAGCTCAGATTTTTTAAAAAAATAAATGTAACACAGAAGGCAATATTTCAACACATTTGAATTAATTTTTTTAAAGTTTCATAGGTATTGACAAAAACTAGTTTTTTTGTAACTAAACACAGCTCATCACCTGAGACACCCATTCCTGCTTCTGTATTTTGGGACAATCAACCTTGATTAAGCATACCACAGGGAGAAGTACGAGAGGAGGACAACAATGGTAAAAGCACAGGCCCAGGGTCAACTGGCTGGGTTTGAATTCTGACTCTACCACAATTTGTAGAACAAGTTAGTCTTTCCTGCTGGAGCTTAATTTCCTTATCTTAAAATGTGGAAAATAATAATGCCTCATGAGAAGCAGCAAAGAGTTTAGAGCAACAATATCTAGCCCTGGTAAATAACAGATAATAATACCATCACCATTTTTATTTTCTAAGAAAGAAAATATTGAATGATTCACAGTAACACTAGCTAGAGTTGACTCACCTGGTTACAGTGAGTTCCCATAAGGAAAGCAAAGCATCAAAAAGTTTCATGATTTTTTTGCCTTCAGAGTCTGTTTAGTTGCATAAGAAAACCACAGTGCAATCTTGCAGACTGAGCCTTGAAAGTATCTGCACTATCCCGCTCTGTAACAAGATTGAACTAGGAAACTTAACATGTTTCCCAAGTATGCAATGCCCATTCTAGTCTCTGGACTCTTGGTGTTTTGTGCACCTGGGGCACATATGCCACTTCCCTGGCCTTGAACTCCCTTTCTTCTCTAAGGATCAAACCTTATTCAGCTTTCAGAGCCACCCCTTAATCCATCCCAACTTCCAATTACCCACCTCCACAGCATGACTGAGAGTAGGTGCTCGATACAAATTCCGTACATAGAAAGAAGGAAGGCCCATATCAAATTCACAAATTCAATCATGTTTCTTAAGGACTATGAATGTCCAAAGTAGTCTCCTAAGTGCTAGGGAAGGACACACAGATACATAAGATAGAGTCCTCTCCCACTAAGAGGTTACGGTGTAACAGGAAGACTTCAATAAAGACAACTACTGCAGATGGGACTGGGTATAATGGCAACAACAGACATTTCTGGTTTATCTCACTGAGCTCTCATATCACATGGCTTAGCACATGACGACCTATAGAGATATTCACTGTTTTCCAAGTATATTTTATTGATCCTTACTTTCTTGAAGTATGAACTCTTAGCTAGAGTTTCCCACTGCTGTTCTATTGTGTTCTTTACTAGATAGAAACACAGTAGCAGCTTAATAAAAAGTTGCTGACAGAATGATACACATGCTAGAGAAGTGCCTATGTGTGCAATTCTTCACATTTCACCATAGTTTTGAATATCTAGATTTTATCTGCTAAGTCTCAACCCATTCCAGGGTCTGCAATTATAGTGTATGTAGCTACGTGTTGGATTCTTTTTAGGGGAGACAATATCTAAATCAACATTCTTAAATCAAATCAAAATGTTCTCAAACATTTTGGTTTCAGCGCCCCTATACACACTTAAAACTTATTGAGAAACCCTGTCACACATTTTTTTTTAAATGTATCTGCCTAGATTTATTGTGTTATAAATTAAAGCTGAAAATGTTTAAAACTTCCATTAGCCATCACAGCAATGATACCATGGCACATCTAGTAACCTCTGAAAAACTCTGTCATGTATTTGTGGGATTGCAAGTTAAAAAGGCAAAACTATGAAAATACTTTCAATTTCAACAGGCACCCTGAAAGAGCCTCAGGAGTCCTTAGACCACACCCTGTGAACCGATTATTGAAATCATAGCTGTTTCCTAGCTTTCCCTTGTCCTGGCATCTAGTAATAATTATCCTTCAATTTTATTCAATTATCCACAAACCACTTAGAAAAATTCACCCACACAGTTAAGCCTCCAGCTGAAACAAAGTCTCACGACCAAAAAGATACTGGGATAGAAGAAAAAAGGCATGGAGATGTACACATTCAACCCTAACATTTTATCTTGTGGAGTCTAAAATATTTCTTTTCACTGGCTTAAATTCTAAATAGAGTCTGTGCTTTAGAGCTATTAATTCTCCAAGACGTGTATCTGGGAATTGTGAGTTCTACTACTGTATTCATTACAATGTAATTCCACTGCACCAAAGAGAGGTCCTGAAGAACATTCCATTGACCTGTGTACTCTCTGGGACTCATAGTTTCTCACTGATATTATTCTACTCTCTACTTTACTCATCTTCAAGCTCCCTGAACCCCACAGCAGATATGAGCTAGACATCTCTAGCAGCAAATCAGCTTCTGTACTGTTTAGGAGAAAGAAAAATGTTTCTATTACAGAAAGTATACACAATCATTTCCTTGGATCTCAACTGAGGTGTGATTTTGAAAGCTTGTGATTTAAAACTTCACCAACAAAATAGGGATATTACTGAGGATGGGAAAGAACACTTTTTTAAAAACCTGTCAAACCAAAAACATGTGGCTTTGAATGTCTTCAATAAGAAGGAACAGTTCTTTTTTATAGTTCATAAGTATAAGCCCTTTAAAATTTTCAATACAGTATTTCTGAAATATATGAATATTAATAGAGTATATAGAAAAGGTACAAACTGGACTAGCCTCTGGAGAAGACTGATTAGAAATTCTGAAATCTTCAAGAGTTGGCTAAGTTTCATAGGAGCATTATTCAAGTCACACTATAGAGTTCTCATAACTGGTTAACCTAAAAATGTTACTGTGTTCTTGGGGAAAGTTACTATCCTTTGACCACACCAAAAAGGGGAAACTTCATTCACTCCAATGATAACACTTGTTTAATTACTGGAGGCGGATACAAAGTTGCCTTCTGAGGAAATGCTGGCTTTGCCTGCAGGTGCCACTATGGTTTACCTGCACAGAGATATGGAGGTACCTTTATAACTGGACATACTAGTTAGATTCTTTGGGTTTTCATAACCTTTCCATCTGGTTTCTAAAGCATTTATAAAGTAACCAACTTTGATCAACAATATAGAAAACTAATAAAGACAGCACTCCAAAACCTCATCAAAGTCTGTTCCTTCAAAGTACAACATCTGGTATCCAGCTTTTGCTAAATGACTGGCTCAAAGAAAGTGTAATTTAGGGAAGATAGGGGAGGGACTACTGCCCTCCTCTAGGTAAGCTACATTTTATACTTAGATCAACTTAGGCCAAAGGAACACATCAGACTAACCTCTCAGAATAATTTTACCTAAACTGTATTTTACGCAGCTCCATGTCTACATCTGTTGTAAAACTATTTTTGAAAATCGCCGTCATTTAATATCCCTTATTGTCAAAAACTTCTGAGTTTAATGTCCAAGGAAACTCTGTCTCTCCCTTAAAGAACTGGCATGCTTTCTCTTTCTGATGAGTGTACTATTTTTCCTACGTCACCAGTGATCTCAAAAAGCAATGAAAAAAAATGAAGTTAACTGTATTCAAGAGTTCCAACAGAACTCGCCTGAGTAAAATTAATTTCAGGAGTCTACAGAACATGTAGCGAGAGAGATCCAACAGGCCTGGACCTCAAGAGAGAGATTGGGGGATAGGTAAAATACTTGGGAATAGTAATAACAGTATTTAATGAGCAATTTCTGTATACAAAGCACTGTACAAAAGCTTACATGCTTTTCTTACACATTATACACATAATACTAAATGATCAGACAGAGGGAAAAAAAGACTTGAGAAATATGATCACTGGTAGAACAAAGCTCACTCCAAGGCAGGAGAGGAAGACAATGAGGAACATAGGGCAGTGGCTCTTTTCTTAACTCTTACCCTGATCTGAATGGGAAGAAATGCAAGAAATGATTTGGGTGGTCTGATGAGTATCTGGTCTTCATAGATGGAAGCAAAATAATATGATGGCCTAAAGATTTTATTTAAAAGGCCAGAATTTCACCTAATAAGTGACAGCAGTTGTACGAAGTGGCACTATGTTGAAGAAGATTCTAAGGATGTTTCTTGATTCAGCAAGAAGAAATGTTAGGCCATGTTCAATTAGCGTATCTCCAATTAGGACTGGCTAGGGAGAGAAGGCTGCACTGTAAATACGGCCATAACAAGAACACTGAATATTTGCCATCCTAGAACTAAGTATTTCTACTCTTGATGTAACTCCATCCTACACATACCAGAAGTCTAATTTTACTAGTTGCACTGTGATGCAAATAAAAATTCATCTGTCAAAACAGGAAGTGAAGAAAAAGTGGACATTAGATTTGGGCCAAGTTAGGGGCTGCAGCCACCTTTTTTTTTTTAATGAAATAGAAGGAAAGGTATCAAGAATACACCATACATAGGGTTAGAGTTGGATAAAGTTTGGATGTCTGTCCCCTCCAAATCTCATGTTGGCATGTAATCCCCAGTGTTGGAGGGGGGGCATGGTGGGAACTGTCTGGGTGATGATACCGGATCCTGCACGAATGTCTTGGTGCCCTCCCTGCAGCAATGAGTTAATGCACGATCTGGCTGTTTAAAAGAGCCTAGCACCTCCGCCTCTCTCTCTCTCACTCCCTCTCTCACCATGTGACATGGCCACAAGTAGAAGCTTCCTGAGGCCCTCGCCAGAAGCAGATACCAGCACCACGTTTCTTGTGCAGACTTCAGAACCATGAGCCAAATAAACCTCTCTTCTTTATAAATTACCCAGCCTCGACTATTCCTTTACAGCAACACAAACAGACTAACACAAAGTTGTTTGATAAAATTTTTCCTTTTCATAAATGTATGTATCTATAGGGTCATTACATAAAATATGTCTCTTACTATGGGTCTTAGTCAAAAAAATTTTGAAAGTCACTAGGTAAGATGATCTCTAAGATTCCTTCCAGTGCTTTTAAAAAAAGAAAAAAATTTATTAACAGTTTTTAACTACTTTTTATTAAAAAATAGTCTTCATCATCACTAAACTCTTAATGATTTAGTTCTTTTAACATGTACATAAAACTAAAAGGATAAGAAATATAAATAGCTAACAAGACAATGATGCCTATTTTTGAAATGCAAAATACCTAAGAACTAGGTTTCTGTAACAAGATGCACCTGTGGTATTCTATTTATGTTACAGTCATCTGAGGATCAGTGATTTCACTGTATGACATTCAGGTTTTGTAGCTGAACAGCAAATTGGCTGTTATAAAATTTATACCTGAGTCAGTGATGTATTTACATTTTCAGTCATAATATTTCTGAAAATATGCCTGAAATTTATAAGTAAAATCTTTCAATAATATATAGTGCGCCTGTGTTTGTAGTTTGGGGAAGGAGGGGTGAACAATGAATATCTCAATGAACACAATATATTTTACCTTGGGAAAAAAAACCCAAATTCCTTAATGTAAACATAACATTTTTATTATTAACATAAAAGTGCCTTGTTTATTGTATAGATTTTAGAAAATGCCAAATAATGTGGGGAAAAAAAATCATCCATAATCCCAGATTAAAGTAAACATTGTTCATCTTTGGGAGTAAACAAATATTAAACAACTGGCAAAAACCAGTATCAGAAACAGATTCTAAACTCTGTGTGTCAGTATTTAAACACAATATACATATTTACTGAGAAACTGTCAAACGCCTTCATTCTAACACAATGTTTACACTCTAATTTTTCAACACCAATATTTTGAAGATTACAAAGCAAGCCACACTTCATTTATCAGAGGTACTAAGATTCCTTCCAATTGAATGGCACACAGATTTTTATGCCAGTTGATAACCAAAATGAGATATCACATGCAGTATGTTCTCCAGGGCTTTTTAAAATCTATCAATCAATCTACGTATCTATGTACCTATCTATCTACTTACCTACCTACCTTACTTATTATTTATTGAGATGGAGTCGTCTCACTCTGTCACCCACGCTGGCGTGCAGTGGCATGATCTTGGCTCACTGCAACCTCCGCCTCCTGGGTTCAAGTGATTCTCCTGCCTCAGCCTACCAAGTAGCTGGTATTAAAGGTGTGCAGCACCACACCTGGATAATTTTTTTGGTATTTTTAGTAGAGATGGGTTTCACCATGTTGGCCAGGCTGCTCTCAAACTCCTGACCTCAAGTGATCTGCCACCTTGGCCTTTCAAAGTGTTAGGATTACAGGCATGAGACACCACGCTCGGCCAGGGCTTTTATTTTTAATACTTAAACCACTACTATGTCAAGTGTTTTCCACAGGCCAGTATCTATAATAAGTTCAGAAAATGAGATTGCGTAGAAACTTATTTAGCAATTTTACATTGCCATAATATTTTAATTATATTTTACAAAAGTCATCAATCAGTCCGCAATGAACTGAAAATTGTTTTAAATAGTCTTTGACTACAGATTCTTTTAAAGAAACAAAAGTCATTTTATCAATAATTTATATTACATTTAGAGCAAGAGTTTTAAAACAAAGTTTATTCCAGGAACATAATGAAATTTTTTGCTACCTCTTGGCATACTAATCTTCCTTGCACATGCATTTTCATTGGCCCTTAGTCTCAGCACTTATAACCAGTACCTAATTACTCATATGGATACAGACATTATCTCTTTGACAGCTGGAAGAGACCCCTTCTACCAGCAGTTCACAGCTTTCCAACCACTCCTGCCTCCAAATAACCCCTTCTCTCTTCTATCAAATGCCTAGAAAAGTGCTTTTGGATCTAGTCAAGGTTACTCTCATACATGAACATACTTTTTCATCTTAAAGAGGCCCTACTCTTTTCTTTAATAAACATTTTATAACCAATGAACAAAGTATATTTTTGCTAAAAGGGCGCAGGTTTACAAAATGGTATTGTTTCTATAAAAATTCTAAGGTTTAAAAAAGTCTGCTCCACTAGCATTTATGATCTCTAAGTCCCAAACATCTAAGAAATATGATATTTTAAAAGTCCAAATATAAGTTTATTAAATGATGAGCACTGTAGCATTGTTTAAGTCTAATTGGTTTTCAATTAAGAATTTCCAATTTTCAGTCTCGATATTTTCAATCTCAGATATGTTTGTAGACATAATACTTAGGAATGATACCCATTCATGCAGTTTACTCAGTTTATTTTTCTATTTGATAAAAATCCAATACATGTAAGTCATTAAGAACATTAAAGAAAAATAGAACTATTTCAGTATTCTTACCTTGGACCCTGACAACATACTGGTCAACATTTTTGTTCCACTTCCAATTCCAACAACTACAAATCAAAGAAAGAAATATTATGACACTCTGTTCTGAAAACTAGGTTTTTAAAATAGCTATATATTTTGGTCATAATTTCCCGGTTTAGGTAACGTGAAGTGGGAAAGAGCATATATTTAGCAAAATTTCAGGGCTCCTATTACTCCAAACAGTTGAACCTGTCATGCAAATAAGAAACTCTAAAGAAGGGATGAGAAGACCTTTCTCCCCATTCTCAAAGCATTAAACTCAGTAGAAACCTCAACCCAGCCCATTAGATAATGAAGCCTTAGAACAATCTCAAAGGACACACTGGAATTTTATATGGGCACCAGTAAAAAACACATGGCACAATTAACCATGTTCAAGTGGGTATGATAAAGTCTTTTGACAGAATTCATTATTAAACAAAGCAAAAGTCATTATCATAGCTAATGAACCATTTAAAGATGATTAGCACCCAGCAGTATATACAATCAAGAAAAAAGAAACATAACAACTCAGTCTAACACAAAGAAGAATACAAGGTAAAATGAAGGCTGAAGAATGTATTTTAACAGAGACCAAATATAAAGTACAACAATGGCCTACCTTTCTCTTAAATTTCAAACATTATTCATACGACAACACATTTCACTCGGTGAGGGTGAGAGGATTTAGTCACTTCTCTTTTTGTAAGAAGCTACATTTTTGTAAGAATTGAAATATTTGTCATCAACAGATACAATGTGCATAAGAACACAACACAACCACCACAATTCAGAATTATAAAAGCAAACAAGGAGCACTGATTGGCAAACTGGAAAAAATATCTTCAATATTTACGGCAAACATCATTCAGTGAGTTTACCATGTATCAGATTCTACTCGAAATGCTCTCCTTTCATTATTCCATTTAATCCTTATAACAACTTTAAAAGGCTAGGCATGGTGGCTCACACCTGTAATCCTAGCACTTTGGGAGGTTGAGGAGGGCAGATCACCTGAGGTCAGGAGTTCGAGACCAGCCTGACAAACATGGAGAAAGCCCATCTCTACTGAAAATACAAAATTAGCCGGGTATGGTGGCGCACGCCTGTAATCCCAAATACTCAGGAGGCTAAGGCAGGAGAATCGCTTGAACCCAGGAGGCGGAGGTTGCGGTGAGCCAAGATCGTACCATTGTACTCCACTGCACTCCAGCCTGGGAGACAAGAGCAAAACTCCATCTAAAAAAAAAAAAAACTTTTAAAGATGGTATAATTACCCCTGTTGATAGATGAGATAGATGAGGAAATAGGAATAAGAGACTAAGAACTTTGTCCAGCATCTCACAACCAGTACCTGGTAGAGTTAAGATTCAAACCAAATGGTCTAAGAGCTGACCCCCTTCCTTTCCATTCCCTCTGCCACCTTAACTCACCTAGGTTTTCTTTTCACTGCCAACAGCCTACATCACTGCAAACCTGACAGTTCTATATCCTATCCCTTTCTCTTCCAATTCATACCACTTCTTAACCATTTCTGAAACCCTATTTTTCACATTACAAAGCCCCCCAAACAATCCTTAGTAGGGTCCCAGTGCCTACAGTACCAACTCCTTATTAAAGTATTCAAAGTCAATCCTTTGAAGCCCAGCTCAAGCCCCAACTCATTCATAAAGTCTATTCCAACCCCCTCAAAACTTCTATGGCACTCATCTGTATTGATCCAAGTCATATAGTTCAAGGTCTAAGATCAAAACAGTCTGCCCTCAGTAATCCTCTGAAGAGCATAATACACTTCAAATGACAGAACTTGTAGATACTACTGCTGATGAGGCAAACAGGAAAGATTCAATGCAATTTGATTCCAATCAAATAAATCCCCAAACAATATTCTTTTGAACAACTACTATAAACATAATCCCAAGAGGAATACTTCCAATGGAAAAGCAAAGAAACTTGTGACACATTTCCTAACTTCAAAACAGCTTATAATCTCATCAGGAAAATAAAATACAGAAAAATACAGTGCTCAAGAAATGTTGCCTAATGAATGAAAAATGCTAAATAACAATATAATAGTATATGATTAAGTGTCAAAATGAACAGAGAGAGAACAGCTGCCATAGCAAGGCAAAGGTGGGAGCATTCTAAATGACTAAAGAGGCCAGAGAACGCTTCATTCAAGCATTTCAGAGTTTGTATTAGGCCTTTGAAGGATGTACAGGGAACACAACAGAGAGAAGAGAAGCATGTTTTAAAAAAGAAAATAATTGCACAAACTCTCAGATACAAGGATGAGAACAGTGGGTTTATCAACTGAACACAGGGTATCTTAGAAGCAGGCTGACACGTTTGACTTTAACATGGTTGAAATCCTGAACTCATGATGGTTTCTGAGCTAGTTTAGTGACCCAGAAGGATGAAATTTAAAAGAAGGCATCTTAGAGTTACCCAGCTTAATCCTCTCATTTTATACCTAAGAATAACCAAGTGCCACTGAAGTGAGGTGATTAGTGAAAGCAGAATTTTAGGAAGACTAATATGGTGGTGGCATATAGAAAAATTATCTGGAGTTGGGACCTAGCCAACCAGCAGCTTTTCATTCACAGGTTAGTTTCCCGGACAGAATTTTTACTTAGCATGTTTTGCCTTCAATCACTCAAAATTGTATTTAGTACTTATTGTGTAGGTGCAGAAATAAATAAGACCTGGCTTCAGCTGTGATTTAACAATCTAATAGAGAGACAGATATTAACAAAAACCAGGAGAACAAAATGAAATTTTACATTAGTAGTATAGAAGAGCAAGCAGGCAGGCTTCAAAGGTAGGAAATGGCATTTCAGCTGAACCTGGAAAGGCCAGTAGGACTTCTACAACCAAAGGTGCTGAGAGAGATGAGCAGCTTATAAAAGAAAAACATGAGCAAAGGCACCACATTTGAAAAGGTGTGGAGAATTTAGAGAGTGGATGAATGACAGGGTTTTCCATGCACTGTTGCACAATCACTGCTCTCCTACTCTATCTCCCAAGTGTTCTGTGCTCACTCAAATGTCTTCTCTGTTAAAAAACAAAAACAAAAACAACTATCTCCAAACTTATCCAATGTCCTAGTATCCTATTCTCAAATCAAAAAGACAGAACTTGTTTATGACGAGAGTCTCTCTAGGCCAGGCATGGACTCCATACATGTGTTTCCAGCTTTCTATAGGATCATCTTACAAGGCTCGTATCTTTCCAATTGTAGGAATCTATTTTAAGAATCTGAAACACCTGGCTGATACAGATGTGTGGGTAAAAAATAAAAACTAAAAACAAAACAAACAAAAAGTTCTATCTAGAAAGACATCCCTCACAAAATCAGTTCTGATAAAACTCTGGTAATAACCTCAGGGACCTCAAATAGGGAAATGATTAACAAATTGTATTTTAGCCATATGATGGAACATTTTATAGCCATTAAAAATAAAGTTTACAAAGAGCTTATCAACATGAACAATGTCTATGTTACAATGTTAAGTTTAAAAAATGGATATATAAGTACACACAGTGAAGTAGAGCTCAACTTTAAAAATCGCATAGACAAAAAGCTACAAGGAAATATGGCAAAAACGTTAACTGACTATTGATGAAAGGTGGAAAACGGATAATTTTTTATTTTCAACTTTCTTGTATTTTCGAAATTTTCCCACTGTTTGTATAACCTCTAAAATTTAAAAACATCATTTTTGAAATGGTATATAGAAATTTTATTTACATTTTAAGTGATTTATGATAAACAGGTGTATTCCTTTCCTATTGCTACTGTAACAAATTACCAATCTGGCTTAAAACAATACAAACTTTTTCTCATACAGTTGCGGAGGTCAGAAGCCTGAAATGGGTTTAACTAGGCTTAAAATCAAAGGGTTGGCTTGGCTGTGTTCTTCTCTGGAGGTGCTAGGGGAGAATCCTTCACTAGAGCCCCCCTAGAGGACCCATTTTTTTGCTTGCCTGCCTCCTCCAGCTTTTAGAGGCTGCCCCCATTCTTTGGCTTGTGATCCCCTTCACTCTTCAAAGCCAGCAACCCACATTACTCCAACCTCTGCCTCCACTGCCACATCTCCTCTGACTCTCTCTTCTGCCTCCTCTTCCACTTTTAAAGAATATTATGATTACATTGGGTCTACTTGGAAATTTCAGGATAATCTATCTTAAAGTCAGCTGATTAGCAACATCAATTCCATCTACAACCCTAATGCTCCTTGTGATGTAACCTAATATATTCACAGGTTATGAAAATTAGGACACGGACACCTTTAGAGGGCCATATTTTGCCTACCATTTTTTTTTTGAGACGGAGTCTCACTCTGTCGCCCAGACTGGAGTACAGTGGCGCCATCTCGCTCACTGCAAGCTCCGCCTCCCGGGTTCACGCCATTCTCCTGCGTCAGCCTCCCGAGTAGCTGGGACTACCGGTGCCTGCCACTGCGCCCGGCTAAGTTTTTGTATATTTAGTGGAGACGGGGTTTCACCGTGTTAACCAGGATGGTCTTGATCTCCTGACCTCGTGATCCACCCGCCTCGGCCTCCCAAAGTGCTGGGATTAGAGCCACTGCGCCCGGCCTGCCTACCATGTATTTTTGAGAAACTTGTGAACCCTCTAGCAATCATGCTATAGAATTATAAACCTGAATTACAGGTTATAATCTTAAATTGTCAGCTAAATTCTTAACTGCATCATTAATATTGCAAAAAAAAATGTTGAAAGAAAAAGTGTATTTTTTTTTGCACAGGTCCAGTTTTAGTTTGTTTTCTTTTGTTTGTTTGTTTTCAAAAAAGACCTTTTGGCGGGGCATGGTGGCTCACCATGCACTTTGGGAGGCTGAGGTGGGCAGATCACTTGAGATCAGGAGTTCAAGACCACCCTGGTCAACATGGTGAAACCCTGACTCTACTAAAAATACAAAAATCAGCTGGGCGTGGTGGCAGTCACCTATAATCCCAGCTAGTCAGGGATTGGGAGTTGCATTTGGGAGGCGGAGGTTGCAGTGAGCCGAGATCACGCCACTGCACTCAAGCCTGGACAACAGAGCAAGATTCCATCTCAAAAAAATAAATAAATAAAAATTAAAAAGACCTGTATACAACACTTCACAGGATAAAGTATATATCTATATACTATAGGTATTTTGTAAGATATTTTTGAAAACCTTTTGACTCAGTTTTGGTAGACATTATCCTCTTTTAGAGATGAAGAAACATTCAGTGAAGTTATGGGATTTTCTTAGGGTGTATATAGTTAGTAATTAAAGCAGCCAGTAGCCAGTGTACAAACCGAAGTATGATTAGAGTCCAGTGTTTGTTTTACCACACAATCAAAAATCGTCTTCTCATAAGTTTCCAGAACTGCTAACTTGGACAACAAACATCCCTTACTCTGTGACTACACACCAACAATTTTTAAAACTTTCTCTCTCCTTGGAAATCACATGCATTAGAAGAAAAATTAATACATCTGACATATGAACATATTATATCATCATAAAAGTCCTTGTGTGATCAAATATAAATTAAGCCTCCAACCAGAAAACTGTTTCCAATACAGTTTCTTCCACACATACAAATCTCAGCCCCTTCATAATACTAAAATGGAAGCTTCAACAAGATCCCTTAGGCCAAGGGTGTCTAATCTTTTGGCTTCCCTGGGCCACAATGAAAGAATTATTATCTTGGGCCACACACGTAATATACTAACAACAGCTGATGAGTTTAAAAAAAAAAAATCACCAAACAATCTCATGATGTTTTAAGAAAGTTTACAAATTTGTGTTGGGCTGCATTCAAAGCCCCCCTAGGCCACATGCAGCCCGCAGGCCAAAGGTTGGACAAGCTTGCCTTAGGTTTAGGGTAAAAAATAAACTTTCATTCACTGCCTTGAATATGACTATTTTCTGCATGCCAATGAAGAACTGCCACTAGAAATTAATAGAATTGATCTATTCATAAATAAGCAACAGATCTTATCCTCTCTTTTCTTGTATTTGTGGTGCTATGCCTGGAAAACAGTAAAGCAGAAGGGTTAGGAACATAGGCTTCAACTCAAAGGCCAACTCTAATCAACTGGTACAGGCTACTGAAGTGCTAAGCTGATAAGAATCATGAAGCCCCAATTTCTGCCAAGAGCACAGGGCATGAGGAACAAAAGCAGGAGCGCCAGGTATCTGCCATCCACAATAGGGCAGATGCTTTGGAACTGAGCAGATCTGGCTCAAATCCTGACTTTGTCACTCACTAATTCTGACAGTGAACATGTTACTTTATCTCTCAGGGTCTTCCTTTCTTCTTCTGTAAAATGGGGATAGTAATAACTTCTCTTATAGGTTACAATGAGAATTAAACTATAGAACTTACGAATGCCCAAAACTGAAGACCTTATATACAGTAAGTGCTCAATAAATGCTTATTATTAGCTGGGGTTTTTGTTTTGTTATGCTTGTTTTTTTGGAGTGCAGTGGTGCAATCACAGATCACTGCAGCCTCAACTTCCCAGGTTCCAGTGATACTCCCACCTCAGCCTCCCAAGTAGCTGGGCCTATAGGTATGTGTCACCACACCCAGTTAATTTTTAAATTTTTTATAGAGACAGGGTTTCACCATATTGTCTAAGCTGGTCTCGGACTCTTGGGCTCAAGCAATCCACCCACCTCGGCCTCCCAAATTTCTAGGATTATAGGCATGAGTCACTGTGCCCAGCCTGATTTTTTCTATTTTGTTTGTTTATTTATTCATTTATTTATTGAGACGGAGTTTCGCTCTTGTCGCCCAGGCTGGAGTGCAATGGCGGGATCTCAGATCACTGCAACCTCCACCTCCTGGGTTCACGTGATTCTCCTGCCTCAGCCTCCCAAGTAGCTGGCATTACAGGCACATGCCACCACACCAGGCTACATTTTGTATTTTTAGTAGAGACAGGGTCTCACCATATTGGTCAGGTTGGTCTCGAACTGATTTTTTCTATTTTAACCTCAAGTAAAAATATTACTGCCAACATAAACCTATAATTTTAGAAAATACAAAAATCATACAGTTTATAATGTTCTTGAAGCATACCATTTTCTTCACCAATTTTATCCTTTTAAATAAGCACTCATTTACTTTGGATAGCTTAGATCAAGGTTTGCTGTTGTTCCTTTGTACCTAATTTTTGCTGTAAATGAAACTGAATAAAATATAAAATACCAGAGCATGTAAAAAGATGAGTATTGTTCCATAAAAGTTTGTTTCTCGTATGTGAGGAAGGGGGCACTGAGAGGGATCCCAATGTATGCAGGTAGTTTTGTGACTAAGGATGCAGTTACAGAGTAAAATATACCCTAGCCTGTGTATAACACACTTGCACTTCAGAATCTCCACCAGGGGCAAAAAACAAAAAACAAAAAACAGATGGAATAAAAAAGGATAAAATATTTTTATTCCCTTTGATCAATTCTACTAATTTTCCTTCACAAGCAATAAAATAGTCAACTAATATATCTCTAGCAGAAAATGACTTCCTCTCAAGCTTCCCCTTCTCAAGAGAGTTGATTTCAGAGATTAGATTAGAGATAGGCAGACAAACAGAGCCTTCTACCTTGTCAAGAGTCCCCAAGATCAGCCCACATTCAAAGATTGATATATAGCTCAGATTTTTTACAGTGTTGTAGTAAGAATACACAGTTGGACCATAAGAGATAAAGACACAGAGAAATCTGGGCACAAGCTTCCTTATCCTCTCCCCCTCCTGTGAGAGGATGCTCGAGCGTGCTGCTTTCTCTAACAAAAAAAGCGGTAACACGTGTGCAATGTTTCGCTCAGGGAAGCTCATTAGAAACTCAGTGCCCAAAGCTGTGTTTTGTTTTGTTTTGAGATAGAGTCTCCATCTGTCACCCAGGCTGAAGTGCAGTGGTATGATCTCAGCTCACTGCAACCTCCGCCTCCCAGGTTCAAGCGATTCTCCTGCCTCAGCCTACCAAGTAGCTGGGATTACAGGCACATGCCACCACACCTGACTAATTTTCATATTTTTAGTAGAGACAGGGTTTCACTATGTCAGTCAGGCTGGTCTCAAATTCCTGACCTCGTGATCCGCCTGCCTCAGCCTCCCAAAGTGCTGGGATTACAGGCGTGAGCCACCATGCCTGACCCCAGTGCCCACAGGTTTTACTGGGGACTTGAGAGGATGATCACTCAGGCACTCTCTGCCTTAGCAGTGGAGTAAAATTCCAGATTCCTAGAAGGAAAGCTGGTGTTCCCAGAAACATCTGAGGCACAGCCAACCAGCCTTATCAGACAGAGAAGGGTGGGAACACTCCTAAAATCCAAGTTCCCAGATACCAGCCAAGGGCAAGCTGTGCAAGCAGACCTTTCTAAAGATAGTAATTTCAGGCCTGCTATGTTAACTCTTTTCTGCACAGAGAAAAACCTTTTTTCAAAGTCCCATCCACACATAAAAGTAGCTATTTCTAACAGCCTTGTAGGCCTTGTACGATTTAAAGGCTTCTTTAAAAGATGGCACTATATATATCCAGTAGATCTGAAACATTCCAAAGTATAGTGAAAAATAGAAGGCTTTAGTCAATCTATCTGTTCTCAACCAGTGTTTCTTTCTGATATTAAGTGACAGTGGACACTTAATTTCCTTTCATATCTCTTACCCAGAACTCCTCGGGCTGCGCTGTCTAGAGTCCCTCCATGCCCAATTTTCAAAGTCTGCTTTTTCCTCTTGGTCCATTCTGGAGAAGGCATTCCAGCTTCTACGAGAGTAATGGGGATGAAAAAAAGGTGATTACCACGACAAATTAAGTAGGATTTCCATAAACTTGGGAGGAAGAGGGAATGGCATCTTCAAAACAAATAAAAAGTATTATACAAACTTCACATGTTAAGAGACTATGACCTCGTTACTAGTAAAGAAAAGATTTTAAAATGTATATTCCCTAAATTATAAAGAAAGAGTATTCCAAAATTAGCTATCAAGACACTAGAATTCATTCTCTAAGAGAAAAATGGCATTTTTAAAAGGTGGGTAAATATCCAAACCAACCTGCAAAAATCTAGTAAATTCTTGGTAGTGGTGGGCTCTTAGAGAATCATGAAAAGAAGTTAATTTTTATATACAAAGATACTTTTAAAAGTCCTCAATTTCCATTTTTAAATCTCTTCCATGGTCTTTGCTGGTATCTCTAGCTACCTAACACTGGGAGTACATCTCATGCAGGACTATTTCTAAATACACCAAATTCCCAAACTCCCTGTATTCGCTGTCTCCTTGAAATTGAAAAACCAAAATTTTCAATTCATTAAAGAAATGAATCTCAACAAAACATTATGTGGAAAGCAGCTAAGATTAAGTTGCACTTTAACTTCCTAAGCATTTAGATCTTTAAAAAGAGGATGCCAGCCTGGCTTATCTCATATTCCTGTTGTAAATATAAAGTGAGCCAGGCACAGTGGTTCATGTCTGTAATCCCAGCACTTTGGGAGGCCGAGATGGATGGATCACTTGAACCCAGAAGTTCGAGACCAGCCTGGGCAACACAGGGAAACCCTGTCTCTATCCAAAATAAAATACAAAAATTAGCTGGGCATAGTGGTGTGCACCTATAGCCCTAGCTACTGGGGAGGCTTAGGGGAGAGGACTGTTTGAGCTCAGGAGGCAGAGGTTGCAGTAAGCCAAGACTGTGCCACTGTATTCCAGTCTGGGCAACAGAGTGAGATCCTATCCTATTTAAAAAAAATAAAAATAAGGCAAAATAATGTTACTTGAAAGTATTTTGGGGAGACAGGGCCAGTGCTTCCTTCTGGGTAAATATAAATTGTTTTGATGATGGCATATACCATATTGAGAGAGTATTGACTATTAGATGTCAAGTGAGAAAGAAAAGCAGGAACTGCTATATTGATCTATACCTGCCCCCAAGCCCATCAAACCTTCCTTACCAACACTGACGCAGAGTAGAAAGAAAATAAAGCAAAGAAAACGAAATGAGTGGACAGACAAGGGAGGAGGGAAATCAAAGCAACAATGGAAATGCAGAAGCCAGATTAAATGGCCAAAAGAATGCTGGGTGGCTCAGCCTCCCAAGAAAATTATCACTCTACTGAGTCAGAACCATGGTCTCTGGAACACCCTGGCATCATTCTCTAATTATGACATCACTGTACTTAGAAGGGTATGGCTGTCTGCTTTGACATAAACTTCAAAGGCCAGACCTCGGTTTCAAACCCTTGACCTGTCACTTGCAACCCATCATGGATCTCTCACCCACAAATTAACAGAAACCTTTTGGGGAACTCTTTGTATTTTCAACTTGACACCCCTTGGAGTAAGAAGGCCCCATAAATATACTATCTTCCCTTTGTGCCCAAATATACCTCCTTCTAACTTGCAGACATACTGCCTCTACTATATAAAGTGGGGAATTTGGTTCACCCCACTGAACTAAGTATTCGTGGATTTTTATTAAAGTATTTTCTAGCTATAAAATTCTGGTACACTTAGGGCTTTGAAGGATCCCAACAGACAAAGATTAGGGATTGCAGTATAACAGGAATCAACGCAAAGAAAGACAAGGAATGGTATTGGAGGACACAACCACTGACTGTGGTTGTCAAACACAGCTAACATTAGAATGTAGGTATCTTTAAGAACCTTCCCAAGGCCGAGCGTGGTGACTCACGCCTGTAATCCCAGCACTTTGGGAGGCTGAAGCGGGTGGATCACCTAAGGTCGTGAGTTCGAGACCAGCCTAACACAGAGAAACCCCATTTCTACTAAAAATACAAAATTAGCCAGAGTTGATGGTGCATGCCTGTAATCCCAGCTACTTGAGAGGCTGAGGCAGGAGAATCACTTGAACCCAGGAGGTGGAGGTTGCAGTGAGCCGAGATCGCGCCATTGCACTCCAGCCTGGCCAACAAGAGCGAAACTCTGTCTCAAATACTTCCCAAGTAATTCTGACAGCCAGTTATAACGACATCTGGAAAGCCATAGCCTAACTAACATAAATACAGAATAGGCCAATCACAAACAATATAGAAATCAAGGATAATGAGAATGTCTCTAGCTAAAGATTCTAGCCTAGCAACAGCCTTGAAACAATCATTTTAACCAAGATTCAACAAGAAAATTCAGTTCTTAGAGAGATTAGCCAGAAGGCCAGAATATGGCTTTGTCAGAAACTTGTCTGAAAGAATGGTAATCATTACCTTAAGGATAACAAAAAAAGAAAACCAGAGTTTAGTTAACAAATCAGGAAAGCAGCAGTTCTATACAGGAAAACTAAAAAACTATGATGACACCACAATACATATCCTTGATGCAATTCCTTACTTTGACGTCCTCTGAATGAGTCATCCTTTCAGGCAACAAAGCAAAACTTTAATAAAAGAATGAGTAGTCGTGATACTGGAATTAAACATCTGCAGGAGCGTGCCTATTTGCCCATAAACATTTAAATCTGTACTGTCAGTTATAATTCCCATTAGAATAATTTATTTTTGCATTTTTTTTAAGTGTAAAGTTTTCCATGGGACACTAAACAATGTAAGAAAGTCCCTGTACTGGTTTAATGGCGAGACAGAATACGGCCCAACTCTGGAGAACCTTGAATAACCTAGCTAACTAGTTTTACCACCACAGGGTGCAGAAATCACTAGGCTGTCAGCTCAGTTAAGGTAAGAGACAGTATCTTTTATCTTCAAGTCTCTATAGGCTAGCACAGACCTGGTTTAGTGTATATGTCCAACGAACTTAAGGATCCTAGATGCTTTATGTGTGAAATCATCCGAGCTGATTAAGGGGGTGATTCTTTAGGCTCTTCTAGTATTTTCCCAGTATACGTGAATAAACGAATCAATAAAAAGAACACTCTCAGCTTAGTGACCAAGTTATATTTAGTGTTCCTCAAACGTGGTCCATAAACCACTTACACTGGAATCACCTGGAGCAACTATTTAGAATTGCAGTTTCCTAAAAATACCCTGAACCATCCGAATCACAATCTCGGACAGGGCAGGGATTAGGAATCTGTATTTGTAAAAGAGACTCTAAGTAATTGTTAGGCCCACTAAAATATGAAAACGACTTTATTAAGTCTTGGTTAACGAAGTATATCTGCATTTCCAATACATTCTAAGGAATGCAACTTTGGGGGTAAGTGCCAGTACTTCCTTTTGGGGTTCATCCACATGAACCCAACAAAAGCCTCCTGAGGGATCAGATTACAGAAAATAGGTCTGCACGCCCAAGGGCAGGGTTTTATTGTGTAAGTATGGGTTTTTTTCTCCCACTGAGAACTACAACTGCCAAGTAGGCTACAAGAGTTCGTGCCAGGGCAAGTCCAAGCCCGAGATGCCCGAGATTTCTGTCCAGAGCTAATTCAATGGTCATTCTCCCTTTCCCTTCCTTTTGTCTCTTGAATCACGAGCGTCGCAAAAAGCCTAATGTGCTTCCCCTCTCGTAGCGACCGCCTCAGCCTGGTCCCCACCCGGGCTGCAGTACCTGCCAGCAGCTTCTCCTTCAACCGATTCAGCAGCTCGGCTGAAGTGGGCCCTTTGGGCTTGTGCACGGCGAACACGCCGCTCAGGGACAGCAGCTTGGTAGCCAAAGCGGCCTTAGAGACCCTGGCTTCGGATCCGGTCCTGGCCGCGGCCGCAACCACCGCGGCTGCAGCCCTTGCTGGCGGGTTCGCAGCCATTGCTGCGACCGTTCCTGCAGTTTCAAGGACAGGGCATGTGTCTGTTTTCAAAGACGACGAAGACATAACCGCCGCCTCAGAAGCGGCCATACTTTTGTAGTCCAAACCTGTTTCATGGTGGAGGCGCACGCTGATGATGCAACAAGAGTGCGCCTGACAGGACCCTCTTTCTCATACCGCGAAGCTGCGCAGAACGGAGAGGTCACAAGGGCTTGTGGGAATTGTAGTCCATGACCTTCCCATACCGACCAAGAGCCTGCTGTGCCCTTGTGTTTTAAATAGAAAGTTTTAAATGTTGAGTTTTCCTGGGGCTTGTGAAGATCCATGGCTTCCTGGGCTCACTGCTTCATTGACTGTATTGTGCTCTTGCATTCAGGTTCAGAATTAGAAGACATCCAAATGTGAGCTCTATTGGAGCGAGGAACTTACGTACCACGTTTGCCGAGACATCCTAGATGCCTCACACGTTGTAGGCACTTAAATAAATATTTGAAAACGTATAAATAAGTATGAATTCTTCAAATTTTCCGAAGAAACCAAGCCAATGGTAAATCACTTGGGCTTATTTTGATGCTCTTCATGCACTCCTGTTTGCCGCCCTCCAAGCCCCCACTGCCTCCACTACAATTTTTAATAATTCCGATTTTGAATACCAGCTTTTCTGTAGGTTGCATTCCTTAGTACACATTGCTTAGATATCAAAAGGCATTCTTGCAATTCGTAAACTTTAAACTACTTTCTATTTGAGACCTTCTCCCTAAAAGTTATTCACTCCTCAACAAGACTGAGGAATATTGTTTTGATCCCAGCATAAGGCAGAGTGGAGAAAAATTACTTTTGCACCAGATGCATTAAATGCTATCATAAGTATTGTGAGACAGATAAAGTTTGTCCTCATTGTTTTTTAGGTTTCTTTACAGTCACTCTTTCTCCTCATCATACTCTTGGACTTTAACATCTGGTATTTTAATGATGCCCCTTAGCTGCTCACAATCACCAGTTATGGGATCCCATTTGAACTTGCACCCATTCCTACAACAAACACATGGCAGAACAATTTATTAAAAGGAAAAAAAAAATTTGAGGGAGTTTTTTCAGGGCGGAAAGCTGTAACTCCTAGAAGGAAGTCACCTACTCTTGTGGTCTATAATAAAAGCCTAAGCTAACTGAAAAGATTGGCATATCAAAAGATTAGTGGACACCTGGCCCTGCTTCAAGATGTTCATTTTTCCAGGAAGATGTCATGACTTCAGAAGGGATGACTGCACCCCAAGGAGCATGGTGTCCTTTAGCCTCAGAAAAGAGTTCTCTGTTCTTGTGGCATGGAAGCAGAGAGCCAGGGACTTGCAGGAAAGGTTGCAAGGCTTGACCAATGACGACTTGGAGATTAGAGGCCTTTTCCCAATTGTCCAGACATCAGCAAGCCTCCCTATTTCTATTGTGGCTCTAGGGGTGAAGGATGCAGAGGGAGAGCAGAACTAGGGGTGACAAATGATGCTTATATTCGAATTTTCCATCAACCCAGTGTAGGACCAGAGTTAATTTGATTTAAACAAAATGAAGAAATTGATATTTCTTGCACGTTTGATTTCTAGGATGCTAGGACACAACCAAATTAATTCTACTCTGCTATCATATCGGCATTATTGGGATCAGAAGCACCAAGTTTTGTTTTTCTAAGGTAACCAACATCTCCCACATTGGGCAGGCCTTGAATTCACATGTTTTCTTGCTCCAATACAAGTATGAGTTTGGGCTTTTTGGTTAGAAGCAACAGAAAACTGATTCATACCAGCTTGGGGGGCACGGGGGAGATTATTTATCAGAAATACACTGGTACACTATTCAGAATCTAGAAAGTTCTCTGTCTCTGGCTGCACATCCTTCTTTTATGCTAATCACTTGTGTCTTTTTTTTTTTTTTTTTTTTTTGAGACAGAGTTTCACTCTTGCTGCCCAGGCTGGAGTGCAGTGGCGCAATCTCAGCTCCCCACAACTCCTGGGTTCGAGGGATTCTCCTGCCTCAGCCTCCTGAGTAGCTGGGATTACAGGCATGTGGCACCACACCCAGTGCATTTTTAGTAGAGACAGGGTTTCTCCATGTTGGTCAATCTGGTCATGAACTCCTGACCTCAGGTGGTCCCCCTGCCTCAGCCTCCCAAAGTGCTGGGATTACAGGCACGAGCCATCGCGCCAGGTCCACTTGTGTCTTTATTCCTCTTTCCTTCTTCTAATAGGCCTTTTATTGTAACTCTTCATTCCACATCCTTGTTTTAAACCATCCTATTTTGATCCAATTCCAAAAACCATCTGGATGAAGTCACTCCTGACCACCTGTAGAACATAATACCTCATTCTTTCTATCCCTCTACCATGACACTTTCCTAGCTAACTTTCTGGCTTTATTTTTTCCCATGGCACATCTCACCTGACATACCATGAATATGATCTGGATGTTGGTTCCCTCCAAATCTCATGTTGAAATGTGATTCCCAGTGTTGGAGGTTGGGCCTGGTGGTAGGTGATTGGATCATGCGAGTGGACCCCTCATGAAAGGTTTAGCACCATCCCCTGGGTGACAAATGAGTTCTCACTCAGTTAGTTCATGTGAGAGCTGGTTGTTTAAGAGTCTGGGACCTGCCTGCTGTTGCTCTCTTGCTCCCACTCTCGGCCATATGATGTGCCTGCTCCCCATTCACCTGCTATGACTGGAAGCTTCCTGAGGCCCTCACCAGAATTAGATGCCCACACCATGCTTCCTCCACAACCTGCAGAACTGTGAGCCAATTAAGCTTCTTTTCTTTATAAATTACCCAGTCTCAGATATTCCTTTAGAGTAACATAGATGGACTAATTTATACCACATATTTTACTAATTTTGTTTAATGTCCGATGCCCTCTATCAGAATATCAGCTTCATGCGGACAGGAATATTGTATTCATTGCTATATCTCCAAGGCCTAGAATAGTGTCAGACATAGCACTCAATAAATACTGGGTTGTTTTGTTTTATTTTGTTTTGTTTTGAGACGGAGTTTCATTCTTGTTGCCCAGGCTGGAGTGCAATGGCACAATCTCTGCTCACTGCAACCTCTGCTTCCCAAGTTCAAGTGATTATCCTGCCTCAGCCTCCCAAGTAGCTGGAATTACAGGTGCCTGCCACCACACCTGGCTAATTTTTTTGTATTTTTAGTAGAGACGGGGTTTCACCATGTTGGCACAGGCTTGAACTCCTGACCTCAGATGATCCGCCTGCCTCGGCATCCCAAAGTACTGAGATTACAGACATGACCCACTGCACCCAGCCAATAAATGCTGTTGAATGAATGAATGAATGAATGAATGAATGAAACTTCTATAAAGGCTGGTGTGATGGTTAATACTGAGTGTCAACTTGCTTGGATTGAAGGATGCAAAGTATCACTCCTGGGTGTTGCCAAAGGAGATTAACATTTGAGTCAGTGGACTGGGAGAAACTGACCCACCCTCCATCTGGGTGGGCCCTACCTAATCAGCTGCCACCACAGCTAGAATAAAGCAGGCAGAAGATGGAAGAGCAGACTCGCTGAGTCTTCCAGCCTTCATCTTTCTCCTGTGCTGGATGCCTCCTGCCCTCAAACATCACACTCTATGTTCCTTGGCTTTTGGACTCTTGGGCTTACACCAGTGGTTTTCCAGGGGTTCTCAGATCTTCGGCCACAGACTGAAGGCTCCACTGTCGGCTTTTGAAGTTTTAGGACTCAGACTGGCTTCCTTGCTTCTCAGCCAAGCAGACAGCCTGTTATGGGACTTCACCTTGTGATCCTGTGAGTTAATACTCCTTAATAAACTCCCCTTCATATATGTCTACCCTATTAGTTCTGTCCCTTGAAAGAACTCTGACTGAAACAGCGAGTTAGTGCCTGTTCCCTGAAACGTGGAGTGCTGAACACATAAAATAATAGATGTAAGTCACAAGTGTAGCTTACCACACCTGACTTCAAATTCCATTATCTCATTTTACAAGTATGGAACAGAGGTAAAGAGAATAAAATCACCTAAAGTCATATAATAAGACTCCACCTTTCTAGACCAGCTTCCATGCTGCCTTCAACCACCCATGTACCTCAAAGATTCATTAATTAATAAGATTCAAAAATTAGGGACTCCAAATTTGTCACTAGCTCCCCCATGGCTGCATTCCTGGGGCACTTCTCTGATCGCTGTCACAGGCATGTATGCCTGGGAAAGCTGGTCTTCACAAAGGCTTGTTCAAATGTTGTTCACCTCTGCAACTTTCTGTGGATGGTAGAATCAGAGAAAGTAGCAATGATGAGTGCTTTTAGACCACATAGTCCAAGTCCTTCATTTAAAAAATGAAGTACAGGCTGGGTGCAGTGGCTCACCCCTGTAATCCCAGCACTTTGGGAGGCCGAGGTGGGTGAATCACAAGGTCAGGAGATCCAGACTATCCTGGTGAACATGGTGAAACCCTATCTGTACTAAAAATTAAAAAAAATTAGCCGGGCATGAAGGTGGGCACCAGTAGTCCCAGCTATTCGAGAGGCTAAGGCAGGAGAATGGCATGAACCCGGGGGCAGAGCTTGCAGTGAGCTGAGATCGCACCACTGCACTCCAGCCTGGGCAATGGAGCAAGACTCCATCTCAAAAAAAAAGGAAAAAAAAAAAAAGCACAAAAAGGTATTCCTAAAAACCAGGGAGAGAAAGCTGAGTATGCTCAAACCTGTGCGTAGACTTGAGAAAAACATAGTTTTAAAGTCCAGAGAAAAGGATGAACATGTTCCATCTTTTCAGGATTTCCATAATGAAATTTGAGAGAGCTGGAACGCTTTTAAAAATATCTTCTGTTATGCAATTGAAAATTCTCCTAACAGGGAAGAAAATGGTAAGGTAATTAAAGAAACCAGTGGCTGATTGCACAAGAACTCTGCTATGAACTGAAGAGTCTAAAGGAAATATGATATCTTTAGAAACAGGCATCTAGAAAATTTTACTTTCTAAGGTACAAATATCTGTAATGTTTAGATTTTGACCATACATTCCTTCTGTAATTAGGAAAAATAATAGCAACAAAATAAATCTTAAAATTAAGCAAAGAATGTGTTTTTATTTTTTTGAAAAAGGAAGGGTAGATTAAAAAAAAAAAAACACTAATACTAGGACTCATCACAAACATGTAGGAGTAAGGCCAGAAAAGCTGACATCCAATTGATCTGAGAATAGGAAAACATTCCAGAGATAGTAGAATAAAACAAAACTGAACTTTTAAAAAAGATAGAAAAAGAGATAGATTTACTGCTTAAGGCCAGTAAGATAAAGATGATGGAAGACAAATGCCAAGCAAAGCTCTGACTTTTCCTGTACTCTTCATCAAAGAGAACAGTTTTTGGATAGAAATGGAAAAAGCAAACAATTAATAAAAAGAGAATGGTGTCCATAAGGGTGAAAATATTGGAAGAGGACATCTCCTTAGACTAGCTGAGATGAGATCGCCTGGTCTCAACAATTATATCTTAGGGTTGGGGGAGAGGGGAAATATGAGAACTTACAAAAGATACTGCTTAGGGAAACAGACTTTTGCTAAACATACATTGTGTGCTGACATAGCATTTTCTTATAATTTCTACAGTAATACTCAAGTTATACTTGTGGAGAAAATAAAGTGTAGGCTGGGTGCTGGAACTTCACTACAAGGTAGATGTTATTATTATTATCCCCTTTTATAGGTGAGGAAACTGAAACTAAATGAGATTAGGTAATATGACCAAGGACACACTGATAACATAGAGTAAGTGGATATGTCAGGAGTTCCCAAGACCAGTCTCAGGCTGGCTTCACTAGAAAAATTCAAGGATTCAGAAAAGCTATAATACTCATGGTTATAGTTTCTTATAGTAAAAGGATACAGATTAAAATCAGCAAAAGGCAAAGCACGTGGGACGAAGGCCAGTTATCCTCTCTAAACTGACACATGCACAGTGCTTAATTCTCCCAGCACTGAAGTGTGACAAAGGTGTATGAAGTGCTGCCAATTAGGGAAGCTCACCTGAGCCTTGACATCCAGAGATGTTATTAGGGATCAGTCGTGTAGACACAGTGCCTCCATGACTGACCTTAGGTACTCAGTCTCTAGTCCCCTAGAGATCAAACTGATACAGCAGTAGCTCAAGGCCTAAGGTACACAAAAACATTTTTATCAGGCAGGATACTCCACGGGCTCAGAGGTTGTCTCCCAGGAGCTGGTAAAAGGTTAGTCATTTCTTTTAAATGTGCAAAACTTGAGTACCCCAAGCTTACTGTCTGTATTAATCAGAGTTCTCTAGAGGGACAGAACTAATAGGATAGATGTATATATAGAGGGGAGTTTATTAAGAAGTGACTCACCCAGTCACAAAGTAAAGTCCGACTATAGGCCCAAGCTGAGGAGCAAGGAAGCCAGTAGTGGCTCAGTTCGAGTCCCCAAATGTCAAAAGTAGGGAAGCTGACAGTGCAGCCTTCAGTCTGTGGCCAAAGGCCCAAGAGGCCCTGGCAACAACTGGTGTAAGTCCAAGAGTCCAAAAGCCAAAGAACGTAGAGTCTGATGTTTGAGGGCAGGAAACATCCAGCACGGGAGAAAGATGAAGGCCGGAAGACTCAGAAAGTTGGCTCCTTCTACCTTCTTCTGCCTGCTTTTTGTAGCCGTGCTGGCAGCCAATGGGGTGGTGCCCACCCACAGTGTGAGTGGGTCTTCCTGAGGGTGAGTCTTCTCCAGGTCCACTGACTCAAATGTTAATCTTTTCTGGCCACACTCAGAAACACCCAGATACTCTCAGAAACGATACTTTGCATCCATCAATCCAATCAAGCTGACACTTAATATTAACCATCACATGGCCTTAACTCTTTACTGCAAAGTAAAGAAGCTGGCACTGGAACCCCTGCCTCCTCCAAATCCTTCAAAGCCTACTACACCCACTGCCAAAGATCTTAGAGGAAAAATGAAGAATTGCCTCTGGAGTAATTGCAGAAGACACAAATCGGGTAAATATTTCAATTTTCAAAAGGAATTGAAGCCAGATTCAGTGAATTACAAGCAATAAATTTGGGCAAAATTCCAAAATAAGTTCCTTATATGATAGTTGTATAGGCTGGGCCTGGTGGCTCGTGCCTGTAATCCCAGCACTTTGGGAGACCTAGGCGGGTGGATAACGAGGTCAGGAGTTCAAGACCAGCCTGGCCAGCATGGTGAAACCCTGACTCTACTAAAAATACAAAAATTAGCCAGGCGTGGTGGCGGGTGTCTGTAATACCAGCTACTCAGGGGACTGAGGCAAAAGAATTGCTGGAACCAGGGAGGCAGAGGTTTCAGTGAGCTATGATCGCACCATTGCACTCCAGCCTGGGGGACGAGAGTGAAACTCTGTCTCAAAAAAAAAAAAAAAAAAAAAAAGAATAGTTGTATAGAAAGGAAGTTGTGGTCATAAAAAACCAAAATGGGTTATTAATTCCACAAACATTTATCAAGAATCTACAATGTATAAAGCATTGGGGATTTAGCAGTATACAGTTCAGAATTTTGCAAATGTGTTTTGAGCTTCTGTGCTAGATGTAAAAGGAAAAGTTGCTGCCCTCAGAACTCCTTTTAAACAAGTCATGTTATACCAACAGTTCGTTCTTTGGTAAGTTCGTTCTTTGGTAAGTTCACTAGACTGGTAAGTGAAGGAAATCAGTAGGTATGGTTTATCGGCACTTGAGCAAACTCTTTGGTAAGGTATATAATGATATTCCTAAGAACAAGATGATGAAATGTGGGCATTGCAGGAAAAATTACGTGGAATAAGCATGCTGTTTAATGGATTAATGTCACTCAAAAGAGATTTTTGGTATTGTGTAACAGGGCAGCATCTGGGGCCCTGTTCTGACCAAAAATGTAGGTATCGTTGACTTGGATGACGCTATAGAAAGTATGTGTACATCATTTTCCATTGACAAGCAGCTAGGAAAAAAGAGTAAGCGCATTTGAGAACAGAAAGACCTTCCAGAATGGTAAATTCTGAGCACCTAGCATATGCCAGCCGTGGTGGTCAGCACAACTCATTTAGCCACATGCAACTGAATTTTTACAGAGATGACCATTAGGCCCTCACATGTGAATGCTAAAAAACAATTTTCAAGATCAGGTCATAGAAAACATAGGTTAGAATTGGCCGGGCATGGTGGCTCAGGCCTGTAATCCCAGCATTTTGGGAGGCCGAGGTGGGCGGATCACGAGGTCAGGAGCTCCAGACCATCCTTGCTAACATGGTGAAACCCCCTCACTACTAAAAATACAGAAAAAAATTAACCGGTCGTGGTGGCGGGCGCCTGTAGTCCCAGCTACTCCAGAGGCTGAGGCAGGAGAATGGCGTGAATCCGGGAGGCGGAGTTTGCAGTGAGCCGAGATTGTGCCACTGCACTCCAGCCTGGGTGACAGAGCGAGACTCCGTCCCCCCCCCCAAAAAAAAAGAAAATATAGGTTAGAATCAATCTAAATGAAAAGTCTTGAGGATTTCAGTCTAGAATGAGCCTTACATGAGTGCAATATACCTTTGTGTGAATATAAAATGGCCACCAGAACAGCTCATGTGATCTTGACAGCAATAACAGAATCATCATGTCTAGAATGAGGGTGTCGTTATCGGGTCCTGATAACATAATGTGGCTGACTCTCTGCAACAGTTCATATTCCAGGTCTTTCTCTGTCTCAAAGATGCCTTGTCCTCTGCTTTTGTTAAAGAGGCAATCTTGGCTGGGCATGGTGACTCACGCCTGTAATTCCAGCACTTTGGGAGGCTGAAGTGTGAGGATCACGAGGTCAGGAGTTCAAGACCAGTCTGGCCAACATGGTGAAACACTGTCTTTACTAAAAATACAAAAAAAATTAGCTGGATGTGGTGGCGGGCACTTGTAATCCCAGCTACTCAGGAGTCTGAGGCAGGGGAATTGCATGAACCCAGGGCAGAGGTTGTAGTGGGCCGAGATCGTGTCATTGCACTCCAGCCTGGGCAACAGGTTGAGACTCCATTTCAAAAAAAAAAAATTAATATTAGTGATTTCAACATAATATTAACACCTGATAATCATTTGAGGTGTCACTTCTCTAGGGATATTTGCACTTTTGCCGAGGAATCCAGAAGACAGTGGCCTGGGTTAGGAAGGGCAGACACTTGTGGACATGGAGACATTCTGATGCTTGCCGAATCACACCAAGCCCAACCTACATTTTCTTGACAGTTTCTTCCATTAAGCTATACCAGTACTTTATGGCATTGTCAACCCACGTCCAATCAAATAAATTACTGTTCCTATCTCAGCTGACTAATTTGGCAGCAAAAACTAGTCCACCTGCCAGTGCATTCGCTGGCTCACACAACCTCTCCATCCAAAAGTATACAGCACATTTTCACGTTAATAAGCAAAAAGAGACAGCATGTCCTCTCGCCCTCAACCTAGGAGTTTGGAGTCAGACAAATGTGAACATTTTAAAGGGCAAAGAGGTGGAAATGAGGGGACAGGATGCAGAGGCCTGGGAGGATGAAGGTATTTTACAATATATAAAAATACGAGTACTAGAATTTTTTCCTTTTTAGTCCATAAAGAAATCCCTGTAATTACTCCTGAGCCCTCAGAACATTCATTCGCGGGGCATAATTGATTCTCTACAATGTACAGAATGCTACACAGGGACATTCAGGGCATTTAATAAAGTCTCAAATTAAATGGATATGTACAATTACAAATATTGAATTTTTATTAAATTGCATTAATATAAATATGTATAACATAAGCATATTAAATATGTGTGATGATATATGGTGGATACATTACAAATACAATAGAACAGACTACTCTGGAATTGGTCAAATGTTGTCTTTAATGCTGCCAAAATAACACAGTAGCTGTGACTGTTTTTATGTTATTTAACGTTTATTGGCATAACAAATGTTTATTATGCACTTGCTCAGTAATGGACACCTGAGAAAACTTTCATACTGAGCACTGCTGCAGAGGCATTCTTATAAACAGTTTGGGGAAGCGCTGTCAATATGTTTTTAAGTAGGCTCTGGGGATTTGGAATATTTAAAACCATTTTCTATTCACATTTCGAAGATAACATACAAATTGTCTTCCTTGATTAATCTACACTGTCATAGGTTGGGGAAATGTCCTTCTGTGACTTCAGTTTTCTTTAAACGTTTAATAATATTCTCCACTTGAGGAAGGGTTTAAGGCTGGCTTCGGAGACAGAGGTGATGGATGTCTCCCATTACCAGGTTGAATGAAAAGCCTTTTATTTAGCATTGTCTATGCCTAGAGGCGAACCAAGGAAGCAGGCTTTACCCTCTGTCATTTTTCATCTCAAAACTGAAAGCTTCAACCTTTCCTATCACTACTTAATTGAATTTAGAAAATCATGATCTTCTTTTTAAATATTTTACAGGCTTTTAAATGTAAAATTGATGGGGGCGGGGGCGCTGGCTGGAGAAGGTTTGGATATGTTCCTTCGAATCTGATTTGGTATCTATTCCACAATTTAAAAAACATCTGAATGTTTTGGCCAAGTTGGAAAATAAAAAATATGTTCTCATCCTTGGAGCCAAGGCATATCTGCCTAAGTGTCTTGATTTTTATGGTTAGCTATAAGTAGAGAAAAATATTTTAAAAAGCAAATCTTGATTATAAACCCTAAAATTACTTTTTACTCTTCACATTGGATTGCAGATTATTATTCTATGAACTTCATAATAGGAAACTCAAGAACAAGTTCTGACCTACACTCACATCTTATATCCACAATACATGTTATTTTCTGATTTCTTTTATATTCTACTCTCCTACTTTTCAACAGCACTAATTAACCATGAACACCTGATCCTTTATTGCCTCAGAAATAAAATTTACTTATTTACTTCTACTTTACAGAGTTTCTAAAGGGAAAGAAAACAATACTTTCTTAGTTCATTTATAGACCACTCAAAACTCAGTGTTGCTGGGGTTTGATCTGTTTCTTAATCTGTACCATGGGAACTTAAAGTTCATATCTGGTTTGTGATTGGTCATAACATCTCAGTCAATAGCTGAACTGATTTATTTTATCCTGTTCTGCTAAAGGGTATATCCCACCTAACAAATTTATCTTTGATAACAAACAACTATTCCAGGGAGGACAACTCTCTCTCTCTCTCTCTCTCTCTCTCTCTCTCTCCCCCCCCACCCCCTCCACCTCCCTCTCTCCCTCTCTCTCTTCCCCCCTCCCATCATATATATACACATATGTATGAGAGAAAGAAAGAGGTGGTGTGGTGCCAAAGCGATAGCCATTCAGTAAAAACTGTATTTCAAATATACACACAGTCATTCTGTTTTTCAATTTTAGTACAGTGTTCAATAAATTACGTGAGATAGTCAACGTTCCATTATGAAATAGACTTTGTGTTAGATGGCTTTTGCCCGACTCTAAGCTAATATAAGTGTTCTCAGCACATTTAAGGTAGGCTAGGCTAATCTATGGTGCTCAGTAAATTAGGTATATTAAATGCATTTTTGACTTATGATCTTTTCAATTTATGATGGATTAACTGGGACACAACCCCATCATAAGTCAAGGATCATTTGTATGTAGTTTTTAGAATAATATTAATATCCTGCTATCTATATTACATAATAAAGATTCCATATTTTATGAGAAAGCTGGGATACCTATAGAATCCACAAAGCTGCCGGACTATACAATTCATCAAAGAGAAGGGCAAGCTCATATATAAAGTTTTAGTCTTGATCCATTTCAAAGTTTATAGCCAGTTTGTTGTTTTAAACACACGTTCATATCTGATATTTACATATTTCATGGGCATACATTTTATTTTCTGATTACAATGAAGACACATGTAGTTCACACTCCAGCATATAACAGATAGGGATGCCAGGCAAGCATTTTTAGACATGGTGTCATTTTACTGAGAGAGATCTTCTTTTCTGATAAACGGCTTTGAAAGCAGCCATATAGCCTTTGCCTGTCTTCATCTCCCCCACCTTGCAGAGTTTGTCAGTGCCCCTTTATAACCTGCTGGAAGAGAATTATAATCTGCAGTGTGACTTCGCCAGCCATTAATCTTCCTCCCATTTTAGGGGTCTGAGAGAAGAATTCCCTAGAGCATGTTCTCCCCTGGCCTCTGAGTCATCCTGTTAGTTTCTTTAGTCACAGATAAAAGAGCAGTCTTGTGCTCTCACCGCTGGTCTCTGGGGGCAGGACCAGCCATGCAACTGCAGATTTTTCCATGGTTTCATGTTTGTCACCAACCAGCCGAAAATCAACCCTATCAACTCCAGTTAAGGTGTCGCTGTAGGCAGAAGATGTTTTCACAGCCAGGACACGGCTGTGAAAATAAGGAAATGACACATGCAATTGAAATCTTAAATACATTATCATTCAGGGTTTGGGGGAAGAATTCTGTTAAAAGCTTTCATAAAATAACATTTTCTGCCAGCAGCAGCATTTTATCATCAGTTGCAATAAGTAACTCCTTAAATGCATGACTTCCCTTAGAAGTCATGAATAAGCCAATTCTGATTCCTGGGTACACAAATTGTCCAGGATGTCTCTTCCAGGTACCAAATTATACCTCTATATTCTGCCCAGAGAAGAGCCCTGAGATAATCTTATCGCTGTGTATTATTCCCTGACATACTCCACCGTGGTAGGGTAAAGGACACGACTCTGGGTCAATGTCGTGTGTAAATTATACCACTCAAAACTGGTTTCAATGTCTGTCACTCAGTCTCATGATCAAAATTACTGGAAGGTGCACCAATGTGTCCACATTTATTTCTTTTTTCACTGAGAAATATACACTAACACTCAGGAAACATTTTTATCTCAGGGGTCACTGGTTCCTGATTGGTCCACTCAACATTCATCAAACACCTCTTAAAAACAGAGCCTTTGTTTCAGGTTCCATGCTAAAGAAGTTCTGGGTCAAACGTACTTCCTACGTTCACAAGAACAACAGTAGCTGACCCAGGAAAAGGAAATTATCTATTCTGGGAATCCTAGTGGTATCACTGGAAAATCATATTGGCAATTTATTAACATTATTTAAATGTTACATATTTATATAAATCAGTGCTTCACAAACTACTTGTGGAAAAGGATAAGTTTTAAAAATGCCCAATCTATTGTACACTCATACTTTCATAAAACACAATGAAAATGAACTACTAAAAATATTAAATTAAAAAAAAAGAAGCTGGGCACGGTGGTGGCTCACATTTGTAATCCCAGCACTTTGGAAGGCAGAGGCAGGTGGATTGCTCAAGTCCAGGAGTTCGAGACCTGCCTGGGCAACAAGATGAAACCCTATCTATACAAAAAATACAAAAATTAGCTGGGTTTGGTGGTGTGTGCCTGTGGTGCCAGTTACTTGGGAGGCTGAGGCAAGAGAATCACCTGAGCCTGGGAAGTTGAGGCTGCAGTGAGCTATGATCATGTATGGACTGCAGTCAAGCCTGAGCAACAAAGGGATAAAGGACACCCTGCCTTAAAAATAAATAGATAAAAATTAATTAATTAATTAATTAATTAAAAATTTAAAAGCTCATAATACGATGCCACATTTATTATTATTATACTGTGTTAAATTCCTATAAAAGTTCTCAAATATTTATTCTCAATTTCTGTATCTATTTCATGACAGACTGAGACATAGTTCACCCGCTGGTACAAGTTTCTAGGTCAGGTTTTAAGTAACAGGACCTGAACCATTGCCTTTTGTGCTTTATATATCCTTATATGCTTGGATACATTGAAATCAAACTGAGATGCAAACCTTTTCAAGGACATTTTGTCTCAGAAGAGGAAAGATACCTTGTTAGTTCAGTGGTATATATCGGCAACTTGGAACTCATCTTTTCCTTTCTGGGGATGAAATATTGTGGAATAAGCACAGAATTGGGATTCAGACCTAGGTTTGAATCCTAATCTGTTATTTACTGGCTGTGTGATCTTTAGCAAGTTACTTAACCACTCTGAGCTTTTTTCCCTAATCTGTAAAATAGGGTAGCCATAACAATTTCCTCTCAAGACTGTTATGAAGATTAAATGCAACAATGTATGAAGTGTATCTTGAATGAAGTGAATAGGCAATAAATGGAACTATCGTTATTATAAATGGCAGCTCACTAAACTGGGAATCCTTTTAAGACAGGCTATGGAAAAAAAAAAACCCACATCTTTTTCTTTGTATATGCCCCAATTTCTAGCTCAGTGCCCAACAATAAATGCTTATGAGTATAAAGAGAAAGGAAAAGGAAGGGAAGTAGTAAAAAAGAAGGTAGAGAAGAAAAAAGGAAGCAAAGGAAAACGGCAATGCCAGCAGAGAAAAATTGAAGGGTTTTCTCACTTTAACGAGTTTCAGAAAGTGCTTCATTATATTAATAACTTGCAGAAATTGGAACGGGTGAGACATAAATTCCTTGGTTAGCTGCCAATGAGGGTTCAAAGTGAGGTCACTATCCTTCACTGGGCATTAGCCACCACACCACAGTCATTGAACTGTCCTTCAGTGGGTACTTACTGAGCAATGTACCCAGCACAGTGCTAGGCAGGCAAAGTGTGCAGTAGCATGACTCTGGGACACACCTATTTAATTGGAGATGAAAAAACATTACATAGCTTGATAGCTCTTGAAAACTACAAAATTCTTCATAGCTTCAAGAAGAGACATACTTAGCATATTTAAATGAACAAATAAAAAGAAAGACTATCAGTGATTACTAATGTGTAACTTTAGCTGGGTATCACTATACAGGGTGCCCTACCGTAGCAGAGCTTGCTTTGCAGACGGAAGTGGTGGCTCACACCTGTAATCCCAGCACTTTGGGAGGCCAAGGCAGGCAGATCATCTGAGGTCAGGAGTTTGAGACCAGCCCGGCCAACATGGCAAAACTCCATCTCTACTAAAAATATGAAAATTAGTCGGGCATGGGGGCGCATGCCTATAATCCCAGCTACTTGGGAGGCTGAGGCAAGAGAATTGCTTGAAGCCAGGAGGCGGATGTTGCAGTGAGCTGAGATCGTGCCTAGGCATCAGAGTGAGACTGCATCTCAAAAAAAAGAAAAAAAAAAAAAAAAGAAGTGGTGGCATAGGCTGAGTGAGGCTATTTATCCCTCTCCAGGATTGCTGATGGGCACTGCAGAGTACTATTTCTTTTTGCAGAATACATCAGTTATTTTGGCTTGTGTTCCCAGACCATGATCTTTTCTGAAAGGCTGTTACCTGGCTACAGATGTGATAGGAAATGATATTTGTCTTTGGCCTTTTGAGATTACAGCAATAAAACCTGTAACTAGGTATTAGCGTTCAATGATTCATTTTAAGACTACAACCTTTTCTTCACTTTCCTTTTGTGGGAAGAATTGCCACTGGAGAAAGTACATTTTGTTTTCCTCCAAAAAATCACATTTGACCATTTTCAATGCTCTGTAGGAGTCTGTAACACAAAGCTCTTTCTTGTACTTACAAAAAAAACCCTGCTTTTCTGTGATTTTTAAAAAATACTTAATTTGGTGCTTCTATCAAGGAAAAGATTTTCGTTTTTACTGAGAATAAAGTAAAATATCCACGTAACAGCAATAATACAATGCTCTGTGCTGTACAAATACTTAATATGGTAATTACTTCTCTGGATAGAATTGAAAATGACCATTTTTCTGTGAGGTAATTCTCTTTTGTTTCTAGGGATGCGTAAAGGAAAATACGTAGGCTCACCAGGACACTAAGGAATCAGTCTCCATTCCCACAAGGAATTCTAAGTTTCATCACGTTGGATTTAGAAAATTCCTTAGCATTCTTTAACTCTGATTTTTTAAAAAATTACTTCTTCAGTTAGCTAAAGCTTTCTAAACTAAACCCAAGAGGATGGTAAGTCCTAGAAGCTGACACAAACTCAAAAGTACGTAATAAGGTCCTTTTCCCCTTCGATGCATTAAATGTTTGTAAGCATCAGAATTCTATGTGTATAATTAGTAACGTACAAATGTAATGTCTCATCTTGAATATCTGCATAGTTCAGCCCATTATGAAAAGATAGCAGGCAGAGTCTGACATTAGAAGAATCAGACCGCCCGGGGAAAACGAATGAAATACATTTTACAGTCCTTTGATTTCCTCCTAACTCAGAGGGGCTTTGATTCCTGGTTTAAAATTATAAGATTTATTATCATTCCTCTTGCAATAAAAATATGCTCATTTTTCAAGTAGTAATACTCTCATTAAGAATTGAGGAAGAAATTACTGGGACACAATGGAATGTAGAGCTTTAAGAGCTTTCAAAAAATTATCAATAGAAACCGCTGGTTATTTAGGGCCCATGACAGATCTTCTTTTGTTTTAGCAAGATATAAAAGAGAAAATTATTTGTATAGTTACCTTCCTTTGTCAGTGAGAAACGAAGATGGAGACTATGACCTATCCTGACATATATACACACCATTTGTAGTGGGAATTGTTTATAAAAACCATGGGACAGAATGTGGCTCTGTATTGAAACTGTGGTGGCCCCCAGGTATGTCCCTTAAATAGCATAAGGAAGCGGTACCCTGTATTTAACACCATCTCTCATTGTTTTTTAGCACAGCTTTTCTTTGTTTGCTTTTTCCTTTTCTTTTTGGCTTTTATTATTTTTTAAATTTACACACAATAATTTTACATATTTAGGGGCTACCATGTGATAATTCAACATGTTTTTGAATAAAATATACAATAAATTATTGTTAGTTATAGTCTCAATTTTTAATGATATCTGGAGACACCCAGATCCTACCCTCTGGATATACCTACGGTGACCCTCTTATGACTTTTGGTCCTAAATTAGCTTTCAAAAAGGAGACAAATTCAAGATGATTTTACATTGTTCATCAGGCAATTCAAACCCTTTCTCTCTTTTTCTTCATTGTGTTTTACCTCTCTGAGACCTAGACGTGGTAGTTTCATTGCCTCAATAAGCTGAAATACCCTAAAAGGTATATATGTATTTTTTTGAGATGGAGTTTCACTCTTGTTGCCCAAGCTGGATTGGAGTGGCACAGTCTTGGCTCACTGCAACCTCTGTCTCCTGGGTTCAAGCAATTCTCCTGCCTCAGCCTCCCGAGTAGCTGGGATTACAGGCACATGCCACCACCCCTGGCTAATTTTTTGTATTTTTAGTAGAGACAGAGTTTCACCATCTTGGCCAGGCTGGTCTTGAACTCCTGACCTCAGGTGATCCACCTGCCTCAGCTTCTCAAAGTGCTAGGATTACAGGCATGAGCCATCATGCCTGGTCAAAAGATATATTTATTTTTTCATACATCTTATTCCTTTATAATCTCTGCAGGCAAGGCCCTGGGAGAATGGTGAAGTTGCAAGCTTTTGTGCTTCTCTCTACGACTGACTGTCTCACATCTCTTCAATTTCACATGCTACTGTCTTTTTACATCCCCTCACCACCATCACACTTTTCTTTGGATCCTTGTGTATACTAACATTCAATTAACTGATAACAACCTAAACTTAACCTGGGTTGGGGTTCTCAACCCAGGGTGCACATCAGAATCACATGAGGAGTAAAGATTCGCATGGTCTGGCCCTATGCCAGACAAGGAACCTGAGTCACCGGGAGTGAGAACCAGGAATTTTGGTTTTTAAAAAGCTCATGAGCATTTCTGATGAAGAATTATTATACTTATCTTCCATTAGATTCTGCATTTTAATAGGTCCAAAACCTGCAACTAAACCCACTATGATCAAATGAAGAATTTTAAGTAGCTATGGGAGAGAACTACGGAAAGCTGAGAATTCCCCAGACATAATGGGTGGAGGAGCTTGGTTCCAAATTCCTTACTTGTAACAACTACATTTTTTGAGCAATAAAAATATTTTATAAAGTTTTTTTCTTTTCTTTTCTTTTTTTGAGATGGAGTCTTGCTCTGTCACCAAGGCTGGAGTGCAGTGGCGCAATCTCGGCTCATGCAACCTCTGCCTCCCATGTTCAAGCAATTCTCCTACTTCAGCCTCCCAAGTGGCTAGGATTACAGGCACGCGCCACCACACCTGGCTAATTTTTGTATATTTAGTAGAGATGGGGTTTTACCATGATGACCAGGCTGATCTCAAGCTCCTGACATCGTAATCTGCCTGCCTCGGCCTCCCAAAGTGCTGGGATTACAGGTGTGAGCCACCACGCCTGGCCAAAATTTTTTTCTTTCTTACTAAAGACTGTATGTTCTTTATAGGAAGTCTGAAAAAATACAAAAAAGAAATAAAAACCATATAAGATATAGAACTCAACATTCTCGCTTATTTCCTTCAATTCTTTAGGCAATGCTTGTATTTTTTATTTCGGTGTTTGTAAAAAATTGGCTGTATCTTTTTGTATTATTTTCTGCCAGCTAAACTAATTTTGTTCTTTGAAAGTAGGACCTAGATCTTTCTCCCTATCTCTCGAACACACACACACACACACACACACACACACACACACACAAACACAGTGCCTAACATAGTGCCTCTAATGTTTTATGTGCTCAATAACTATATGGAGATGGAATGAATTTGGTGACCCAGTTTTGGACTCCTTTTTTGGGCATGCCTGTAAACATAGTAACAGGAAATATAGTGACTTCTATTCCTTGCTTTCTCAATCAGCTTCAAAAGATATAATATCTTAGGGTAATTATGGAAAAAATAGAGATATCAAATACAATTTGAGTAGCTCTTTGCTGTTTCAAAATAACTAAATGGCAATTTTTAAATTAAAAAAATAAATCTTCTAAGAAATAAGACTTCTGTTTCTATATTAATTTCTTTCAAAAAGGATCACTTTAAATGCCATTCAGCAGCTGCAACAGTCAAGTCAGGATTAGATTTGGTTGCATGTATCAGTAAACCCAAATAATAGTGACTTAAAAAGGAAAACGTCCAGAAATACGTAGTCCAGTGCTGGCATAGTGATTCCATGGTCAACCAGAGACTCAAGCTCCTTATTTCTTCTTACTCTACCTTATTTCACGTGTGGCTTCTATTCTTAAAGTTATGTACAAATATGGCAGCAGGAGTGCTACCCTATACCTCCATATTGTTCATACAGGAAATAGGAGGAAAGAGAGAAAGAGAGAAGGACAACAGAGAGAGCACCTTGGCTGAGTTAATGAGCTGTACGAAGCAATATCCCCGAACCCACATCCATCAATTTCTGTTTACATCTCAATTGAGCTGTAGTTTCAAGGGAAGCTAGAAAAATGTGGTCAGGGCTACCAAGAATATAATCAAGATAAAAGAGGACAGCAGATACTGTACAGGCAAGTAGCAGTCTCTTCTTCCACAGCAAATTATTTTATTTAACAGTTAAAATGCTTTGGCTGCAAATTACAGAATACCTGAGAATAAATGGCGGCCAGGCGCGGTGGCTCACGCCTGTAATCCCAGCACTTTGGGAGGCCGAGGTGGGCGGATCATGAGGTCAGGAGATAGAGACCATCTTGGCTAACACGGTGAAACCCCATCTCTACTGAAAATACAAAAAACTAGCCGGGCGTGGTGGCGGGCGCCTGTAGGCCCAGCTACTCGGGAGGCTGAGGCAGGAGAATGGTGTAAACCCGGGAGGCGGAGCTTGTAGTGAGCGGAGATCGCGCCACAGCACTCCAGCCTGGGCGGCAGAGAGAGACTCCGTCTCAAAAAAAAAAAAAAAAGGCTTACGCAGTACCTTTTATCCTACAAACTAAGGGTGGTTCAGGATTAGCGCAGCAGCTCAACAAATGTTATCAAGGTTCAGGTACCTACCATCTTTCCGTCATGCCAGTCATACTATACCAACAATATATTTCTTTGTGGTCAAAAGAAAGACCATAATGGTTGAAGGATGCCCTCACATGACAACATCCAAACATGGGAAGGCACAAGTTCTGATGTGTGTTCCTTCCGGGAAGAAACCTTCCCTGAATTTCTCCCACCAGACTCATTGAGCATCACATGCACACACTTAAACCAATCATTAGCAAAAGTAATAGATTACAACAATTGGTTTAGACTAACTTATCAACAATTCCCTCGCGGGGTTCCCTATGTGGGAAGCTGAATGCTTGAACAAAACCAGGGCTCAGTTACCAAGAAAGAAAAGAGGTAGGCAGGAAAGTGGGGAGGATGAGCTATTGAATCCATAAAAGTTCCTGTTTGCCACACATACTCTGTTTTACAAAACGCAGTGATTTACAACTGTTCTCCTGAGTTGTACATACTTAGGAAATTCCATGATACTTCACTCATTACTTAAATAGTATTTTCTTTCAAAAGGGCAAGACACAAGCCTGACAGCAGACAATGAATGAATCATTAAACATTAATTCACAGGTGCAGATTTCTATTTCTACAGTTGTAGAAAAATAAAAGGAGCTACCTTTTGATGAACAGCAGTGGTACTCATTAAGTGTTACACTTTTAGCATTACAATGGCATTGGGGCGGAAAGGACAAAAAGGTATCCATTATTTTAAAATTAAAATAATAATCAAATAATTTGCATTTTCCCACAGAGATGATCATACATTTTTATTGGATGTTCTCTTTAAACCCCTAAGGACTTCCACTGGTCAATGTAAAATTAGTCTTTTCTTTTTTCCATAATAACCTTGTTTGTGAGCCTTATTGTATGTTCTCCCCACTCTTACCCCAAATAAAGCAGCCCAGACTCTGTATGTTGAAGGTTTCAATTTCCTTAGCTACAAGAAGAATCATTTGACCTAAGTTCTCAAACCCTAGGCCCTTAGAGATTTAAAACCTAAGGTTTCAAAACCTAAGACCCAGGGTGTTTCTGGGAGTTGAGGGAGAGACAAGCGAACCTTGCATGGCAGAGTTAAATTCCCTGGGACTGAGTAGGGGAGTAAAACATGGTGGCAAGTACAGTGTGTGACGTGCGTTCCCACCCAGCTGTTTGGCACTGACTAGTTGTCTGATATGCCTGTATGGAGATTGTACCCCCAGCACTGGGGCCTGGAGAGCAGCCTCTGGCCCATGTGAGTTTCTGTGGCAGGATTTTTGAAGCCTGCCCAAAGCACTGGTGCCCAGCAACAGGGCATATAGTTGAAGAAGTCATCAGGAAAGATGGCAATTATTGTGGAATCCAGGCTGTCCTTATTTTCTTAAAGTCAAGTAGATTCTTGGATACTTAGGATCCAATGGAAACTGGGAAGGAGTTTCAAAGTGACAAAAACTACCAGCATCTATCCGATATTCATTCTTTCTAAATAACAAAACTGCTAAGTTATCGGAGGCAGCTGTATCTGCCTTAAACACTGCATTGCCTACCTTTCTCACACCTGTGGTCAATGAGAAGACGTCATCAACAGGGGCTTTAGAAAAAGGCCATATGCTCTTTGGCTTTCTCCCTGCTGGAAATGAGGAAATCATGTCTGGAAGTCCAACAGCTGTCTATTAATCCTGAGGATGAGAACCACTCACTAAAAATTACAGAGCTGGAATATGGGAAGGGCCCCAGTTCCTAGCTCAGGGCTCCCTCCGTTGAGAATTTTACATGAGATATTAACCCTTACCTTTATTGGTATTATCGATCCGTCTCTGTTATTGACAGAAGCACTAACCTCCTGTAAAGTACATGGCATGCTTTGGTCAAGGAATAGGCCAAGGCAGACATTCAGGCCTGCGTGACTCAGAGGGATTGGTGCGCAGGTGCACACCTCCACTTGTTATATAACCTGTTTGTGTAAGCACATATTTGACTTGGAGCCACTATTTTTCCAAAAGGTATAACTGCCCTGCTTGTGCTGTACAGGCGCTCTTGGGCATGGCTTGGCTCAGCTCCGCATGACATTTGAAGTAGTCATGGACCTGACACCTCCTAACCAGATCGTATAATTCTCACAACCTTGGAAGTACTATTATGACTGATTCTTTTTGTTTTTATCATTGTTAACATGATGAAGGACTGATTAATCCTGGAGTCAGAATTCAAACACAATTTTATCCAGCTCTAAAGCACACCCTTAATTATCAAGCTATCTGGTAAGTCAAGCTGGAACGACTTTCATGCAAAGGGAAGAAGAGGGGTAGATACCAGAGCAAAAACCAGATAACCAGAAACCAATGGAAAGAATTCTTCGAGGAATGTGTGTGTGTACATTTGTGTGTGCTCATAGTAACAAAGCCCCCCAAATACAATCATGCTGATGAGGCAGCTCCATCTGTTTCTGAGCCCTGATCATTGCATTTGAGATATTTCTGAGCTTGAAACCTCAAGTCAAACTTAAAAACATGCCTAGCAGTAAGTCCACTAATTGAATTAATTTAGATGCCAATTCTGATACGTCAAATCCCAAAGAAAAAAATTTGATCTGAATTAACTAGTTTAATTGTCTGCGAAGTCCAAATTGACCAAATAGTTGCAAGTTAATCCCTTCATTTAATGGTCTGTACAGCCTCCCACTCTGATTGGAAATGGGGTATTTGTACTCTTGGAATTCTCTGCCTCTGTAACAGGTGTGACTCCTTTCACCAGGCTCAGGTATAAATGTCAGGGGACATTTGGCAACGTATGGAGATATTTTGGTAGTCACAGCTGGATGATGTTACTGGCATCTAGTGAGTAGAAGCCAGGGATGCTGCTTAACACCCTGCAATGCATAGGACAGCCCCCTGAACAGAATTACCCAGGCCAAAACACCAGCACTGTTACTGCTGAGAAACTGTGCCCTAGTCAAACAGTACTTAGTGAAGGGAGAATTAAGAACTTTAACCTGCCAATAACAGCCCAATCCGTTATTTCAGGCTTCAAAGTAATATTTAAACCAGGCCTGTTGATTCGTCAAATTAAGCAGGTAATTGATCACACTCCATTTCACTTTTCCATTGTAGATGCAGCCAAAAAGTGTAGCTGATAGTTTCTAAAATCCTTCATCCTTTCTCTTTCAAGTCTTTCTGTTTACCGGAAGGTCATTAAGTTGCTTTGCTTTTGAAGTCCATTTATTACTTCTAGATCTACTGCAGTCTATTTAGTCTTTCTTAATGCTGTCTAGTAAAACATTAATGAGAAGCTCACGCATAGTCATAGAATTTGTCTGATTACCTCATTCATGTTTAATGAGCTTGCTGCTTACACTTCAGGATAACATAACAGAAATTGGATAATGTAATTCCTTCTGGGTGGAGTGCCCCTAAATTTGGCTCTGAATTATTAATCATGTAGGCTGAGGACACTAAAAAGTGTTTTGCCCATAAATTTATCTAAGTCTTTGACTACATAGTTTCTATCAATATACTCTCTTCCCAGAAATTTCTTTTAATCAATTTTTGTGGCTGAAAACATCCGATTTTCTTCTGAGTACAGTCCTCAGAATTTAAAACCTGAGAAATTTAGCTTCATCATAAGATTCAAACTTGAGGTTATTGTTACGAAGCACTATAAGCACATCAGTTTCTTAAGAAGAAAGATGAATCATTATTTTAAATGTTAATTTGCAGCTTCTAGAATCAAGGCAATGTCTTTAATTTTAGGTACATATATTTATGTATCTAGATCATCTACGCTTATTATAAATTTTAAAATTCTCATCTTATGGATTTTTGGCAAAAATTTTCATTAATATTCTACTAGTTTTGCAGCTATTTAGTAATATATAAACAAGTCCCATGGTAGCAATGATTACAAAATTACTCAGTTAGTTTCTTTTATAGGTGGAAACAGCTCACTACAATAAAAGGTTAAATTAGTTGTCCTAGTCAAAAAACTAGAACTTTTGCATCCCATCTCTTTTCTAAGAATAAAGAAACCATTTCTTTCCAGTAGAGCAAGAATAATAATAAAAGTCAGACTGTAAAGTTTTATGAAGACTTCTAGGTAATCCTGACTCTACCAATTCTAACTACCCTATACCAAAAGAACAACAAACTAATTTCTGTCAATTCATGGGAGCTATAAACCAATTCAAGCTGTGTTCATGTGTTTAGTCCAGAATCATTATAAAACATTACAAAAGAAGCATTCTACTGAATTAATTAGCCTCTGCTCAACACAGGAGTACAATCAGGATGACCAAGCCTCTGCTAATCCAGCCCTTATTTCTCTCAGCCAGAACCTGTTAGATTGACTGAAAGCTAGGGTAATAAAGTTGCAGTGAATGTTTTGCAGTTTGGGCTTTGGTGGGATCACAACAAATAAGACAGTCAAGCCGGTCATTTTGGTCATGTGGATTGACTTAACTGTTAGGGTTTAAGGGGGGCTCATTCTGAATCAGGTGAGAAATAGGCCCAAAGTCAAATGGAGGTCAAAATATTAGATTTATTGCTAGTAAAGCTGGACTGGAATAAAGGGCTTGAGTCTACGACAAAGTCAGACTTCCTCTTTCTCTTTTCTGAGTTCTCCTAGATAGATATGCCTGAGGACCAGCTGTCTGCAGGGGTAGGGTTTGCCCTTGTGCCTGTCACCTGAGGAAATAAAGGATGTTTGTGTCCTGGGAACAGACAAGCTAAGAAAAGATGTAAGCCAGTGGCTCAATGTACCTCTATAAATCCCACCACAGGAAAAAGCCTGCAAAAGAAGGCAAGCCGAAGCCTCTACCTAACACCTCCGAGAGCCTGGAAGTCCCTAATTTGAGGGCCAAGGCTGAAAAGCCAGGAGGAGAAGATGACTCCCACCTACCCAGATATCTCACTGCTTTGCAAAATGAGAACTGAGTTTTTCAGTTTTTAGTAATCATACTTTAAGGATGGAAATAGAAATAGTCTTTCTCCTTAAAACAGATTTTTTTTTTAAGATCATTTGAAATGCAGTATTGAATTTCTGGCTCAGAGTTGGAGAAAGTATTTAACTTCATCAACTAGTGTTTTCTTGTGGAGATGACTGGATTATATTAGCCTGAATTATTGAGTAAATCTATAGTCTCTTGCTTTTGATAACAAGGTTAGGATTGGACACTTAAGTAACAGTATGGTAAAGGAATCTTGGGAATAATTTCAAACAGTGATTCTCAACTCTGGGTGAACATTAGAATCACCTGATAAGCTTTTAAAAATAAATGTTAATGAGCCAGGCCCAATGGTGCATGCCTGTAGTCCCAGCTACTCAGGAGGCTGAGGCAGGAGGATAGCTTGAGGACAGGAGTTCAAGGCTGTAGTGTACTATAATCACACCTGTGAACAGCCACTGCACTCCAGCCTAGGCAACATAGCAAAACCTGTCTCAAAAAATATTATATTGGCTGGGTGCTGTGGCTCATGCCTGTAATCAGCACTTTGGGAGGCTGAGGCGGGCAGATCACCTGAGGTCAGGAGTTTGAGACCAGCCTGGCCAACATGGTGAAATCGTGCCTCTACTAAAAACACACACAAAAAATTAGCCAGGCATGGTGGCAGGTGCCTGTAATCATAGCTACTTGGGAGACTGAGGCAGGGAGAATTGCTTGAACCTGGGAGGTGGAGGTTGCAGTGAGCCGAGATCGTGTCATTGCACTCCAGCCTGGGTGACAGAGTGAGATTCTGTCTCAAAAAAAAAAAAAAAATTAGCCAGGCATGGTGGCATGCCTATAATTCCAGCTACTTGGGAGACTGAGGCAGGAGAATCTTTTGAATCAGGGAGGTGGATGTGAGCCAAGGTTGCGCCTCTGCACTCCAGCCTGGGTCTGTCTCAAAACAAAAAACAAAATAAACGAACAAACAAAATATGTGTGTATATATATACAGATGTATACACACACGCACGCACACACACACATATATGTATTAATGGCAATCCCCTTTCTTAGAGCTTTTGATTTCATTAAAGTGTGACCCAGGCATCTGCATTTGTAAAAGGGCCTCTCTTCTGACAGATGCAGCCCCAGTGCAGAGGTCGGGGTTTGGCTCAGGTTGTGCCCTACCCTTACTCCCCTCTCTTCATCATGAGCTCTTTGATCAGTATTGTAGAGGAGGCAAAATTCCACCTCCTTTTTTGTGGTTTCCCAGCTGGGCCTGAGGATTAAATTGACCTAACATAGATTAACAGGAGAAAACCATACAAAGTTATTCAATAGAAGTTTTACGTGGCACAGGAGCCCTCATACAAAAATGAAGACCCAAAGAAGCACTTGAGAGAGTCAATCCCATACTGAATTGCACAAAGAATGGTAAGTCGTGAAATGTGAGAAGGTAAAGGGGCTTGAGCGCGGGTAGTTAATTGGCTAGAGAAGTGATGAGGCAGATAAGGGTTCATTTGACAAGGTTGGTTTGTACCAATTTCCCTCAGCTTCAACTTCCTGTCCTTGATGATAAGAATGTTATTCTTTTTGGTACAGGGTGGACATCTTTCACATGGGATTTTTGTGCTCTGCTTCTAAGAAACAGAATGAAGGTCAGAGTGATCTTCTTGCACCTGCTGCTTTTGTAAAAGCGTCTTTAATTCAAAATAGTCATTATGCCAGAGCGGTGTATTTTGGGGCGGCATATTTTTGACTTCTTCAGTACAAAACTGCGTAAGTATTCATAGCAGCCCAAATCCCCAGGCCCTACCGCATAAATGTGGAGTAAAGCCCTGAGCTGTTGAGTAGGAAGTAGAAAGGATGCTGAATAAAGTACAGACACCAAAGTACTGAATTAGAAGCCGCAGACCTGGGGGCTAATCTGAAGTTCGTCCCTCACAAACTGTGTAACCTCAGAGACAGCCACTCTCTGGGCCTCTGTCCCCTCCTTTGTTAAAATGTATAATGGGAATGTCTGGAGTCTCGGTTTTAGCTTTGGGGAACTCTAGATCTGGTTTCATTCCATCTTATTCAAGGACAGGTGTAAGGAGTGTATTACTCTGGGTTAAAAATAAGTCTTCTATAGTAGTTCCAGAGAAGGCACTAAAAGCAGCTTTCTCCCATTCGATAAGCGGCCTTTTACCCACAGACACAGAGTAACAGAGTCAGGTTAAAACACCAGCAGGCTTCGCTGTTGAATCCCATCCTCCTAAGAGCCAGCAGGGAAAAAGAGGAGGAGCCCTGGCCAAATATAGGAGCTTAAGGGGTGTAAGTCTCACCACTCCTGGCAGGATCCGAGGCTTGCTCAAGGTAGAGAAGGATGGGTGAGCCCTTCTGCTTGCAGAAGATCCTCAGGAAACTGGTTTTGTGTCTGCTCACGGAGAGTGGAAACTGAACTTCCTTCCTTTGGCAGATCTCAGCAAACCTAGATCTGGTCATCAGAATGTTGCTTTAGCCAGTGGTTCTCAAACCTTAGCGTGCATCAGATTGACTCAGAAGGAGTGTTTAGACCCAGATTGCTGGCCTCCACCCCTAGAGTTTCTAATTCAGTAGGTCTGAGAATTCACTGTTTCTGTTGATCTGGAGACCACACTTTAACTCTACTGCTTAGGCCATCTTAGGAAGAACCAGTAGGTTCTCCCTCTATGAGGCAGTTGCAATGCCTTTGGGCCACTATTATCCTTCTGAAAACTTCTGAATCCACTTGTAGTGTGTGTGTGTGTGTGTGTGTGTGTGTGTGTGTGTGTGTAAGAAAGATGTGTCTACTCTTTAGGTTTCAGCAGGATTAATGTATGATACTATTGGCTGGGCACGGTGGTTCACACCTGTAATTTCAGCACTTTGGGAGGCCGAGGCAGGCGGATCACTTGAGGTCAGTAGTTGGAGACCAGCCTGGCCAACATGGTGAAACTCCATCTCTATTAAAAAATCCATATAAAAATTAGACAGGCGTAGTGGCACGTGCCTGTAATCTCAGCTACTTCGGAGGCTGGGGCATGAGAATCACTTGAACCCAGGAGCCAGAAATTGCAGTAAGCTGA
>NW_012108697.1:685429-686866 GCF_000951045.1 Mandrillus leucophaeus
TGACAAAATTACAACAGATAAAGACCACACTGAGATTTGCTTCTACATTTCTTCATTGAAAGTTTTAAAAGTTTGATATTGTGACTAGTATTGTCTTCACAAATACACATTTTCTCCACTTATAGCCAAGAGATCATTTAACTGTTTTGCTATTGTAAATAATACCCCAATAAACATGTACTGATAATACTTTTTTCTGCATTTTGGATTGCAAATAGTCATACTGAGTGAAATTATTCTTCATGTGCATTTTAGAAAATCCTTTTCCCAGCAAATTATTCTAACCATCCTCCCACCCCATCCTGCTCCTTGTCCCCCAACTTTTGGTTCTGGGGCCTTGTTCAGTTGTGGCTACACTAAATATTCACTCATTCGAACAATATTTATTGGAGACTTACTATGGGTCTGTGCTATATGCCAGGGAGACAGTGGTAGAAAAGACAATCATGGTCCCTACATCTATGGAGCTTACATATTGACAGAGATGAGAGAGAGAGATCAAGTAATTGCAAGTTAAATATTTACTCTGGAGAAACAAATGAGGTGCTGAGATAAAGACTAATAGACATGCACTCATGTATATTAGTGGTGGTCACCAGGAAAGGCCTCTCTGACATGACATTTAAGCTGAAACTGAGAACAGGGAGTAGCTAGCCATGCTACTGTGGGTAGAATAGTCCAGTCAAAAGAAACTGTATGTGCAAAGGCCCTGTGGTGGGAAGAGTTTCTGGTAGAGAAACTGAAGGAACAGGGCAGCTAGAACTGAGGAAACAGTGGAGAGAGAGGCAGGATTCAATAGTAAAATGCTTTGTAAGCCATTCTAAGAAGTTACGGTTTTATTTTCATTGAAATGGATGGTTTTAAGCTGGGCAGTTACCAGATTATTGTTTTAAAAAGATCTCTTTTGCTGTTGAGTGAAGAAACAATTAAAGGAGCAAGAGTGGAAGTGAGAAGACCAATTAGAAGGTTGTGGTGGGCTCCAGGCAAGTGATGGTACAAAATTGGACTAAAGTGGGATTGTGGAGATGGTGAGTAAAGGACATTTATTTGGAGGTAAGCTCTGTGGGATTCCCTGATATGAGGGATGAGAGAGTGAAGAAAAGGGAGGAATCGAGGATGACTCCTAGGTTTCTGGCTTGAGAAACGGAGGGAGTAGTTATATAATTTACAGACATGAGTAAGACTTGGGAAGTGAAGAAAAGATTGCTCAGGAGGCCACTGAAGTGGCTTGAGGATCCCCTCAAGCAGTTTCCCAGGATCCCCCTCTAAGGAAGCTGGCGAAGGGGAAACTATGGGACCAACACCCAGTTTTCTCTTCCTATGTCCATGATCTCTCTTCTTTGGGAATCTTCTCCCCAAAACTAGGCTATGGGGTGCAATCATCTTCCCAGTTACGTAACTCAAGACCACAGCCCCTCTTGACTCCTCTTTCTTGCT
>NW_012108697.1:687596-696321 GCF_000951045.1 Mandrillus leucophaeus
TTTATAATTTACCCAGCCTAAGGTATTTTGTGATAGCAGCCCAAACAAACTAAGCAGGACTTCACCAATTTCTCCATCTCAAATCCTCTTATCCTTCCCCTTCCCCTTGGAACTAAGCCCTAGGTCTGACAGACTGTTTTCTCCTGCCACACTTCACTTCATACAGTGCAGGCTTGTGAGGCCACCAAATGCCTTCTCTTCTTACATTTGTGTATTCATTTCCTAGGGTCACCATAACAAATTACCATAAATTGGGTGGCTTTACACAACAGAAATTTGTTCTGGTGGTTAGCTGCCCAAAATCAAGGTGTTGGAAAGACCACACTCCCTCCGAAGTGTCTAAGGGAGAAGTTGTCATTGCCTCTTCTAGCTTCTGGTAGCCCAGGTATTCCTTGGCTGGAGGCAACATCACTCAGCCTGGCCTCCAACTTCACATGGCAGTCTTCCCTCTGTGTCTGTGTCCAAAATTCTCTCTCCTTGTAAACACACCAGTTATATTGCATTAAGAGCCCACCCTTTTTCAGTATGACTTCATTTTCGCTTAACTAATTACTTCTGCAATTATTCTGTTTCCAAATAAGGTCACATTTTGTAGTACTGGGAGGCTAAGGCTTTAACATATCTATTGGGGGGGATGCAATTCAACCCATAATGGTAAGAAATTTACATTTCTTTTCATTACAGACCCCGTGACATCTCTACAGTTTCCCTACACACAACCCACAGTGGACCACAGTGGACCACAGTGGATTGGCCCCATTTGGGCATTCCTTCTATACTAGCCTGGAAGTCTCAGAAACTTCATCGAGTCCTAGAGGTGAAGGATCTGTATAGCTCATCTCACGCTGTCATATAATCAGGGTACTTGCAAATTTTCAATATGAAAAATAATTATTAGACATGCAAAATGTTTGTGTTGGCTTGATCACTGCATTTTTTTCCCATGTAGGCAAGCTACATGGACATCAAATTATCAGACAGTTGCTTGGAGAGAATGGAAGAAGCTGGAGGTCGGGGAATGGGAGTTTTACAACTTGGACATTTGGTAGCATCCCAGGACTACAAGAAGAAGACAGAAGGGTGTCCACCTTTGCTCAGTGCTTAGATGAATGCTGCTAGCCTTGTCTCTGATGTGTGATTTTTACCTCCTTGGCTGACCAAATCCTCCCCTGCCCTTTCTTTGTTAGATACATATTATATCTTTGATCTGGTTAAAGTCCATTCTTATTGCCTGGGGAGCCGCTTGACTGCTTTAAGGCACTTGCTAATCTCTGCTCTGATCCATTAGGAATTCATTTAGAGTTTAACTCTCTGAGGGCAACTTCATTTCTAAGGCTTGAGGACCACAGTGCAGTAACAAACAGAGCAGAGAAAGGTAGAGGTCCCAGCAAAGGGGGCTGCCTCATTGGGACAGTATACTGCAAACCCTCAGGAAGGTGGGAGGATAACAGGAAGACCCTAAGGAAATGAGAGACTCAGGGTGAGGGTGAAAACAGGAAAAAGGAAGAGTGAATGCCAACCTTCACTTTGCAATTTTCCCTAGAGCCAATTCTGACAGTATCCTCCTGCCTCTTTACAAAGAGCAGGCGGCGAAAACTGAGATGACAACAATTTTTTTTTCCTCTGTAAAGCTGGGCTCAATTTGAGACAGAATATTAATGGCAAAAGGCTCAATATCTCATTATCAATCCCCATGGGCATATAGTCCCCAGAAAAGATAAATATTTGACTAGATGATAATATGTGCGATAATTTATAGTCAGCATTCCACATGCATTTTCACTGAATCTTTTATTTGCAACTAGTACTTCGGAGTGGCCTATACAATTATATACATATATATTTTAAATTCTGAACTCAGGATCTGAGGATCATTAAGCCCATATAAGTCTTCAAAAAAAAGAGCAGTTTCCTTATTGATTTACCCAGGACAGGCAACAGAATGTCTACATTCTTTCCCTTTATCTTTCAGTTCATTGAGTAAAAATAGATTGAGGCTTACCCCAGTTTTCTCAAAATCTTGCTTGAAGGTGAACATGAGGTCACCTTAATGGCTATCAAAACCATTTCTTACTGCCAAGCTTGAAAAATGTTTCCCACTTCTCTGAAATTCTGTCTTTGGGGGAACTTTAACCTCTTTCTAACTTCTAATTAGCTTTTCTTCAAGGACAAGAGTTCAGTGGAAAGTGAAAACAAGTCAGAGAGGCTGCGTGGGGCACCTAGGTTGCAAAAGTAATGGGACTCCTTTCATCTCTTCCTCTGGGCTAATTCTAGGGATTAATACTGTTGTCTGTAAAATATCCTTTGAAACCAAGCCTCCTAAAGAAGGTATTGATGTATACAAGCAGACACAATTCCCAGATGGGCTACTGGCTGATTTATGCTGATCCATGCACCTACACCCTCACAGATTTGTCTTCAATGACAACTCTTATAAGATGAGTCATTCTTACATGGACTTTTCATAGACAGCCTATTATAGATCCTTCCAAATCCCTCTAGTCAGTGCATTCTGGAGTCAAGTACTTTTCCACTAGGTGGGGGAATGTTTTTCTAGTGGAAAAGGAATCTTCCATTCCTTTGGACATGGGTAACAATGACTGGCAGAAAATGTGTTGTTTCAAAAGACTGCATTGCAAAAGCTCTTTATTTTCACATTGCTAAAAAATGCAGTTAAGTGGATTTTTTTAAAAATTAAGGAGAAGTCTGTTCTCAAAGATAAATGTATCCTTTGATTCATTCAACAAATATTTGTTTAGTAGCTACTCGGAAGATACTTTTAAGATACTTTCTCCATTACTTTTCAAGTAACAAATCAATGTTTGTAGGAAGAGGCACTAGGTTTAAAGTGTAACTTTAACTCTCATGGAGCTTATATTCTGTTGAGGAAGATGGATAATAAGGAAGTGAAGGCACAAATAAACCTAACAGCTTCCAGTAGCGATAGGTTTTGGATTTTTTTTAAAGAAATGAATAGGATATTTGGAGGGTAACTGGGTGATAGTGTTTGGATGTTTGTCTCCTCCAAATCTCATGTTGAAGTGTGATCCCTGGTGTTGGAGGTGGGGCCTGGTGGGAGGTGTTTGGATCATGGGGATGGATCCTTCATGAAGGGCTTGCTACCATTCTTGTGTAATGAGTGAGTTTTTCACACTATTAGTTCACAAGGCAGCTGGTTGTTTAAAATGAGTTTGGGACCTCCAGTCGTTCTCTCTCTTGCTCCCTCTCTCACCATGTGACGTACCTGCTCCCCCTTCATATTCTACCATGATTGTAAGTTTCCTGAGACCTCACCAGGCGCCAAGCAGATGTTGGTGCCATGCTTGACAGCCTGCAGAACTCTGAGCCGAATAAAACTCTTTTCTTTATAAATTACCTAGTCTCATGTTTATGGTTAAGGTAACTCAAGTTCGAACTATTAATCATACACAGTCTGTTATGCTAATCCCTTTTAGGTATTCTTTCTACTAAGTTGAATAATTTTCCTTTTCCACTTTAAGTTCTTCTGCAAACTGCTACTGAGTCTATGTATGTAATTTTTCCTGGTTAGAATTTAAAATGTTAGCATTTATTACATGATAGGGTTTTATAAGCTACTTCTTGTTTATTTAGGATACTCTTTAATGTTAATTTAGTGTTTGAAAAGTAAGAAATGACATTGAAATAATTATTAAAAGGAAGTTTTTTTTAAAAAATAAATTCGTATGTTTGATAAATTTGGAGAATTTCTTATTTGGCAAATTATCGTTAGGTAAATTAAATTTCTGTAAATTGGCATTTGGCAAGTTGATTTTCAGATAATTCACTCAGCAATTATTCAGTTTCCATTAATGAAGAAAGAACATTATGAAGAAAAAACAAAAAACAAATAAAATAAAATAAAAATAAATTTAAAAAGAAAACAAAAAAAGAAAGAACATTGACATAAATGTAGAAAATGTATATTGAATTCAAGCCTTTACTTTTTGAGAAAAACCTGCTTACAGATTTAATTTGGTTTTAAAACTTCCAATCATCAAAGTTGTCGGCATCTCTTTATATACGGTTTTATCAAATTAAAAAATGTCATAGTTTCTGCTATTCTTTCAGGGCAGCCTTTTTAAAAAAAAAAAATGCTTCCTCTCATAAATAATATTTTCCTAGGATGAAAACTCAATTACTAAGGAGAAGAGTTAACTTCAATTCAACAGAGACATGCTTTATTAGTGCTTCTCAATGCCTTCCTGGATTTTTTCTCCAATAAAGTTCCTGGTATACTGCCGGATGACTACCCAAAATGCAGTTACAATTGTGGGATTTTATGATTTAAAAGTAATTTAAAAATCAATTCCCTTTGCCATTTACTCTAAGAGACAATTATTGCCTGGTATTGTTTTGAAATGTGGTCAGATAAAAGAAGCTTTCTCTGGCCCTCTCCATCCACCAAGTCAGAGGTTACACTTTCCACTCACTCAAGTTCCATTTTATGAGAATGGCAAATATTTTTGGTATGTCTTTGCTGTTTCTCTTCTTTTTCTCCTCCCTTTCTGAAGCAATGCTAAGAAGTTGCTTGTGAAATTTTGCCCTTTGTATTCTACATTTTGCTTAAGTATTTCTACCTTTTATTGTCCCTGTCTGCATTTTACTTTTCTGCACAAATACAAATTAAAATGAGTATATTTTAAGAAAAGTAGGAGCAGTATCATCTTTACAAAGGAATAAAATATGCTTGAAATTCCAGGGTCTTTCCTCACCCAGAATAAAGCAGAATGATAGATTATTTGAGTTAGGCACTTTGACTTAGAAGACAAACATTTCCTCTAAATGGGTGACTTCAAATTTCTCATTATTCTATTATAATATTTTGGGGGTAACACAGGTTTTTTAATAAATAAATAAGTCCACTAGTGGGTAGGCTAAATAATGCCCTCCCCCTAGATGTCCATATCCTAATCCCTGAAACCCGTGAATTTGTTATCTTACATGGCAAAGGCTCTTTGCAGATGTGGCTAAATTAAGGAGTTTGCAATGGGGAGATTATCCTGGTTGGGCCCAGTGTAGTCAAATGGGTCCTTATACTAGGTAACAAGGAAGCTCAATGTCAGAAAAGAAGATGTGATGATGAAAGCAGGGTTTGGGGTGATGCCACTTCTGGAAGGGGGCCCTGAACCAAGGCACGAGGACAGCTTTTGGTACCTGGAAAAAACAAGGAAGTCAGTTCTCTCCTAGAGCCTCCAGCAGGAACGCAGCTTTGCCAACCCACTGGTAACTTCTGACTTCTGTATGAGAACAAGGTTGTGCTGTTTCAAGTCACTAACTTTGTTGCATTTTGTTTATAGCAGCAGTAGGAAACGAATACAACCAGAATGTAAGAGGAACTTTCCATTGGAGTCCTTTTTAAAGAGTAGGGCCTCTTTAAAGAAATATTCTTTTTGGACTGTCCTAAATTGTTTATTAGGAATGAATTTTACAATCTTTACTTATATCAGTGGTAACGGTGGAGCTGGAGAGTCTTGTGTCTTCTCCACGCTGCACAGCGAGAACCACCAACAGTGTGGTGGAACTTATGACCCTTTCCAAGGCCACGGCTCTTTTGGCCTGCAAATGTCAGCCCACACATCTCCCTGTGCTTGTGGACTGGTTTGGTGATCCACTGGGTGTCAGGATTTCTTCTGATGGCTTTATGGAATGGATCAATGAGGATAACCTCAAAAAGTCTGTATGTGGAATCTTTACCAACCCAGTAAGAATTCTAGGACTGTTAGAGCCCCACAGTGGCATTTAGCTCACTCCTCTGCAACGGACTGAAGGTTTTGGGCAAACTTTAGCTGGTTAACACCATGATGGACAGGCTTGCTGTAAGTTGCACCCTTAGGAACTGGGCGTTTTCGGCCACCACGATATACACGAATCCTACATATAACATAATCTTGCTTGGCCTTGTAGGCCAGTCAGCCTGCTTTACGGGGCCTGGTGCGGTGGGGCCTGGTGGAGTGGTGAGCCCTGTGGACAGCAGAGAGCTTGCGGTACTGCCAGCAGTGGACCCTCAAGAGAAAGTGCATGACATCACACTGCTTCTTCCTCCATAGCTCCTGGATGTACTTGTATGCACCCACCTTGGTTTAATGGATGACTGCTGCCAGGTGGAAAGGAAAGAGCTTTTCTCCACTAAAGAAATATTTTTACACTTTTTTTGAGGGCATTTTTAAAAAAATTAACCCCTCCACAGTTACTTCTTATAAATTCTCTTTCCTTTGGGAATTTTTGCTCCCAAGAGAAACAGTACAACCTTAGAGCAACTGAGCAAAGTTAGGCTGACTCTGAGAAGTTAGGCCAAGTTGAAGCACCACACCAGGCCTCAAGCAATTAAAAGACCTAAGGCTTCAGGTCATGGTTGGATGTGAGATCTCAAATTCTATTATTAGATTGTTTTTCTCCTCTCTGCTCACAAACAAGCTCTCTTCCATATGCCAAGCATGATGGCCATGAAATTCAATACACATCGAATTAACTTAGGAACTCCCTGAGGAAAGAGGACTCAGGATCACTATGGCAGAAAGGTCCCAGGAGGACTCCAATTGACCTAGCTTGGATCACATGATCAAGTTAGATTCATCACTGTGGCCAGGGAGATGATATACCCTGATTGGTTGGTCTGAGAGATAGCATACTCTGATTGGCTGGTCTGGGAGATGAGCCTGCCCCGTGGCAGGAAGTTGGGTCAGCTTTAACCAAACCTCACAGAATGGGTTCCCCATAGAAATTAGAGAGTTAAAAATTAAATATCAATGAAAAGCAGAGATAAAAGACCATGTCATTGTGGAGGGGGAGAGAGAGAGAGAGAAAAAAAAAAAGACTCTCTTAGGACTTTCTAGTTCTTGGATATAATGCTTCATGACACCTAGCCACATTGCCTGTGGATTCAGGAGTATCCTGCATGCTTCTGACAAACTCTCTCATTTCTTAAGTCAAGAGTGTTTATATTCTTGGCATCTAAATGATTCCCAACCAAGAAAGACCAAAGTAATATATCTTTAATGAACCAACGTGTCAGGTGATGTTTTATTGATAACAGTATTTTTGATACCTGTGATGGAATTCTTTTCCCCAGTAATAGCCCCCTGATTTTCTTTGGGGCAACGCTCTGGATTCCCTTGTTTTGGATAAGCCTGGTCAAGCCAAAGTTCTGGGCATGGGATAGGTGATTCAAGTCTGCCAATCAGCCTGGGGCCACAGGGATTAGTTCAAGGGTGGGCAGTTGATCCAAGGTCCAAGTTTTTTTGTGGAAACCATTGAGACTCCTTCTGCTGAGCTTGAAGCTTTGAGGACATAAGAGACTCTGGAATCCATCTTACCAGCATGAAGGCAAAGCTTGCCTGAGGATGAAAGAAAGAAGATCAGAAAGTGAAGGTAAGACAGCTGACCCCTGAGGATGTAGCCGGAGCATACGGATCTAACTGTGTGCTTAACCAACTCCTAGATTTTCAACTATGTAAACCAATACATACTCTTTTGCGCTTACACTAGCTTAGGTTAGACTTCAGTCACTTACCACAGAAAAAGTTTTTACCAATATTTTAATTTATATATTGTTTCAGTTATATTTGCATCTGTAATGTATTGCTATGCAACAAATCACCCCTAAATGTAGGGTCTTAAAATAACAATGATGTTTTCTTTCTGTGATTCTGTGGGCTAAACGAGTGAGCCTTCTGTTGGCCTTGCTTAGGCTCACCCATGAATCTGCACCCCACTGGTATACCAGGTTAGGGATGGGTTTCGCTCAGCATGTGGTCATCCATCCTCAAGGAGGCTAGACTATTCCTCTTCACATGGCAATGACAGGGCAGTGTTCGGGGCACACATCAATATACAAATGCTTACCAGACTTCTACTTATATCATGTGTGTAGATGTCCCATTGGCCAAAACACATGTTGTGACCAATCCTAGCGTCAGTGATTCATGCTATAAAGTAGCATGAATAAAAGAAGGATGATACATTGAGATCATTTATGCAATGATTTACCAGATTCTTAAAAAATTTCTAAGTGCTTCTCTGTGCATTAGCTTATTTAAGCATCATAATAACCCTGTGAAATACTCAAAATCAGTATCAATTTTGTGTCAGTTAGGCTCCAATTAGGAGAGAGAAATACCGCCAGAAATTTAAACAGAAAAAAGTGTAATATAAAGAGTTATCAATTGGTAATAAGGAACTAGCAACTGGGAATGGGAGGAGATAAAAGAGAACTCTGAAGACTAACCTAAGAGTCGGGGAGAGTGACCAAGAAAAGAACAAACTTGGAAGGTAGGCCGAGTTTCACACCTTGTGGCAGGCAGGAGGAGCACACCTGTGGCCCACTGGATAGAGGAGAGGTTTGCTGAGTTGTCCCGGGCCAGAGCTGGTTATCAACTGGTGGGCTGAGGCTGGTGAGCAAGGAACCATGAGTCTCTCACCAGTGTGCCAGCCAAACTTGCAAGAGCAAACTTGCAAGAGTATGAATGTCCCTGGCCATCCTATATGCATGCCATCCATGTATAGCTATGTCATAGGAGCAAGTGGGAAAGAATAACACAGGAACTGGGAAAAGAAGCCTCTTCCACCTGCGGAGTCCCTGTGGCCCTCTCTATTGACAAAGCTGTACACAGTGCCGGCTGACAGAGGTCAACAGTTATAGGGTCCAGCTCTACAGTATCACAAAACAGAACAACAAAGGGAACTGAGAAGCGATCAGTTGAAAAGG
>NW_012108697.1:696941-705113 GCF_000951045.1 Mandrillus leucophaeus
TGTTCACCTCAAAATGAGGAAACACACAGTTCCAACAGTAATAACTCTGAAGTTCAGTCACAGTCCCAGTGAATATTTTGTTTGTTTTTGAGACAGGGTCTTGTCATCCAGGCTGGAGTGCAGTGACGCAAGCATGGCTCACTGCAGCCCTAACCTCCCAGGCTCAATCAATCCTCCCACTTCAGCCTCTTGAGTAGCTGGGACTATAGGTGTGCACCACCATGCCTGGCTCATTTTTGTACATTTTGTTGAAACAGGGTTTTGCCATGTTGCCCAGGCTGGTCTCAAACTCAGGGGCTCAAGCAATCTGCCTACCTCGGCCTTCCAAAGTGATGGGATTACAGGGCGTGCCAATGCGCTGGGCCCCAGTGAATATTTTGTTACCTGAACACTAAATTATAAAGTTAACCTCCAACAATTTAGATATAAAATAAGAGTGGGAAGGAGAGAAAAGAATATTTTTATAATATACAAATGAATATATACTGTTTGAAATGCGTATTTAGAAATAAAATGCCTGTTCCCCAGTGTCATAAAGAAACAGCACTTGAACATAAATTTGATTTCCTCAGCAAGGCCATTTTTACTTTCTGCAGTAAGGGTACACTTGCCAGCAGTTTTACCATGAGAGTACACTGAACAAAGGAGACAGGGTCATTTATAACCTGACCCATCCACCTTACTGTTGTGTTCGGTTTCCATTGGCTGGAACGGGACCTCACATTCTGTATTAGTCCCGATTGGCTAGCAACTTAGAACTTTCTAAAAGAGGCAAAGGCTGAGGAGAACAAAGGAAGGAGGAAGTAACCTGTGGAATGCTGAGAAAGGTAAAAGCACCTCCAAATACGGAAGAGGAACAGGCTATGACCTAATGCTTGCTTGGACCAGTATAAGCATGGCAGGGCAAATATTTAGGCTAAATTGTGGGAGCTAGGAACATAAAGTACATTGATTTATTTATTACAGCTAGCAGATATTTAAGACTGTTAGCACAGGTCTTTGAATAAATTTTGCTTCCAGGAGAAGTTGCTATACTCCTAATTAGTCAGGGAGGAGAGTCTTTTTAAAGAGGAACCTCTACTTTACTTTTTACATACACATACAACAAGCAAGGAGAAAATCTGCAAAGCTAATGTGAACCCAGAAAATCTGGGACAGGTCTCAGTTAATTTAGAGAGTTTATTTTGCCAAGGTTGAGGACACAGCCTCAGGAAGTCCTGACGACCTGTGCCCAAGGTGGTCAGGGCACAGCTTGGTTTTATGCATTTTAGGGAGACAGGGAACATCAATCAGTATGCGTAAGAAGCACATTGGATGGATTGTTCTGGAAAGGCGGGACAACTTGAAGCAAAGGCAGGAAGAAGGCTTCCAGGTCGCAGACAGGTGAAACACAAATGGTTGCATTCTTTTGAGTTTCTGATGAGCCTTTCCAAAGGAGGCAATCAGATATGCATCTATCTCAGTGAGCAGAGGGATGAGTTTGAATAGAATGGGAGGCAGGTGTGCCCTAAGCAGTTTCTAGCTTGAGTTTTCCTTAGTGATTTTGGGGGCCCAAGATATTTTCCTTTCACATGACCACAGTCCTGATTTTTGTAAGATGCCATAGAATAATCTATGATTTCCTCCTCCCACAATCCCTCCTATATTCACTTTACCCTCAGACAGAACCTCAGATGGTCAAGGTTCTTTACTAGGTGAAATGACCCAAACCTTCATTCCCTAAGGGTCTGAGTCTTCAGTCATGCTGCTTTTTGTTTGCTTGTTTCTGTAGTTTTCTATTACCTTTTACTATTGCACATAGAAGTACTAAGAGGATCTCTAGATAATCCTCTGTGTTCCAGACATGGTTCCTCTTCCCCATTGTGTAGCAGCAGCTCAATTTCCCCTTGGTAACTGGGATCAATCATTCTAGCCCGTAGAGTAACACGTTTTTCTGCTGGTTGGCTCAGTGGCACAAGTCACCCCAAATGGCCAGGTGGCAGTTGCATCTCTCAGGAAGCCACAGTTTCACCAAGCAGGCAATAAAGGGTGGATTTGCAGCTGAGTGGTGAGAATAAATTGATAGCAGCACAGTTGTCTCTGTTCTTCAAATAAGAAAACTATGATTCAGAGAGCCAATTGATATGCCTTACATCATGTGCTACCAAGAGGCAAGGGCCAGGACTTCATCCCTGGTCCTCAGGCCTCAGATCAGAATCTTCTTTTTTGCTCATTTAGGGATAGTTGTTCAGCTAGATTGGATCAAGCACCAGACACAGATATAAGACCTGGGTCTGAATGCTACCATTTATTTACTCACTGTAAAACCCTGGGCAACTCACTTAAGGATTCTGGAGCCTCAGTTTTTTTCAACTGTAAAGTCAGGACACTGGTCCCCACTTGACAGGATTAGAATGAGAACTGAATGGTTAAAGGTCTATGAAGGCACTCTGTAAACTCCAGCAGATTATACAAAGCTAAGGCATCATTATTAAGGATCGTACAGTCTCTCAAGTTACTGCTTACCCGTGGAAAATTTTGATTAATTCCTTAGCATCTCATAGTTTATGACAAATGGCCCTATTAAGGGAAGTTACTGCCACCCAGGCAGCGACGGGGTGATTTCTAAAATCAGCAGAAAATGTAGAACAAGTGGGCATAGTCCAGAGTGGCAGGAATTGGTAGGGTTCTATGGACCAGTAATCTCTGACTCTCAATTATTTCTGCCAAATATTTCTTTCGAGTCATTTTGGGAAATGGCTCACTGCCTTTTGCTATTTTATTAAATCTAAGAACCTCATTAAGTCAAACTATCAGTGATGCATTGTCAGCAGGAAGAAAATGGGGAAAATCCTCTTTCAGTGTTTGATCACGAAAATCTTTCTAACAAACCCAAGACAAACACATTCCACTCCTACTGCCTATTCACATGAGATTAACTATTGTGCCTGTTCACAATATTCAATCATCATTTCTTACTCATTTAGAGCTGCTTGCATGCATTAGGAAATGGAGAACAGCAGGCTACAGTGTATCCTTCTGCATTCTCAGTGCTAGAAATATGGCTCAATTAAATGCAATTAGGACCTTGACACTATTTTTATTAAGAAAAGAAGAAGCCAAAGCTCTCTCCTCCAAAATAAAGAAAAAGATAGTAGAAGAAATTAACATTTGTTTTTCACTTTCTACTACACAGTCTAGGTTGTTCCCAGTTTTTTGTTGTATTTTATAGACCATTACTCACAGTCGTGCCTAACAAACACCTAGACTGCCTTTCTCGCCTTTACTTGCTACATTGATAGTCCCCACTAATAATAAGCATTGAACATATTTGGAGGGAAAAGCACAGTTTCCTATGCTCAGTCCAATTAATGAAAATGTTGTTTTCCATACAGTTTTCAGGAAGGTGTTACATCATTAAACATCATCATCTGAGGGATGATTTGAGACAGGGTCTCACTCTGTCACCCAGGTTGGAGTGCAGTGGCACAATCATGGCTCACTGCAGCCTTGATCTCCCCAGACTTAGGTGATTCTCCCACCTCAGCCTCCCAAGTAGCTGGGACTACAAGGTGTGTGCCACCATGTCTGGCTAATTTTTTTATTTTTATTTTTTATTTATTTATTTTTTTTTGGAGAGACAGGGTTTTGCCGTGTTGCCCAGGCTGGTCTCGAACTCCTGGGCTCAAGCAATCCACCTGCCTCAGCCTCCCAAACTGCTGGGATTACAGGCATGAGCCACCATGCCCAGCTTCATCCTACATCATCTTAGCAGCTGTCTGTGTGCCTAATTTGGTGTCTGGCACACAGGCACACAATAAATATTTGTATGGAGGCCTTTGGCTTCGTGTCATAGCCTGTTATCAATGAAAGAATCATAGAAGAAGAACTCATAAAGAGGTTCTAAACTTTTCAGATGACATTTACAATTAACTGGTTTCGGGCTATCATGCTAAACCAAGACTTTTAAAGAAAGTCTTCCCCTTCATTATTAAAGTGATAAATGGTCACTATGGAGTTTTTTGAAAATATAAGGAAAAATAAGATGAAAATCACCCATAGTCTCACAACCCAGATATATTTTTTAAAATTTTGGTGTATTTTCTCCTGTCTCTTTCTCTCATTAGGATTGTACAATACACAGTTTTGTGCTCAACACTTTTTCACATAATATATTTTGAATATATTTTTCTTGTCATTATGTGGTCTTCGAAAACAAAATATTCAATGAATGTATGAAATTCTATGCTTGTATATATGCATATGTGTACTCCCTCAGTGTGTATATACAAAGACACACACACATACCCTCACACACATACAGGGACGGACACACACACAGAGACACAGAATACTACATAAAACAAAGCTGAATTTGTTACTTATGGTAAGGAAGAGCCATGCTGGTCAGGTAGAATCTGGCTGAGCAGAATAATGATTTTATACTGGATTTTGGGGAAGCATAGAGTTCAGGGATTGGGAGATTTTCAGGGATATAAGTAGACTGACGTCAACTCTAGAGATGTGGTTACTCCAGTGAGACTGTCGTTGATTGGTTGGCATTCAGAAGCTCATTTACTAGACTAACTTGATTCCTGAGTGGCTGACTTGCATATGTAAGAGACTATCACTGATTGGTTGGTTTGTCAAAGCATGTTCACTGAAGCAAGTTGCATTGATTGATAGAGTTTAAATCCTGGTTATAATGGTACTTGTTACCATGGTTATAGAACAATCAACCTTTTCCCAGGAATATGGGATTTTAAAAAATTCTTAATACAATAATTTAATCATTCTCTTATTATGGGATAACTGGATTACTCACAATATTTCCCCTATTATAAATAATGCTCCAGAGACTATGCTAACAATATTTGAGCATATTCCCGGTTATTTTGTTAGGAAAGATTCCTCGAAGTGGACTGGTGAGTCAACAGATGATTTTGTTTAATTTCATTAAAGTAATACGAGTTTGTTACAGAACATTTAGGAAATATAGATACATAAAAAGGAGAAAATTAAAATCATCCATAAGCTACCCCTCTCCATACCATATTATCCCTGTTTAATGTTTAGAACTTATTCTTCTATTTCATTTGTTGTGTGCCTCTGTAGATGTATACAAAGAAACACAAATGAAAAATTCTGGTAGTCCTCTTTTCCATTTTGCTTTCTTTATCTAATTTTCCGGGATGTCTTTCCTTGTCATTACATAGTCTCATGTAATGTCTGGATAAGATGTGTGTTTATATCCGTATGTAATACCACAATTCCTTTAATTATTTTCTGTTGTTGGATATGCAGGTCTCCCTTCCACCTTATTTTGTTCAATCCTAATAGTATTCTTATATTATTTTAAATTTTTTCATTATTATTATTATTTTGAGACAGAATCCCACTTTGTCGCCCAGGCTGGAGTGCAGTGGTGCCATCTCTGCTCACTGCAACCTCCACCTCCTGGGCTCAGGCGATTCTCCTGCCCCAGCCTCCCAAGTAGCTGAGACTACAGGTGCCTGCCACCACGCCCAGCTACTTTTTATACTTTTAGTAGAGATGGGGTATCACCATGGCCAGGCTGCTCTTCAGCTCCTGACCTCAGGTGATCCACCCATCTCGGCCTCCGAAAGGGCTAGGATTACAGGCGTGAGCCACCGCACCTGGCCTTCATTATTATTAAACAATGACTTATTGCATATATGTATACCTAAATGTTCACACATGTCTATGTTTATTGTCTAAAAATAATTTCACAGAAGTTGGACTTTGGGTCAAGTATTGGGGCAGGGTTTTAAGATTTTTTGATAAGTATGTTGGAAAAATGGTTTCCAGAAAGTTAAAAATGTAAACTGCTGAATTTTCTTCATCCTATGTAATACTTTGCCTCAAAGTATTTTTTCTGTTCTTTGCCCATTTTATAGAAAGAATTAGTATCATATTTCTATATTAATTTGTATTTTACTGAGTGGAGGGTTGAAACTACTTTCCAGTTTTATTGTTAAAATTGTTTTTCCTCCTACCAACGTCTTATTTATGAACTTTGTTATTTTTCTGTAGTCAGGTTCATATTTTAATATATGGTTTCTTTTGTAGAGACAGGGTCTCTCTATGTTGGCCAGGCTGGTCTCCAACTGGTCTCAAGCAATCCTCCCATCTTGGCTCCCCAAAGTGCTGGGATTACAGGCAAGAACCATCATGCCCAGCCTGTATATACATATATTTAAAAAATCTAACAGCAATATTATTATCACACCAAAAACCTCTACAATAATTCTTTAATATTATTAAATATCTAGTCAGTGTTCATATTTTCCTGACATATATGCTATATATTTGTATATATAATATATGCACATATATTTGCATATATTATTTATATACATATATTATATATATACACACACATATATATAAAATCACAAATCATTGGATTCTGAAGTTAGACTCACACAATCAAAGGTATTACCCAGTATCAAGCTCCACAAGTAATTTCAAAAATACAGGCAATCAGGCTGGGTGTGGTGGCTCATGCCTGTAGTACCAGCACTTTGGGAGGTCAAGGTGGGTGGATCACTTGAGGTCAGGAATTCAAGACCAGCCTGGCCAACATGGTGAAACCCCATCTCTACTAAAACTACAGAAATTAGCTGGCGCCTGTAATCCCAGCTAGCTAGGAGTCTGAAGCACAAGAATTTCTTGAGCCTGGGAGGCAGAGGTTGCAGTGAGCTGAGATCACACCACTGCATGCTAGCCTGGGCAACAGAGTGAAACTGTGTCTCAAAAAAAAAGAAAAGAAAAGAAAAAACATAGACAATCAAGAGAATGAGACAAAGTACAGACAGCCTCCAAGGATGGGGCAAGGTCACTGTGGGGGTGGCTCTGAGAAACCTGGCAAAGCGATGGACAACACAGAGGGAAGGGGACATGCCTGAGTTGCCCTGAAGATGCTTGAGGGAGGAATGCTAAGGGACAGAGGCTAAGGCGAGTAGGATGCTTGGATGGCTATTTCATGTCAGGCTAAAAGATCCACCAGAGGAGCGACCCTTGGAGGGCCCAGAGGACACGCCCTTCAGCCAGGGCATTGGAATGTGCTGGTGAGGGGGCATCAGCACTGCTAATCCATTCAGTGGTGGTGCTCCACTGCAGCTCAGGGTCAGCCATTGAGAAGATGGTCTGAGTTGGGCTTGTTAATGTGGATAGGGATGATGGAGCCCTGAAATAATAGAGGCAACTTAACCACCAGAAGCCAGGAGGACATAATGAGTGTAACGAGTAGCAGTGTGGAAGGGGGTGTTGACCCACAAGGGGCTATGGAGATGACTGATAGAGCAGGGTATCTGTAGGGGCAACACAGGCACCAACAAGGGTGGTGCTTAATATCTAGAACCACAAAAAAAAAAAAAAGACAAGAATGAAAGAGCAGGGAGAGAGAGTGCCTGTCTCACGTCTCCCAGTCAGAACTCAGTGTTACTTTTTAAATAGCATTTGCAGTAACCCAGGCATATTTTACTAAGGATTATGCAGAGGCAGAGAGCAAGCCTTCTTTTATTAACATTTGAGTTCTAGCTGCCTTCTCCTCTCAACTATTCTTCGCTGATTCTCCATCTCCAAACTATTTGTCCTAAACTTTTTTTGGCCTCATCCATTCTCCACCCACACAGCACACATTAGCAATGATGCGAGTGGCCTCACAAACTTCAAAATCTGACAGTGCAATCTCAAACCTATTGCTAAATTACCTCTGTGAGCTCCTTCAGACCAGACTCAGCACTTCATCTTGGCTACTCTCTGAAACCCAACTTCAGAACTTTTGAGAAGCAATATGGACTTCACTGAATGCTTCATAAGGAAATAAAGAGAAGATTACATGACAAGTCATAGAGCAAAACTTCATCAGCAAACTTTAAACAAACTTCAAAGTTCCACCTTTGGCCGAGCGCGATGGCTCACACTTTTAATCCCAACACTGAGAGGCTAAGCTGGGCAGATCACTTGAGGTCAGGGGTTCAAGATAAGCCTGGTCAACATAGTGAAACCCCATCTCTAGTAAAAATACAAAAATTAGCCGGGCATGGTGGCTGGTGTTTGTAATCCCAGCTACTTGGGAGACTGAGGCTTGAGAATCACTTGAATCTGGGAGGCGGAGGTTGCAGTGAGCTAAGATTGCACCGTTGCACTCCAGCCTGGGCGACAGAG
>NW_012108697.1:705163-726277 GCF_000951045.1 Mandrillus leucophaeus
AAAAAAAAAAAAGAAAAGTTTCACCTTCATGATCTGAGGTGCTTACTTAAGCTTCTTCACCACTCTCTACCTTGAGCAGTATCTTTTGGGCACTTTGCAGTTCTCAGGAGTATCTATGCTCTTGCCTTCATATCTTTCCACTTGTCATTCTCTCTTTTTAGCATATTCTTCCTACCTCCACTTCCCAAACTGGATAATTCCTGATCATCCTTTAGGAGTTATAGATTTCACTTCTTTTGAGCAGCCTGCCTTCTCCCTCCAAGTCTAAATTAGGGATCTTTCCTGAAGGCTCCTCTTATTATCTCCTCTGCCTACTCTTTATATCATTTAGGGGCCCCGCAGAAAGCAAACGGCACACTCCGAGTTAAAGAAACCAACCAGGAATGCTGAGGCATCTGGGAACCAGAAAAATCTAGAAACCATTCATACCCCTGAGCCTGAAGGAGCAAATGGAGAGAGAGTAGTGTTACTAACACCCTCGTGAGAGCTGGGGCCATGGAAGCAGAGTCATCCAGCAGGAATCAGAGCCAGAGAGGAGCATCAGCACTGCTAGACTGAAGAAGGAAGAGCTGGGGCTGGGGAATGAATATTCTGATGTCCCTCTCCTTTCCCCTCCTTCCAATATCTGTCCATAGGTTGCACCTAACCAGAAGTCAGAGGGCAAAAAAGCCCAGGCCGTTCTCTGGGGGCCTTGAGTTTGACAGAAAGATACAGAGAATAGATGGTGAAAGGAGAATAGCCACCATTTCCTATATTAATTCTTTATCACATGGTGTCGTATTTGCTGAGTTGCTGATTTCAGTTTCTTGAAGGCAGGTGCAGCATTCTCACGACCTGGTACAATGCCTTGTATATGTAAACACCCTATAAAGAAATCTTTACATCATTCAGTACACATATCAGGTGATGCAGTACATATTGTTAATTCTCATATTAATCCCCATTGCCTAATGTATGGAGAGAGCAACAGAACTAACATTTCCCAAATAATTAACTAATGAGCGGCAACGTAGCCCATGGCAGAGTGCAGAGACTTCACGGCCACACTGCCTAGGGTCAGGTCTGCTTTCACCACTTCCTAGCTGGGTGACCTCCGGCAAATTGTTTGTCTGAGCGTCAGTTTTCCAATCTAAAAACAGAAGCAAAAATAGACCTCCCTCATAGGGTTTTTTTAAGAATTCAGTGATTGAATATACGTGCAATGGTTGGAAGAGTGTCAGGCACATAGCATCATAAAAATGTAAGGTGCTTATTATTAATGAAATTATAATGTAAACATTTAAGGTGCTCTAATGATTGGTATTGTTACTTATGGCTAAAATTGCGCCCCATCTTGGAATAGAGCTGCTTGTCTACTGTTAGAAAAGAGGTTTCTGGGTCTTTTGGACAGTACTCTCCCTGTACAGTCATTTTAGCAATGTGCACCTGGATAATATTATCTGCTTAGCCTGGTGACTATAACTCAAAAGGAAAGTGCTGTGAAAACTTTGCAGAAAATGACTCAATGTTTTCCATCCCTGGTGCAAAGCTGGCAGTGGTAGGAGATGCATGGAATCGTGGCCTTTGAGTTGGACAGACGTGATGCTTCAAGTCCCACCTTCCCTCGTTACTAGGTGTGTAATCTCATGAAACTTCTTTACTTCTCTGATCCTGAGCCTTCATCTGTAAAAACAGAGAAAACGGAGCCAGGCACGGTGGCTTGCAAATGTAATCCCAGCTACTTGGGAGGCTGAGGCAGGAGGATAAAATAAACCAACAAAACAAAACAAAAAAAAGGCCAGGTGCAGTGGCTAACACCTGTAATCCCAGCACTTTGAGAGGCCGAGGTGGGCAGATCACCAAAGATCAGGAGTTCAAGACCAGCCTGGTCAACATGGCAAAACCACGTCTCTACTAAAAATACAAAAATTAGCCAGCTGTGGTGGCGGGTGCCTGTAATCCCAGCTACTTGGGAGGCTGAGGCAGGAGAATTGCTTGAACCTGGGAGGCGAAGGTTGCAGTAAGCCAAGATCGCACCACTGCACTCCAGCCTGGGCAACAGAGCAAGACTCTCAAAAAAACCCAAAAACCAAAAAATGAAAATAGCAAAATAGCATCTACTTTGCAATATCTGAAAATTAAATAAAACAAAGCATGTGTTAACATCTAAGGCCATATTTGGCCCACTGTAGACTGTTTCTGTTTTTTTTTTTTTTTCTTTCAGAGAAAACTTTAAAAGGCACTCTACAGATAAAAAACAAAATAAAAAAATATAGCCAAATAAATATTTACCCAACATCCACAATCATGGACTCCAAAGTGTACTGCTGTTGTTTGAGAGCCACGTCCACCACACAGTAATTAGGTGGCCTTTGGGGAGTTACTTAATTATTGGTGTTTTAGTTTTCTCATCTGTAAAATGGGGATAATAATAGTAACCATCTCATAGAGTTGTTCTGAATATAAATAATCTATAATATGTGATGTACTTAGAATAATGCCTAGCTCTTCATAAGTGTTAATTCCTCCTCCTCCTCTTCCTCCTCCTGTTATCGTAGTTGTTATTTGATCAAGGGACAAATTAGGCACTAGAGGAGACACTAAGACGCTTTATTCCATGCCACTGCCATCAAGAGGTTGTGATCTTCGACTCGAGTAGCCGTTTTAAGGGAACCATGCCCATGTCACCCTTTTAAGTTAAAGGAAAGTTTTCTTTGACAGCCTTCAACCTAGGTAAACTCTCAGGGTAAACAAAGCCCTGAGATTCCTAACTCACCATGGTCGCAAAGCCTATTGCTTTCTCTACACTGTCTTCACCACAGGTTATACTCAGGTCCTAGCTGAGGGAGAGACAGCGTCTTCCGATACCCACAACCACAGAAGAGAAAAATGAGAGATGATTATTCCTGCAGGAGCTTGTGCAGATGCATCGATACAATCTACGCAAATGCAGTAAAACTGGACTGATTAGGTGGGGTGAATAGCATGGGAAATATGAGCAAAACAAATGGTGATTACGGCTGAGACAGGATTGCAGCACGGCTATTTAATTCTACCTTAATTCAACAAAGCTGGCATGAAAATGTTTAGTGTGAAAGACCTGGCACACCAACAACAACATCATTAATTAATATTGACTAAGTGTCCAGAGCCTCTTGGGTACTGCAGAGCAAAAACAATTCCCAGCCTTAAAATGAAAACAGGATAGAGAAAAAGGGTCATCTCCTTTTTTTTTTTTTTTTTTTTTTAAGATGGAGTTTCACTCTTGTCGCGCAGGCTGGAGTGCAATGGCACGATCTCTGCTCACTGTAACCTCCGCCTCCCAGCTTCAAATGATTCTCCTGCTTCAGCCTCCTGGATAGCTAGGATTACAGGTGCTTGCTACCATGCCCAGCTACTTTTTGTATTTTTAGTAGAGACGGGATTTCTCCATGTTGGTCAGGCTGGTCTCAAACTCCTGACCACAGGTGATCCACCTGCCTCAACCTCCCAAAGTGCTGGGATTACAGGCGTGAGCCATCTCGCCAGGCTGGGTCATCTTTTAAAAATGTTTTTCTCCCCCAGGAAGGTGGGCAGTATGAGAAGCCACTGGATTCATTTAGGGGTATTCTTATAGGGAAATGGAAATATTATCAAAATGACGATAATGGCAGCTAACCGTGAATATCAGATACTGTCCTAGTACTCTACATATATTGTTTTTTGTTTTGTTTTGTTTTGACGGAGTTTTGCTCTGTCGCCCAGGCTGGAGTGCAGTGGTGGCACTATTTCAGCTCACTGCAACCTCTTCCTCCCAGGTTCAAGCGATTCTCCTGCCTCAGCCTCTTGAGTATCTGGGATCACAGGCATGCGCCACCATGCCTGGCTAATTTTGTATTTTTAGTAGAGACGGGATTTCTCCATGTTGGTCAGGCTGGTCTTGAACTCCTGACTTCAGGTGATCCGCCTGCCTCAGTCTCCCAAAGTGCTAGAATTACAGGCGGGAACCACCGCGACCAGTCATATTGGCTTATTTAATACAGGTAGTTAATCCTCATTCCCTGACAAATAAAGGGAAGGATGGGGGCAACGTTTATTAAGCTCTTAGTGAGTGTCCAGCACAGAGCTATTTTCTTTTATACACGCTCTCATTAAATCCTTAAATGGTAATTTTCCTAGCTGAGAAGAAAGAGGTTCAGAGAATTTAAGTGATTTGCTAAGTTCTTAGCATTAGCACGTGGCAGATCAGCAGTTTAAACTCAGTTTTGTCTGACCCCAAAAAGTGACTTTCATTTTTACCACACTGTGTTCTTCTAATAACATTATAGAAACAAGTCTCAAAGTCTACATAGCAGATGCCTAATAGTTGACATTGATTTTTTTGTTCAGAGATCTTTCTCCTGGGAAGGGCTTATTCTAACCAGGTTGAGGCTACCTTTATACACATCCCATCTCCCTCATTCTCCTCATTATATCAGAATCCTTCCCAGAAACTCACTTTTTTATTAAACTAATTAAAGTTGGGTTTCTGACTCTTACAACCTAGTGTATCCCAGTTGAACCCCCACCACAATTTCAGTGATAGGGCAGGTTGTAAATTCATTCTTGGCATATTACACAGTGAAATAGATGTATTACTCTATACAGGATGTCACTGTAATCAGATGGATCTTTGTTTTTGGAGGATGGAAACCAGTCTCTTTACTATCTGGTCACACCTTTTTTAAGAGAAGCATGATTTGATCCTGCAGTTTAAGAAAATATCTTGTATACTGGCCGGGTGCGGTGGCTCATACCTGTAATCTCAGCACTTTGGGAGGCTGAGGCGGGCGGATCACCTGAGGTCGGGAATTTGAGACCAGCCTGACCAACATGGAGAAACCCCATCTCTACTAAAAACACAAAAAATTAGTCAGGAGTGGTGGCACATGCCTGTAGTCCCAGCTGCTTGGGAGGCTGAGACAAGAGAATCGTTTGAACCTGGGAGGCGGAGGTTGCAGTGAGCTGAGATCATGCCATTGCACTCCAGCCTGGGTGACAGAGTGAGACTTTGTCTCAGAAAAACAAACAAACAAAAAATCTCTTGTATATCATGTTAAGCTTGGATAGAATATTGCATTTATTTTCATCCAGTATAGACCCATTAGACACCTTATCTTTTTTATGCCCTCCTTCTTATCAAAAATTGTTTAATAGTAAATAATTAAGGCTGTGGGGGAGTGGCTTGTGAGGGGAGGATGTTCTACAAAGCATGGTGTCTTTGAGCTCAAAGAATTTACAATGTGGATAGGAAGAGAAGACATGTGGATATGAGAAGAGGACAACTGACATCCAAAGCCACTCTTCATCCTATGAATCGGCTGATATGCTCCAAAAGTCCCTTGGAAAGCAGGCGGGTGAAACCTGGAATATTTCCTCATATGAAATGATATAAGGTCCTGCTATTCCAGGTTTCATCTGAAAAACTAACCCGGTAATGTCACAAAATGGTCCGAAATCTTTACCCTCTAAGGCCTCCCCCAGTCTGGCTTCTGTCCTCCTTTCCTGGTGATTTCTCCTTCTACCCATACCATGCTGGTGCTCTTTAAGTGCCCAGCGTCCTACCCTGTCACAAGCCTTTCGCCAGTCCCAGTCCATCTCCTGGCTGCTCTTTCCTGCCTGGCACTGCCTTGCACCTTCATGAACCCTTAGTCATCCTTCTGGATCAAGCCGAGAAAGGAACTGTTGCTCACGAGGTGTTTTATTTTCTTTTTTTCTTGGCTTTTCTTTCTTTCTTTCTTTCTTTCTTTTTTTTTTTTGAGACAGAGTCTTGCTCTGCCACCCAGAATGGAGTGCAGTGGCACGATCTTGGCTCACTGCAACCTCTGCCTCCTGAGTTCAAGCAATTCTCCTGCCCCAGCCTCCCAAGTAGCTGGGACTACAGGTGCATACCACCATGCCTGGCTAATTTTTTTGTATTTTTAGTAGAGCCAGGGTTTCATCATGTTGACCAGGCTGGCCTCGAGCTCCTGACCTCAAGTGGTCTGCCTGCCTTGGCCTCCCAAAGTGTTGGTGTTGGGAATAACGCTTAAAGAGAAACCTCATCATATCCCACATTGGGATGACAGGTGCGAGCCACCTTGCCCAGTCTCACGAGGCGTTTTCTGACTCCTCAGACCAAATCTTCCTTTCAAACACTGCCTAGCACTTTTTGGCATGTCCTTTGTAGTCCTCACTGTACTAGCAGGAATTTCTCTAGTGCCTCTCTCCTCTCTCAGAGTCCGTTTTTTCATCCAGAGGTGAGCATTGGAGTATGTACCGTGTGGGCTGTGATGAGGGTAGGAGAAAATCACAGAGGCACAGAGTACAGCACACATGAGCTCTCCAGCCACAAGAGCCTCCTGTGGCTACAGACACAGTGGAAATGTCTGGGGACAGACTGCCTCATTCTTCACTGAGAGGTGCCTGCCTGAGGTGGCTGCTGAAGCTCCCCCAGCTTCTGGGAGGTGAGGAACAGTTACCATCCAGCTGAGGCTGCTCCCAAAAAAGCCCATGAACTTCTCTTCTGTCCTTGGGTAAGCAGACTCATGCTTACAGCAACACAGTGCTGATTCAGGTCAGCAAGCCCTAGCTCGTGTCCCACACTCAGGCCAAACAGGAAGATCCAAAAGCAGCCTTCTGAAACCGAAGTCATTACAAACAAACAAAGCGCGCGCACACACACACACACACACACACACAGACATGCACGCGCACACGCACATACACAAGTATGATTTAATGGCCAGGTCTTGACTGTCTTGGAAATGGATGGGCCACCTGGGCTTACAAATAAACCAGGTCACGTTTGATTTTTCCAGGAGAAATGGAGGATGGGGAGAGCGAGTCTAGCAGAGCTCTGAGATGGCCTAGAATGGGCTTTTGGGGAGAACTCCTGGGCTAGCTATCCTTGAAATGTGTAGGTCTCCCTGCTGAGGCTCTGCGGGTGATCAGGCACTGTCAGAATGAATTAGTGGCTCCATAAAGCCAGGCTCTGTGGCTAAATGGTGGGGGCTAAAATCTCTGAAGTTCCTTACATCCCAGCAGGCTTCTCTAAAATATTTATGGCTGTTAGGCAACATGGCAAGCCCAGGTCCTTGAAATCTGGAATGAAGGTCTGGGACAAGGTTCCTACTGGCCAGCCGGGGAATCTTGGGCAACCCTCTTCACTTCTCTGAGTCTCTTCTCTCTACATGCAGAAAGCAGCTGATAAAGCCCTGTCTGCCTCATAGGGTGCCGGGGAGGGGCCAAGATCCAATCAGCGTCTCCGCCCCCCGGAAAGTGATAAACAACTGGGATTATTTTCCAAATATTGTTCCAGTTTATCTCCCTTACTCTTGAAGGCTTTTGGAAAGCTCTCCAAAAAGCTATGACCTTACAGTCAATTTGTATTTATTTGTTGAGAAGCTTCGGTAAATCAAAGGCATAAAACAGGGGACTCAGCTAAGGAAAGTATTTCCGCTCACTGCGAAGAGATAAATTTTCAGGCCCCGAAAGGGGAGCTGGAGAACAGTGCAGGCATGTTTACAGCCCCCTCGTTAGTTCAGGCACAGTGATTGTTTGAAGTCCCAGATTCACCCAACGAATAAGAAAGGCCCAGCAAGTCAGCAGTTTGACGTTGTCTCCAAGGCTTTCTGTTATGTTTATACTGGAAAGAAACCATTGGCCTCTGTAAAGTGGAATTTCCATATAATAATTGAGATGGCCTTGTAAGGAGGGAAGGTCCCTGTTGCTGCTTCTACAAGGAAGTTGGACTGATAGGGAAATGTGGAAACAAAGGAAGCTTTTGTCTTATCTCTGAAGCGAAGGGTTGTATGGTGGTTTCCAAATGCCTGTCTCTTGCCCTACAGCATCAGAATCACTAGGAGTGCTTCCTTAAAATACAGATATCTGCACCCATGCAACACATACTGAATTCCTAGGAAGGAGCCCAGGAATCTCTGTGTGTGTGTGTGTGTGTGTGTGTGTTTGTGCTTTGAGATGGAGTCTCACTCTGTTGCCCAGGCTGGAGTGCAGTGGCATGATCTCGGCTCACTGCAACCTCCACCTCTGAGATTCTAGTGATTCTCCTGCCTCAGCCTCCTGAGTAGCTGGGATTATAGGTGCCCGCCACGATGTCTGGCTAATTTTTGTATTTTTAGTAGAGATGGGGTTTCACCATGGTGGCCAGGCTGGTCTTGGACTCCTGACCTCAGGTGATTTGCCTGCCTTGGCCTCCCAAAGTGCTGGGATTACAGGCGTGAGCCACCGTGCCTGGCCGGGAATCTGTACTTTTAACAAACCCCTCAAATAATTCAGTTGCCCATCTAGAAACGGAGAAAACTGGATGGGAGCTTATCTTTGGAGGGTCAGTGCTTGAAGACCCTTGCTGATTGCCTGGCTGGACCTACAGAAAGACTGACTGTTTAGCTTCTTTCAAGCCAATATTCTTTTTTATATTTTAGACACAGGAGGCTCTCGCGGTGTTCCCAGGCTGGACTTGGGCTCCGGGGCTCAAGGGATTTTCTCACTTCAGCCTCCCAAATAGCTGGGACTACAGATGCACACCATCATGCCCAGCTACAAGCCAATATCTTTAAATATGTATTCCACACTTATTTAGAGGGGTGACATCCAGCATTCAGTGGGGAAGACAATAGTGGTGCTCTCAGCCTTTCCTCTGTTGCCTGTAACCAATTAGCTCTTGCTCCAAACTCACACACTTCACTATACGACCACACAGTGCATGATTCCATTTACATGAAATGCCCAGAACAGACAAATCTATAGAGACAGGAAGTACATTTCGGCTTGCCTAAGGCTGGGGATTGGGGGCGGGAGGATTGGGGTGATGGTTATGGGGAGCAGGGCTTCTTTGGGGGTTAACGAAAACGTTCTAAAATTATAGAGATGGAAGCACAGCTCCGTGAATATATTAAAAGCCATTGAACCATACACTTTAAATGGGTGAATTGTATAGTATGTGAATTACATCTTAATAAAACTGTTAAAACCCTTCGGGTTGGGTGTAGTGGCTCACGCCTGTAATCCCAGCACTTTGGGAGGCTAAGGCAGGAGGATCGCATGAGCCTAGGAGTTGGAGACCAGCCCAGCCAATAGGGTGAAACCCTGTCTCTACTAAAGACACAAAAAAATAGGCAGGTGTGATGGTGTAGGCCTGTAATCCCAGCTACTCTGGTGACTGAGTCAGGAGAATCACTTGAACCCGGGAGGTGGAGGTTGCAGTGAGCCGAGAGAGCACCACTGCCCTCCACCTGGGTGACAGAGCCAAGACCCTGTCTGAAAAGCAAAACAAACAAAAATAAACCCGTCACTCTGCAAAACCAAAGCCCTGCAGCTGACCACGCCCACCGCTGCTTATGAGGCATTTGAGCAACTGTCTGTTATTGCAAGAAAGGGGAATGCCACTTCCGGGAGATTTCAAGAGACAGGAATTTGGGAACCGCTATAAAACGCTGTATTTCAGAGACATTTTTTTTCCTGCATCATTACCTTTCTTGAAAAGTATTAGTGCTCAGAGTATGTGTGTATTTCAGTATTCATATGGATTTATTCATCTGGCTGTGGTATAATTGCATTTTGTAGATGAGATCTGTTTCCTTCTCTAACTTAATTTTGGAGCTTACCTAAGTCATGTCCCAAGGGAGGGAGGTAAAACAGGGATTAAAGGATTTGCTGGATATTATTTGTTTGTTTGTTTGAGACACTGTAAGATGATGCTCAATTTTCTGAGAGTCTGTCCCTCCATTAAGATCAGATCACAATGCAGTCATGGGAGATCACAATGCAGTCATGGGAGATTGCCCAGTGCTATGGAAATAGTGAGGGCTTTGGCTGCTTAAGTTCAAATTCTAGTTACCTTTAACAACTGCAACTTTACTTCTCTCAGCCTAGTTTTCTTATCTGTAAATAAGGAATATTGGTAGCTTGCTTATAGAATGATTCTGAAGAGTAAATGACATAATAAACCTGGCACATAATAGCTGCTCTGTAAAAATGTACGTAATTAGAACCTGGCACATAATAATATCTGCTCTGTAAAAATGTAGCAAATATCACTATTATTTAACTTCTCATTTCATGTATGTTATGTTTCCTAATTTGGATTCTTAGCTCCTTTGTGTATTGTCCCTGATCCCCACATAGCTCCTAACATAGTGTGTCCTAGGCAAAAGCCAAGAAAGAGTTAGGAAAGAACAGGTTGTAGAGGACACCTATGAGCCACTGGCCCAGGCTTCTTTTCCTTCTTTCTTTTTTTCTTTTTGAGATGGAGTCTCACTCTGTCACCCAGGTTGGAGTGCAGTGGCACAATCTCAGCTCACTGCAACCTCCGCCTCCCAGGTTCAAGCAATTCTCTCTGCCTCAGCCTCCTGAATAGCTGGGATTACAGGCACCTGCCATATGCCCAGCTAATTTTTGTATTTTTAGTAGAGATGGGGTTTCACCATGTTGGCCAGGCTAGTCTTGAACTCCTGACCTCAGGTGATCCACCTGCCTCGGCCTCTCGAAGTGCTGGGATTACAGGCGTGAGCCACTGCGCCTGACCAAGGCTTCTCTTTTCTAGACTTATCTATCCTGATTCCCATCATCCATCCACAAAGATATAAAAGTGGGCTCCCAGCAGCTTCTATGAGTGACTTTGCCCCCACTCCTCTTATCCTCAGCCTCAGTTGGTTGGACTAGGTGAGGACAGCCAACTTAAACTTGGCTAGGGAGTTCAGTGAGTCCTTGGCCAGTGGGCGTGAAACTGATCCTCCGTGTTCCACTGTAGTTGTGATTTGGAGTGTGTTCACAAAATATGATTCTAGACAGCCATTCATAATGCTTCCAAAATTTTTTCAAAGCCCTAAGAAAATGGTCATATTATAATGTTAAGGTGAAAAGCATAAGACAAAATTATATAGACCTCATAGATTAAAAAATATTTATGCATGAAATACTGGAAAGAAAATATATTAAAATGTGAATAGAAATAGAGGCATTGTAGATAATTTTCTTTTAGTTTTTAATACTGACTGTTGAAGCGAAGTCTATATATTGGGGGAAGGTGGGAGTAGGGGGAAGGAGCCAATGTACATTTTCTTCTCTCTTCCTCTTAAAAAATGTTACTTCTTCTCTGGTCTCAATTTTCTCAGAATCCTAGCTATCTTGGTATCTGATGAAATAATTCACACACAGGTGTTAACAACTTGCTAGCTCGCTAAAGGTGTTATTATTTGAAAATGGGCTTCCAGACGCAAGATGACTTCATGCAGAAATTCTCAACCACTGATCCCTTCCAGAACTAAGCTAAGGATTTAGCAAATTTGCAGGAGAAAACATCATAGAATTGTCTAAAATTAAAATTTTCTCCCATACATTTTCCCTTGGTGCCTGCCACTAATGTCTCAATTAGAATTTTGTAGCACGAACAATAGAATCACTGGGGAGCTTTAAAAATATACAAATTCCCCTGCTCCATCTTCCAGATTCTGATGTATTTAACTGGCCTTTTGTGAGGCTCCAACCCCTATGGTTTTTAATCCTTTGTAGGTGATTCTAATCTTCAGTCAGGATTGAGAATTATATATAATTATAATTATATAATTATACTGACAGTATAATTGATTGAATGCAAAATTCTATATTGAGTAATTTTGTTGTCTCCAGCTTAATAGCGTATCCATATTTTGCAGGATTTCTGAAGGAGCTTCATGGGTTCCAGTTGCCCTACTAATTGAATGAACTTGGAAGCTCGTGCTTGACCTGAATCCTCTGGCAGCGCGGTTCTCGGTGGGGAAAGAGACAGTTTGGAGACATCGCCCTCCAGTGACAGCACTCAGGAACTGTTGAGAGGCCTGGGTACACCCTTGCTTCCCATTGATTGTTCCTCTAAGAACAGGGGTGCTCTGAGCCCGTTCCAGGCTTTGAAAGCTCCCTTGAGTTCTTTGTACTTTTGTCCTTGCCCGGATGTGTCAGCAACACGCTTGGAGGCATAAACGGGAACGAAGCTTCAGACGTGTTCTTAACTGTCAGGAGTAACAGTTGCAGATAAAAGCTGCAGAATTGCTCATCAGTACTGGGAAGGCCAAGCAAAACTAGAATTATTCCGGTAACTTAACAGAAAAAATGAATAAACATGTCAATAGTTACAGGGTATGGGAGGGAGGGAGAGTGTAAATTCATAGCAAAACATTTGGAACATTCTCTTTAGCCCCCTTCCCTTGTGCGGGGGCAGAAGTCTGAGGTGAGTGGGGAGCACTGTGGGGAGGGGCAGCAGAGGAGAAGTCTCACCAGGGTGGACAGGGCCAGGGGGCCATGCTAAGGAGCTGACAGGTGAGAAGAGACTCATCTCTGTAAAGAATGCTTGAGAGTCCATCTGAGCCCCCCTGGGAAGCTTGTCCAGAAAGCTCTTGGCAGGTCTCATTCCTATCAATTCTGGTTCAAGAGGCCTAGGAACCCGAGAGGGTTCTGAGAAGCAGTGGCAGGGCCTGCCGGGCATCCAACACCTACTTGGTAGCAGGTGTGGAAGGAGGACTGTGCCCTCATTCAGTCCTTACAAGTACCCTCTGCGGTAGATGGTACCATCCCCATTTTACAGATGAGGAAACTGAGGCTCGGGGAGGTGATGTGGGGTGCCTAAAGCGCCAGAGCTGGGCAGTGATGGAGCCCGGATTGCAGTACCCTGTTGCGGGCGGTGAGGGGAGCTGTCACAGGAACAAGCCAAATTCTGCATGAGGAGGCTCCGTGCCAAAGGTCAGAGCAGGACCACAGATGAGGTGGACCTGCATGCCTGGTCCACAGTGCTCCTTGGGGACCTTCTGTTCTCCCTGGGGAAAGGGTTGCAGTCAGGCGGGAAGGTAGGAAGGAAGAGAAGGTAGAGAGGGGAAAGTAGGCAGGACCAGCCACCAGGCAGGGGGCAGTCAGAGCCACCAAGGCAAAGCGCTGGTGAGCGAGAGGGTGGGGGCCCATGGTCTCTTCTGCTTCCTCCTCAGTCTTTCCCCTCAGGCTCCTTTCTTCCTTCTAGAGCTTTTCTTTTCTCCCTCTCTCTCTCCTTTCTTTCTTTCTTTTTTTGAGACAGAGTCTCAATCAATTCCCAGGCTTGAGTGCAATGGCGCAATCTTGGCTCACTGAAACCTCTGCTCCTGGGTTCACGCATTCTCCTGTCTCAGCCTCCTGATTAGCTGGGATTACAGGCACCTGCCATCATGCCTGGCTATTTTTTGTATTTTTTTAAGAGACGGGGTTTCACCATTTTGCCAGGCTGATCTTGAACTCCTGACCTCAGGTGATCCACCCTTCACCGACCTGCCAAAGTGTTGGGATTACAGGCGTGAGCCACTGCGCCCGGCCCCATGTTCCTTTCTTACTTCTCCATCATCCTTTCTTCTTATTTCTTCACTTCCCCTTTTTTAAAAGAGGATTTTTCCCCCCTCACAGATCCAAGGCATGCCCTCACGTCTCACAGGATGGCAAGGAGAAACGATCAGCCACTTAAGTAAAGAAAAACATCAAAATCAGACCCGTCTGCAGTCAGAATCCACAGCAGTCGTCCCACAGCACAGCACTGCCTCCGCCGGCGCCCTTCCTTCACTCGGAACTCAGCCCGTCCAGGGCTGCAGAGCGGCCTGCAGTCCCCGGTGGCAACAGCACTTAGCGGCGCCTCATGTTTAATGCAAGCAAGCTTCTGAGACAGGAAAGCTTTCAAGATACAGCTGAAGATACAGGAGCGCTGCCCTTTACAGAGCAAACGCGAATGTACAAAACCAACGTGGGTTTTCCTATTTTACAATAATTGTGTTCTCATCTGTACAGATTTAAGCAAATCGCTTCTGTCAGAAGAAAGGAGAAATCTATATCCAAGGGCCTCTGTGGCCTAGAGAGGCCTGAGTCACCTCTGCTTTTTGAGTCTCCCAGTAATTTTAAAATGAAAAAATTCCGGCTGGGCGCAATGGCTCACGCCTGTAATCCCAACACTTTGGGAGGCTGAGGCGGGCGGATCACCTGAGGTGAGGAGTTTGAAACCAGCCTGGCTAACATGGTGAAAACCCGTTTCTACTAAAAATGCAAAAAATTAGCAGAGCGTGGTGGCACGCGCCTGTAATCCCAGCTGCTCAGGAGGCAGAGGCAGAAGAATCGCTTGAACCCAGGAGGCAGAGATTGCAGTGAGCCAAGATCGTGCCATTGCACTCCAGCTTGGGCAACAAGAGTGAAACTCCGTCTCTAGAAAGAAAAACGAAAAAATACTAAAATAGGTTATACAATTTCTAGTTCATGCTCATCATTAGCAAGTTCATATTTTTAGCACAAAAGAGATAATGCAATATGATTGTGCTAGTTACTAGCTAATTACAGGATTTGTAAAAAGTAATCATTCCCAGTGTGCTATAAGTAATGGGGCACAGGTGTATAGCTGTATTTTGAATAACTTCTTTAACCTGTTAGGATGTGATTCCTTTGGAAAAAAAAATTAAAGATCTAAAGTAGAAGTCTTTTGTGTGGCTGTGTTAAAGTGTATGATATTGATGACTATGAAATTTAAAGTGTATGACATTGATGACTATGAATATTTCCCTTCTGCTAACATAGACACTCTTGTCTCCAAACAAGTTCGCTGCGCTTCCCACTCTGTCACTCAGTCTGGATGGTTTTGTTAGCATACCCGTGTCCTCTACCCTGTCTTCAGAGTGCTTAGGTTGAAAGGCTTTATAAATACCACGTGTCTAGTCCAAAACCCCTTCCTCGGCTATCTGGACCCAAAGCACCATGCCAAGTCAATGTAGTGCTACAGAACTTAGATGTTTTCCTCCCCCCTCTCCTGAATATTCCTAAATAATTCAGTGTTTTAAAAGACTCTGATGCATCTTGGAGAAATGGCTGATCCTAGGACTGGGGCAGGAAACATATGAGATGATCTGGGAGTATTTTGTAATCTCCAAAAGTAAGGAAGTACTAAAAAACAAAAAGAAACAAAACACCCATATATGAATGGGGGTATGTTAAACAGACACAGGAACCAACTGAAACTGTTCCTAAAGGCCAAAGCTGGAACAATTTGAGCAACAAAATTAATGAAATAGTATTAGATTATAACGTAAAGTATAAGACAAATATCCATGAATTTGTATTGATATAAATGATTGGATAAAGGGTTTGGGACATCAGTCTTCCTTGCAGAATAATTCCAAACAGTTTTTTGCAGATACTCCACCCTCAAGAAGGTACAGTATTAACTCCACACTTCTGAAGTGTGAGCTATCTACAATGACTTTGCTTCCGAAGAATACAGTATGGAAACGGGAGGGGTAGAATAACTTTACAGTGGAGAAACCTGACAAATACTATTTCAGCCAGGGGATGAAGCCCAACATCATGCTGGCAGTGTGTACTCTTGATAAGAGATGACTAAAATCACACTTTATCTCTGTATTCCTTCTCTGTAACACCCATAATCCCAGTCTAATCATGAGGAAAACATCAGACTAATTCCAATAGAGGGCATCCTACAAAATACCCAACCAATACTCCTCAAAACTGCCAAAATCAACAAAAATATGGAAACTTTTAAGAACAGCTGCAGACACTGCAGAAAGCCTAATAGTAACCACTCCTTGGAGGTCTGAACACCAACTCTGCAGGGCCCATCCCCTAACCTTCTAGGTTCTGATCATCTCACCTCCTTTCCTTTGGATCCTCCAGCTTTAGAGGTGGTGCTGCTTCCTGCTGTTTTTAGCCCTGTATTACACTAATGTTCTTCCTTTGCTAATTCCGCCCTCCAACACCCAATTCCCTGTATAAATTTCTTCTGTTGAAATACCTTGTGTGGTTTCTGTTTTCCAAACTGAGCTGTGCCTGTTACAGTGCTTGGTACCAGGAAATAGACCCTCAGGGATGGGGATTTGGAGATCGATTTGATTTTGTGCTTGATTTTAAGTGCTGGGCTGAGATCTTTTCAATGGGAATTGCTTTGCTAGTACTCCATTGCATGTGGAGGCATAGTGATTAAGGTGTCACCAGTGATTGATTGAGATGAAATGCCTATGGAATCAGGTGCCTTGTGGGACCATATAGCTTTTCACACAAAGAATGACAAGGATAATAGGCATAAACTGTCATTGTCCCTTGATTATCCTAATGGCAGTGGTAATTACAACTACAAAGCATTGGAGTGGGATGACATCTTTCAACTGGAGAGATTAAAAAAGGAAATCACTAGCTCAGGTTTAACCTTCTAAATTCAAGTCTGAGAGCACTGAGAGGCTCTATGGCAGCCCTAAAATAATGTGTTTTTTTAGTCACAGGGCCAATCTCATATAAAAAAATAACCATAATTAAATTGTGTGGGTTACAAAATTACAATGTAAGTTGAACTCATAGGCTTGCCTTGACTCTTATGAGAAAACACATTGATTGGGTGAGTGGGCCCCTAGGATTTTGAATGGTCACATCTGGGTAGATGTGAATGAAGCTGAAAATCTTGAACCCAAGGCCTCTCTGTCTTGTGAAGCTTTGAACCCAAGGCCTCTCTGACAGTGGAAGCTTTTGGCTTTTAGATCTATGATTAGAGTGAGATCTCAGCATGTTCCAGGGGGAAAAAGTGAAGTCTGACCTGGGAAGAATTAGCTTTTATTCCAAATGAATGACAACATCTTGCTAATTGATTTAGGCAGAAATCTGAGGATTATTGTGAGAAGTGTCAAAGGAAGATAAAATATAACATTAAATCAGACCAGTGTATGGACTTGGGTGGACTTATCAGAGTCTGGACTTACTGTGTTAGCTCATCCAAGTGGAAGTGGCTCTAACAGTTTTCTTAGTTGAGTCAATAAAATATATTTATTGGTGACCTACATTCAGTGAGCTGAGATGAGGGAACTTCCTGGGGTAATGTAGAAAAACTATCCATAGATTTAGGGAGACAGGAATGCAAATTTACATGGGAGCATGAACACCCAGTCATGTCTCCTGATGGGGTGTAGGTGACAATCTCTTCACTGACATACTAAGAAATAGATTAATGAGGGGAGTGCTAGCCTCCCTGGAAAGCTCTGTGGTGGATCCCTTCGCTGTATTGGGGTTAACAGTGGAAGGTGCTGCCACTGAGATGGGTCTAGTCAGGAAAATAGCAATTATATAATAGAGATTTCAGCAGAGGGAATTTCATATGGGAGTTGGTTACATCAATGTTGGAAGGCTGAGTGAGGAAAATGGGTTATTCACTGAGGTCATCCAGAAATAATAACCCAGGAAGCAGCTACCACCACTGGACTGACAAAACAAAGGGAAGAGGCTGGGGTTGCAGAGCTAGAAGCTTAGGGCCAGGGCCCTAGAAATGTAGAACTCTGGTCTCTGAGAGGGGGTCTGCCATGTTGCTGTTGCTGCGTTTGAGACCAGAGGAGGCTGGTTCTAGGAGGGTTTAAAGAATACAAAGCCTAGCCAGGCTCAGTGGCATGATCCTGTAGTCCCAGCTACTGGAGAGATTGAGGCAGGAAGCTTGCTTGAGCCCAGGAGTTCAACGTTGCCGTGTGCTATGATTGTTCCACTGCACTCCAGCCTGGGCAACATAGCAAGAGAGACCCAGTCTAAAATGTGTGTATATATAATTACAGTATATATATTACATATTTAAAAACATATATTTGTATATACAAATAAAAAATATATATGTATGTATGTGTATATATATGTGGAGGCTAAAATCAATTGCTATGGGCCCATTGCTGAGGTGATACAGATAGGAAAAATAACCTCAAAGGAAGGAAGTTCCTTCTTCCTCCTCCTGTTCCCCTTCTCTGGAGCCTCTTATTAACAAAATGTAATAGAAAGCCAGTTAGTGAAGGAGAAATCTAGTTTGCAGCATCCTAGCCTAGCAACACGAAGTAGTACACAGAAGCGTGGATTTGGAACAGAAGGACAAGAGCTTAGTAAGCCCCACCGAACTTGCCTTATCCCTGGTACTTTAAAAAGCAAATCTTTCCAAGACGGGGACTTTATTGAAATCCCCTCTCCTCATCAGAGCCCTACAAGATTTACTGAATATCTGTTGAACATTACGGATGATGTTACTGTAGCCTTGCAACAATACAATACATTTTGGACCTCAGACCTCAACATTTATGAAACCAGCACTCAATTATAGTGTTTTATGTGTCTAGCTGGAAAGTTTTTTCCACTCCAAGCAGGATCATTTAGGAAAGTCCTATCAAGAGAGTAGAGCCTGCCTTTGGATGAGTGGAGTAGCCTCTTACTGTCAGTGCTTTGATGCATAGAGGTACTGAGGGCAGCTTAACTGCTCCTGTAAATTATATATATATATATAAAATTTTAAATATATGTATATATATAAAATTTAAAATCATTGTTAAGAGGCAGAGATCAGCTTCCATGGTGATGTGAGGATTAGAGTTCGCAAGTCTTTAAAAATAACACAGAATCAGTGGAAAAATTCAGCATTTGCGCCTATCCAACATCTTTCTTAACCTAATAAGGTTGACAGTCAGCATCTCTGTTAGAAGACGTTAATGGTATTAGTTGAATGATTGATTACACAGATCACTGCAGGAAGGGCCAAAACACAATGGTCTTATATCAGAGTATAGCAATGGCAAGCTGTACAATGAGGACAAAGAAATTTTAATAATGACCTTAAAATGGCGTTGATATTAAAATGCTCAGCCCAGAATTATCTATGTCAAATTAATTACACTTCCCTAGTCTTTTCCTTTCCGTTGAAATAAAAATGATAATGAGCAACACTACTTCGCACGATGTATATCAGCAATTTCTGAGTAATTTCTTTGAAATACTCAGCTCAATGAATATAAATTATATTATATGTTATGCATGAAAAGACTCCAACCATTAAGAACTGCGCAAAATTATTTTTATTTCAATGTCAAATTCCAAAGAAAAACACCCAGAAATTGCTATGCATATTTGCATTTATAGCTTTTATTATTTTTAGGATGCGGTTTTGAACCCAAATTCCAATGAGTCACATGTACTCTTGCCAACAGTATTTTCAGGGAAAGGCTTACTTGAAGCTGCATGACACTGGATCATTTTATGGAAAATGTAAGTCTTTATGAAATGGAACCTGTTTGTTGTCAAGGAGTCCAAGCTACATTACTAATGAGTAATATTTTATTTTAAAAGTAGACATTTCCTTCTCAACTCCATTTCTGTGGGAGCCCAACACCAATGCAGCTTAAGAAAATGATGGTCTATTTTCTAATCATTTCTGAAACAAAATGGAAATAAAGCTCATAGGACAAAGAATTGAAGCAGCCCACAAAGAATATAGAACCATCAATGCTCTGTGACTTGCTACATTGTTGATAAGAACAACAGGATAAAGAGATTTAAGTAGAAGAACATACTTTAAACATGGAAGAATAATGTTTAAGAAACAGCTAATTTGTTTCTCCTCTAGAAGGCTCCAGTACATGGCTCTCTAGGGAAATCTAATCAATTAAAACCCTCCATGCTATTCTACTTGTGAGTGGAATAAGGAATACATTTCTCGTGTTATTATATAAATGAATCTCATCTTCAGGGATTTGAAATATAGCTTTATCCAGAGTATAGTGAATTTGTATGGCATCTCATCTTTCTGCATTATAGTAAAATTGATTTTATGATTCCTTACTCATAAATCACACGCCTGAGGCAATAACAGCCTTGGAGATGCTTTTGCTTGTCTTGCCTAATCTCACAGGCTGGGTGTGTCTCTTGTTCTTTTTTCAACCACATCTAGCTCTTTGGCTTGCAATTATGGTTATAGTTCTCAGCCTTGAAAAAGAGTGGTTGTCAGACCCAGGTCATGTTCCTGGCTTGTCTGGATCCTCTAAACTGAATACCATCCCGGACACCTTTAGCACATCATTGGAAGAAATTAATAGTGTGATCACCATGCAAATGAACGCACATCACAACATGGGTACCATTATGAACTTACAGCTACAAAAATGAAAGAGTATCTTCCCTTTTCCCTTACTCTCCCCTCTGATATAAGAGCAAAGTGACTCATGGTGGTATTTAGATTTCTGGCAGTCGGCTAGGGGGTTTACCTTCATGTAAAGATGTGGTTCTTCAATTGAGAGAAGTATGCAGTATTACCTAGTATTTTAAAAATATATATATTTCCCCCACTTTTTTTAAAAGACTCCCTGTCAGTTCCTCAATATACTGATTAGTCCAACTAGAGCAGTGGTCCCCAGCCTCTTTGGCACCAGGGGCTGGTTTCATGAAAAACAATTCTTGCACAGACTTGGGGATGATTTCGGGATGCAACTGTTCCACCTGAGATCCATCAGGCATTAGTTAGATTCTCATAAGGAGGGCACAACCTAGATCCCCGCGTGTAAGTTCACAGTAGGGTTAGTGCTCCTACGAGAATCGAATGTTGCTGCTGATCTGACAGGAGGCGGAGCTCAGGTGGTCGCCTGCCACTCACGTCCTGCTATGCTGCCTAGTTCCCAACCGGTCACGGACTGGTACTGGTCTGTGGCCCGGGGGTTGGGGGACCCCTGAACTAGAGGGAAGAGGAAGGTCATAATATAAAATCATAAGCCTGAGCAATATAGTGAGACCCTATCTCTACAAAAATAAAAATAGCTGGCCACAGTGGCACCTGCCTGTAATCCCAACTACTCAGGAGGCTGAGGCAGGATTGCTTGAGTTGAGGCTGCAGTGAGCTGATTGTGCCACTGCACTCCAGCCTGGGTGACAGAGCAAGACCCCGTCTCAAAAAAAAAAAATTATAAAGCAAACTGAATTTTAACTCCTTAGACTCATACTTGGGAAATCAGATAATTCCTTGAAGCTACCTCAAGAAGACTGGGCATGAAGGAAGCAGGAGTCTCTTGATCTTGCTCCCTGGCAGGAGTGAGCTCTGGCCTGTCCACCTGGCTTCTAGCCTGACTCCAGGCTTAGATGTCAGGAATGGGTGGGAGTTGCGGGATGATAACCCAGTGGAGGTCTACACATCCTTTCTCTCTATGCATGTCTGACACGCGGCTTCTGAATTCATCTCCACTGTCTCCATCAGCCTAGGCTGGTTCTTTCTTAATCGGACATGCAAACTGCTTTGTGCCCCAAACCAGGAGAGAATAAAGAATGCTGTCAAAAGAGCGCTGAGTTAAAAGTAAGGAGAAAGGC
>NW_012108697.1:731622-732008 GCF_000951045.1 Mandrillus leucophaeus
TAACTTCTGAGAATATCTTGCATATCTCAAAAGTAAGACTATAACCCAAAAGTAAGAATAATACATATATAATATATAATATACTTATATATGTATTATACACATATATGTATTATAATACATATATATATATAAAATATACTTAAAAGTAAGAATATTCAGGCAAGGCTTAAGTTTCAGATTTTCCTGTTTAGATGATTTGCCATCTTCCTTTCCCTGGCGCTCACAACACTTGGGTCTTGTTTCTCTAACAGTGTTCACTAGTGTGCCCTGTAATTTATTTTTGTAAATGCCACACCAAGACCGTTACTTTTTTAAGGCTGAAATCATTTTTTGTTTTCCTAGCACCTTAATACCTGGTTCACAGAAAGTTCTTGAGAAATATG
>NW_012108697.1:733285-750992 GCF_000951045.1 Mandrillus leucophaeus
ATCACCTGAGGTCAGAGGTTCAAGACCAGCCTGATCAACATGGTGAAACCCCGTCTCTACTAAAAATACAAAAATTAGCTGGACATGGTGGCAGGTATCTGTAATCCCAGCTACTCAGGAGGCTGGAGCAGGAGAATCACTTGAACCCAGGGGGCAGAGGTTGCAGTGGGCTGAGATCGTGCCATTGCATTCCAGCCTGGGGAACAGAGCGAGGCTCTCAAAAAAAAAAAAAAAATTGTTTTTCTCAGACGTGCATAACATTCCTTCCTTTTGTGCAGTGATTATTAAGAAGGGAGGTGGAGGAAATATATGAGGTTTACTATGAGGTTTACCTGGGGGAATTTTTCAAGCTACACATCTCTCCTCCACAAATAGATATATTGCTTTTTGTTCTCTCCCTAGAATACTATAGAGACCCACTGATTGTGGTGTGCCATATCCCTTTGTGTGTTGGGGGTGCAAAAAGTTAAGACTTGCTTGAGATTTATCATTGGATAAAACGTTCCCAAGTAGAATTTTACAAAAACGTAAGACATTTTGTTTAAATTACATTATTTATTTTTTAGATCATCCCTCTTAGTCCTGCATGCATTGTTAGCACAAAAAGTTGAACTTGATCACAACTTCCTTTGAAGAGAGAGTAGGTACACAATGACCATCTGAAGAGTTTCTCCACGGATGGACCAAGAATTCCAGACGTTGGTAACACTGTCAGTAACCTACACAACGTTCGATACAAAAAATTTACCAAATATCCTGTTTAATGTAAACAAGGCAGGAGGCAAAACAGAGTATTACAGTAACACTATTTTACAGGGGCCAGAAATGTGATTATCTACCATGTTTTAACACATAAAGTGTCACAATGACATGCACATTTGATTTACTATGCAACCCAAAATATAATTACCATATAATGTGGTTTTAGCACTTCACTGTAACTTTTTCTGTCAATACTGATGGACTTCATAATTAAATGGTAATTGTATATTAATGCAATAATTTATGGAAACATTACCATGAATTTATGAAGTAATTCCATAATTTGTGCCCTGTAAAATTAAGTGTAACAATGTTTACACTAGCAACAGTGTAAGCGAGCTAAGAATTTTGGTCCTTATATATACACATATATACATATGTACACACACAATAATGTACAATTAAACCAAAAAGCTATGAATCCACTCACAGCTTCCATATTGCACAAACAGATACATTATGAGAAAGTTACATAGTTATAAGGTGAGTACTATATGGCAATAGGCTAAGACAAATCTGAGTTACATCAAGTAAAGAATGTGGCTCATAACTAAAAACAAACCCAAAGACTATACTGTTAGAAAGTTTTAAAAAATGTGCGTACTTATTGATACAAATGTGAAGCAAGGCTGAAATTCACTTTGGAACTTGCTATGGCAATCAGTTGTTATGACCGTGCTTTCCACTCAACATAGTGCATTTTAGTCACTGTTTTTGCGAGTACTGAGTAACAAATATTCAGCTGTCAACAGACAGTTTAAGAAGACTAGTGATGCAGTACAACGTTTCAACTAACAAATTGAACTCACTGTGAGAGCTTGTACTGGCTCTAGCTCTGAACTAAATGTAAAAGAAAAAAAGAAGGGAAGAAAAACAGAAACTTAGACGAGAAACAAATGAAATCTTAAGCCTTAGCTGATTACAAATTAAAGTCATTACAATAACTTAGGAAAATTATATTTTCAGAAGCAGCATACACATACACACATACAAGAGTTAAAGCTTTTCTGAGCTTGGTTTCATGGAGTAATTATAAGGTCCCATAGTGAAATCAAGGATAAAACAGTATTTGGTTTCAGAGGTAATATCATTGCTACTACACCTATTGAGCACTATGAAAACATTAAGAAATATCTAATATCTCTTAATGCCTTAGTTTAAATACTTGTACGTCGAAGTAGACTGTTACTACATCTAGAAATGGAAATGTCGAAGTGTTCCCTGTATGAAGTGATTTAAAAAATACAGCAAACTGAATAATGCCTTCACATCATTCAAAATGATTTAAAGACAATCATGCACAAAATAACTATCTCCCACTTTTGTTTTTTCTTTGTTTTACTTAATAAATTTCTTAGAATAAGCTAATAAAGATTTGCATGAAATTGGAGGTTTAGTCTTTTTGTTGTTTTAACAGTGGTAAGCATTCTAGGGCTGATGCTATTCATAATCTTTTGATATTGTTCTTAATAAATAGCAAAAACAAACTATGAAATAAACCAGAAAAGCTAATACAACAAAATGAGCAGACAGGTGTAAAACAAGCCTCTACGCACATGCCACACAATGCATATATACAAACATGCTACATAAAATAACTTCCTAGAGGGGGTAGTGAGAGTTCCCTTCAAGCTGGAGCCTTTGATAGCCTGTTTCCCCAAATATCAGTAAATGAAAAGATAAAGAGGAAAGTGCTGCTGCTTAAAATGTCAGATAAAAACAAACAATAGATTAAAAACAGTATTTGAGTGATCAGTGTCACTTAAAGGAAAAATAGAAAGCGGACTAGCAAACACGATTTTGTCCATCGAGTACAAGCATGCTGTGCCCAGCGCAGCTTTGCTGAACTACAGGTTCCTACATGTATACCCATTCACATACATACCCAATTTCCCCAAATCCTTTCACATGTAAACAGGACGTTTAAAAGTCTGTTTTCTTTAATCTCTTTAGAATCATTTAAAACAAAAGACCAAACAAACTAGAAAAAAATGTAAACATCGAGGACCCACTGGCATTTTGATTGCTGCCAAGGGTTATCAGTCAGTTCCTCACCTAGACACCACCATGCGTTTCAGTAAGAAAATCAAATTATAAAGCAATTTTATAAAGCAATTTTCTGAGAGGGAGAGAGGGGGGAAAAAGGTTCTCGACCCAGTACATCTTACTTAGTTTAAAAAAAAAATACAGTTTTAGCAAACACTACCAATGGTGAGCATAAATTCAACATTGTTGCGAAAATGACACAGTTTAAATCAACTGGGACCCATACATGAAGAAAATCACTAACATGGCTATGTGCACAAGAGTAAAAGAACATTTCTTTAAAAATAGAGATATATTGATCAAGAATTTATCATATTAAATTGTTATTCTTAAAAAAGCTGAAGAAAGTTAATGGTGCTCTACACATTTTTATCTCCTATAATTAATTCATTCAATGGTTTCTGAATTGTATTTTTTCTCATTTACAGTTTTTTTCATATTTTGTTTGATAAGAATTCTGACCTTAAAAAGTTATAAAATTAGTGATTTTTTTGCTACTTATTAATCCAAAATAATATAAGCATTTGAGTCCCAGAGAATGTCAAAATGCCTTGCTACCTAAAAGGATATTAATATAACAGAAATATCATCAAAGTCATGACATCGGAAATATTGCAGCTTTTCAAACACAGTCATTAGAAATGCTTATTTCCTGAAGTTCCTTTGATTGTATCCTGGATTCGACAATGTGCAATTTTATAATAGAACCATTATGATAAAGCCAATGAAAACAACATTATACAACATTTTACCAAGAATGTCCACTCAATAGGTTCTTAATGGTTCTGTCCAGTTTACAGCAATACTTCGTTTAAAAAGGCTTTTTATCCTCTTGTGGCTGGGTGGAGCTGAGTCTTTTTTGATGAAATGTACACAGTAGTTCTGTTCTCCTAGTTACTTGAAAGATGTTATTTATGGTGTGGAGGAAGCGTGATATTTCACAAACGCAATTGCCGCCAGCTCCTTACAGAACTCTTCTAACACAATCACACCCTCTAGCAGTGTGATGTGGTCAATACTGGTAAGGGAAAAACAGACAATAAATCAATTCAATGTATCAGCAGATCATTAAGTTCACTGAACTTTTTGGATTAAAAAAACGTAAAACATGAACTTACAGAGGGCCTTCAGGTTCCAAACCAAGTAATCGCTTTCTGACTAACAGAAGCTTGGGAGTAAAGTCTTGAATACGCTGGATTCGAAGCATAAGGTCTCCAACAACCTGCATCACAGAGGCAAGGCACCTCAGTTCCCGAAATCAGCTACATAGACAACCTCAGGATTTTAGAAAAAATCTTCATTCCCATCATTTAATAAATAATGTAAACTTTCACTACTCATATAAATCATCTTTAACCAAGGACTCATACCTAATTCTTTAAAATAAAAGTTACATATTATTAAAAATAATTTTAAAAATTATTTTATAATCATATATAATTATAACTATATATAATGTGTATATATATGTATAACAATTACTTTGAAGCAGTAGATATATTTTTCATTATGTGACACTAACTGCATACAATGATGTTAACATATTAATTGCAAACTTATCAATCCTAGGGAATATAACAGAACTAGTAACTCACCCTGACAATTACAGAGAAGAGAGATCTACAGCCAGGAGCGAGGTTCACATAAGGATCCAAAAGGTACTCGTGGATGTGTGGATGAGGGAAGAGAGAAAGTCTAGATAACACCGAGGTTACTTGTAAGTTTACATCATATGGCTATGGAGAGGTAAAAAACAGAAAGATATTTAATAATAATGTATATCTGTGCACTTAATTTACTATTTCAATTTGTCCTTTTAAGAAAGGAGAATCTGGTCAGGTGCGGTGGCTCACACCTGTAATCCCAGTATTTTGGGAAGCTGAGGTGGGCGGATCACCTGAGGTTGGGAGTTCAATACCAGCCTGACCAACGTGGAGAAACCCCGTCTCCATTAAAAATACAAAAGTAGCTGGGCGTGGTGACACATGCCTGTAATCCCAGCTACTTGGGAGGCTGAGGCAGGAGAATTGCTTGAACCCAGGAGGTGGAGGTTGCGGTGAGCCGAGATCACGCCATTGTACTCCAGCCTGGGCAACAAGAACAAAACTTTGTCTCAAAAAAAAAAAAGAAGGGAGAATCCACCATCTTCCTTCTTGCTCTGCATGCTTTTCTGCAATGAAAATATCTACAACTAAACTAGCCCTCACATCTCAAATTACATACATCACAGTCCTAAAACTTTTTAAAAAAGATTTAAAAAGCATATAAACATATAAAGGCAAATAAGTGACATAGTCAGAATGTTTATTATATGCAGGTTTATTCAATTAATGAAATTGTTCAAGGGGTCATGACAAAGCACTAGTGTATCATATACAATATTAATTACAGAGGACCCATTGAGCATAAGACCAAAAACCAAGAAGGGAAGATATTACACATTTTTAAATACAGTAATTTCAGAAGTGATATTCCTCACCTCAGATTATTCAACTACAGGCAATTTCCAAAAACACACAGACAGTAAAATAAAGTCAAATCACAGAACCTTGTCACCAGAATGAAAGTACTTGGGGATAGAACTGATGACGACCCTATGCCTCAAAGTGAATGAGAAGGTTCAAAACGGTGATTACAGAGAGGGATCATCTCATTTCTTGCATGAGTATTAACTTTCCCCAAACAACTGTGTATCTGTGTACATTCCTCACACTTGTTTTGTATGAAATATTGCGATTTGACTTGAATTCTAGTTGTCTGTTTATTCTTCACGGAAAGGGGCTTTGCAGAGTTATGTCAATATCAAAGTAAAAGGCACATTACACAAAGAGTTGCTACTACTTGCTCAGAACTTTCAACAGAAATTTCTCACCCCTTCCAGTTTGCTTCTTCTAAGCAGCCAAAGGAAACAAATTGGTTGCAACAAAACTAACCACAGTGAGGAGGCTGCAGAGAACCCAGGTGGCAAGAGTGAGACAGATGCTGCAGCACAGTGGAGGGAACAGGGAGTCAGGACCAAGTGCAGCATCAGCCAGCACAGCGGAATGTTTTACTCTCAGCCACTGAACAACCTGCAAAGCCTTGATCACAGTGAATAGCAATAAGGAAGTCAATCTCTGGCATTCAGTGGAGAATGCTCGCGCACGTGCCTGTTCTACTACAGACTTCGGCATTTTACTATCTTTTGAAAATCACCACAGCTACTGACGCTACGATGTACATGTTTTGTCACATAAACAAACACGCTCAAGTCCTATGCTGTAAGGCTCATTTTAATCTTTCTAACTTACTACTAGATTCATGAATGTGGATTTTTTTAAAGAACAAAAACTGCTCCAAGTCATTTTTTTTTTTTTCCAAAACCTAGTGATAAGCAAGGTAATTGAAAGGGAATATGCATTCCCAGTACAGGATAGTTTAAGAGCAATTTCTCCTACTTGGTAATGCTTGGGGGCTTTTGGGTATTTTTTATTAAGGTACCATAATTGTACCTATTTTGGGGGTCCATGTGATATTTTGATACATTTCACAATGTGTAATATGTAATGACCAAATTAGGGTAACGGGGACATCCATCACCTCCAGCATTTATCTTTTCTTTGTGTTGGGAACACCATAGTTCTCTTCTAGCTCCTTTGAAATATACAATAAGTTTCTGTTAACTAATTTCCTAGAACTTATTCTTTCAAACTGTATTTTTGTACTCATTAACCAACTTCTCTCCATTCCTCCTCCCTTGATAATATTTGCAACAGAATAGCCTTCTCTGAGACTCAACTCATAATAAACAATGAATTCACATTAAATTGTATTTTAGGTATGAAGGAATCATTTACAAAAAATAATTTAAAAGAATGTATTTAGTAGAAAAAATTTAAAATATGACTTAAGTCCAGAATTGTACATGACTCTTCACTGCAGGTAGCTAAGATTTTTAGGTCACTAAATTTTGCCATCTGCAGATGCTTAAATAAAGAAATCAATACAATTTGGCTTTAAACAAATATATTACTATTTAGACTTTGTATTTTTTCTGTGTGGTGCTACTTTGGTTTGTAGTTTATTTTAACATAAATCTAGGTCATAAGTTGCTTAAGAAATGTAAGGCTGAGACAGATTTCTTAATGTAGTAAAAATGAAAATAAATTTCAACAAGATAAATTTGTTTCACTGTACTCTGAAATGGTCTCTACTTCCTATTGGTAATAACTTTAAAACAAGCTGGCCTTTTTGGAGGTTGTTGGTAGTTAAGTGTTTATATCTATTATTTGAGGTCCCTTTATTTTATACTTTATACAGTATTTACCTGAAAGGAAAGCAAGCCAGATTTCTCTGACATGCCAAATAGACTTGTCCCATGTGTTTGGACTGAACTCAAATTCTGAGATAATAAACTTTGAGTTAAAAAAGTAATATCAACTTCACTTTAACAATCAGGAAATGTGACAAGTAGCTAAGTTACTTGATCAAATTCAAACTCATCATGCTCAGGGCAGGGACAAGATCTGGCCTCCTTACAATGTTCTTTACATTCTGCTATGGACTTTAGTATTTTAATATCTTTTTAAAATCATAACCATTACAAACAATAGTAAACGTTTGTATTATGATTTTTTGTAAATTAGCATTGTGATAACACAAGAGTGTTATGAATACTTGATACCACAACTTCTCAATTATGCATGAAGACTTTAGCCACTTTCCAAATTATTCATTAAATTTTTAATCTCAGTCAGGTTACTTAGACCCTATTAGGAATATATACTAAGAAAATGCCCTGCGAAGAGGAAAACAAAAGAAAAAGAAAAAAGAAGAAAGAAGGCGGCCAGGCGTGGTGGTTCATGCCTGTAATCCCAGGACTTTGGGAGGCCCAGGCGGGTGGATCACCTGAGCTCAGGAGTTTGAGACCAGCCTGACCAATATGGTGAAACCACGCCTCTATTAAAAATACAAAAATTAGCCAGGCATGGTGGCGTGCGCCTGTGATCCCAGCTACTTGGGAGCTGAGACAGGAGAATCACTTGAGCCCGGGAGGAAGAGGTGGCAATGAGCCAAGATCACACCATTGCACTCCAGCCTGGGTGACAGAGCGAGACTCGGTCACAAAAAAAAAAAAAAAGAAAGAAAGAAAAAGAAATAGACAAAGAAAAAAAAGAAACTACAAGCAAGCATCACTCTCAGCAAAAATGTTTAGGAATGAAAGAAAATGAAACTAGGCCAAAAATGCTTAACTTCCTAGGACTCGTGTTTCGTCTCTGAGATCAGACTATACCATGTTCTTACCAAAAAGGCTTTGAAAAATCAAGGGTTTTTTTGTTTTTTATTTCGTTTTAGAGACGGGGTCTCACTATGTTGCCTAGCCTAGTGTGCAGTGGCTATCCTTAGGCACAATCATAGCGCCCTACAGCCTTGAACTCCTGGGGTCAAGCAATCCTCCTGCCTCAGGCTCCTGAGCAGCTGGGACTAAGGTGCACCGGCCTCAAGAGTTTTAAAGATAAAAGGTTTCAGGCAGGGCTCCATAGCTTACTAGCTGTAAGTCACATAGCTGAAACCATGGATTCCTCATCTATACTAGATGAGGAATAATACTAGAAATCTGTCTTGCCTATGATACAGGGTTACAGGAAGAATGATTGAAACAGTCTATGAATCACCTCTATGCTATGAAGTGCTATCTGGTGAAATCGAAAAGTATTTTAAGCATTTCAGATATTCTGCTTTCAATGTATCCTTTTGTGTCAGCACTCTACAAACTAGAGAAAAAGTGCTCAAGTTTGAAGATTCAGGGTGGATCTTCCAATTCAGAAAATACTTTTTAAAATTTAGATTCTTTTTTAATTCTTTCGGTCAAAATTTCTAAACATTACTGTCTTGACATTCATTGTTATTAACTCTTGCTTGTTAGCTTAATCAAATTTAAACTACACCCAGCAAACTGGCTCAAAAACAAAAACAAAAAACAAAAAAAGAAAACAATAAACTGATGAATCCTGGCTACCCAGGAGGTTTACACAGCCATGATGTGAGGCCATAATACCTATTAATAGCCAGATTTGTATACCTTGGTTGTCAGGTTTAAAACAACCAACCGAAGCAACACTAGAAATACAGCACATGCTATTAAGAGGTTAAAAAAAAAAAAAGGACCTGGTCTCTTATAGAGATTACTGTCAGAAACAATGCTGACTAAACTCTAACATAGTGAAATATTTCTTAGATTACAATTTCTTTATTTGACTTTCTGGTGTTGAAGACAGCCTACTTAGTAAATTTCTCTTATAACTCCCTATGCTCACATAAACATTTAACTAAAATGCTAAAAAAGAACAAGTACTTTAATATACAATTGAAAATTAATTCCAAATTGGTCCACTCAGTTTCTACATTGAGGAAAGTACTATGCTAGTTGTGTTCTTTCAGGTTTATATTCTAATGGGTCAAGTATGAGTATTTCAAAGCTCCCTCATCACTATGCTTATGAGCCAATGAGAGATGGAAGGAGGGATTCCATAATCCCAAATTTATTTCTCTTAACAGATGAGATGTACATAGCAACCTATCAGCTGATGGTGATTTTTACCCACCTTTAAAGGAGTACACTAACCTTTTTTATTTCACCTCTCTGTTATGAAAATGAGTATTGTTTATAAGCTTTGTCTAAAGAGTCAGGTTCATCTAACACTATTCTGTAATTTTATTGAGACCAGAGTGTTCAAGATTCAATCTGAACTGACATTTAGGGTCTTCTAAATTGAGAATCTGTATTTGTGCTAAATGTACTAACTAAAAGGCTAAGCAAGTCATAAAAGGAAAGCACTTCTAATCATCTCCAAAATGTGTTAAGGATATTAAGACAATGGCCTATCATGAGATAAACAATGCTGTAGCAACTGTCAGGCCAAATAAATGTTTTTAACATACAGAATGCATCAGAAATCTGCCAGTTGTTGGCAATCAAGCTTCATGAAAAAGTCACCCAGTGGAAAAAGTAAGAAAACAATAAAAGCACTTTACTGAAGATCTACCAAGACTTGAGATGATTTTGTGGTGAATGGCAACAAAATAACATGAAAATTAGTAATTTAAAATGTATTACCTGATCAAGAATTCTTCCCATTCTGTCAAACAGCACTTTCAAAAAATGACCTTCAAAGAAAGCTGCTTCTAAATTGCACTTTTCCAATGCTTTTGGAGACCCAGGCCACTCCCATCTTAAGCAGATAGCACAGTAGTCCCGGAACTACGGGGAAAAAAGCATGTAAATCATTAAAGAACAAAAACAAATTAAGATGAAATAGAAATGATTTCCTCAAATAGGCATATAAAAAAACCATTTGAATGCAGAATGTCTGCTATGCTTGAGGTACCAAGGGAGAGGGGGAAGAGATGACACAGATCTTTCTGTGACTAGGGACACAGGTAAGATTATATTAACTACTGGTACCAATATAAGTTGATGAAAAAGAGACATATTTTAACTTTACTAAAATACCCTAACAGCTCTTTTCTTTAAAGGAAGTTAACGCTTTAGTTACTTTCATCACCGATTTAGAGGATATTTAAAAAGAAAAGTCAGACCTAGCCAAGTTTTCAAATGTATTCTAAAATGGTATATACCACAGATGAACTGATGCACATTATCTGACAAGACAAGCATGCCGTTCCTAGAATGGACGCACACTAGGCATGATGTTATGATAGGATCAAAGAGCGCTACTCAGAAATGGTCCATGGACCAGTGCTGGTCCCCAAAGTGTTTATTACTGTCCACAATGAGATGAGGACAAAATGCAAGAGCAAGCACTTAAAAGCATTCCTAACAATTTGACTATGAAGAGTTTTATGTCTGTTGAATCTAACTACGAAATAATCAGGGTTTGTATTTCAGGTCTTTTTTTTCTTTTCATTTTCCACAATAGGAATTAATTTTTTTTTTTTTTTTTTTTGATATGGACGTTTGCTCTTGTTGCCCAGGCTGGAGTGCAATGGCACTATCTTGGCTCACCACAACCTCCGCCTCCCAGATTCAAGAGATTCTCCTACCTCAGCCTCCTGAGTAGCTGGGATTATAGGCAAAGTGCTGGGATTATAGGCATGAGCCACTGTGCCTGGCCAGGATTCATTTTTATTGTATTTTACAAAAGTGTTGGTCTGTGACAGATTAGAATAAAAAAAAAAACCCAAAAAAACAAAAACCCGGTCTTTCACTACAGATAGTTATCAGTGAAGCAGTGTGAATATTTATAAACACAAGAATATTTCATATAATAAAAATGAATTTTAAAAGTCTCCCCAATATGTAATTTACTTGAATTGAAACAAAAGAAATTTAAAGCACTGTTTTCTTCCATATGCCTTCCCTCTTCAGATTCTCCTTATTTAACAAAGCAAAATTACTTTAATCTCTCTAGTTTAGAAATTACCTGAAATTAGAACATGGCAGCCGGGCGCGGTGGCTCACGCCTGTAATCCCAGCACTTTGGGAGGCCGAGGCGGGTGAATCACGAGGTCAGGAGATCGAGACCATCCTGGCTAACACGGTGAAACCCCCTCTCTACTACAAAATACAAAATTAACCAGGCGTGGTGGCGAGTGCCTGTAGTCCCAGTTACTCGGGAGGCTGAGGCAGCAGAATGGCGTGAACCTGGGAGGTGGAGCTTACAGTGAGCCGAGATCACGCCACTGCACTCCAGACTGGGAGACAGAGCGAAACTATGTCTCAAAACAACAACAACAACAACAACAACGGAACATGGCCAGGCGCGGTGGCATGTGCCACCATGTCCAGCTATTTTTTGCATTTTTAGTAGAGACGGGGTTTCACCATGTTGGACAGGCTGGTCTTGAACTCCTGACCTCAAGTGATCTGCCCACCTCGGCTTCCCAAAGTGCCGGGATTACAGGCGTTAGCCACTGCGCCCGACCCAAATCTCAATTTTTAAGAAATAATTTTTACATTAATACTTCTTATATTCTGACTTGGAAAGTAATATTTCAATTTCTTCTATCCTTTTTGTTTTTCTAATATTTCTGAAACAATCATAACTGCATTTTAATCACAAAATGGAAAATGAGAGAAACTTTACAGAAAGAATAAAAGCAGTTTAAAAATCTAATCGGTAGTGCCGAAAAGATATGTTTTACTTTTATTGTCTTTGATTGTTATTTGAATGTTACTTGCTACTCCATTAATTTATTCATCATGCAGACAAATTCATGTATTTATGCGGACTTTAAAGTTATGAATTAACTATGTGCATATGCAGATTAGTTATATATAATAGCATACTTCAATCCAAATAATTTAAATGAAAATTAAATGTACATTTTTCAGATTTGAGAAATTTCAAATTCTAGACTCTAAATTTTAAAATTCTTTTTCAAATTTTGAAATATTTTATTCTGGTTATTTATTCAACAAATACTAAATAGTTACTGATATTATAAAATGTATAAAGTTCTAAGGTACATATTTTGTGGGATTTAATGGTAAATCAGGCATGAACTCTACCCTCAAGAGACTGATTATTACAACCCCAAGACAAGAAAGAAAACACAAAGGACCACACAAGATGAGAGATAATGCCATGAGCATGAAGATGAGTAGTTACCTTTACTGTTGGGAAGGGAGAGGAGAAAGAGGGTAAAAAGAATAAATCACGAGCTGGCATTTAATCTGGATGTTGAAGACAGTGGAGAAATATAGATATCAGACGGTGGGTGAGAAATAAGAGGAGAATCTTGTAGACAAACAGAATAGCATCAATAAATGCATGTAAATGTTATATTTGGATAGCGAGTGAAAGTCATAGTAAGAAATACAGAAAAGCAGGCTGGAAAATGATCCAAAAGGATCCTGAATTGTAAGATTTGATGTCTAAGTATTTATACTTTATGAGTTAATAAAGAAGAAGGGGTTCTCAGATGCACACTTGAATGAGATTAATCTGTTAATGGCTTCTAAGCAGAAGGAACAAGCTGGGGAAACAAGTGATGAGGCTACTGTAATCCTGGCAGAGGTAATAAAGATGTAAACTAGGATTCTGAAAGCAAAAAGCAAAAATGGAGAAGGGGGCAGACAGGAGAGATATAGTAGGGGCAAAACTGATATAACTTGGCAATAGACTAGAGGCTAAAGAGAATAGAAGACCAATGAATCCCACCCAGGCAACTCTGAAATAAAACCTTGGATGACCAGGAGGATGGATGTGCCACTGACCAGAGCAGGAAACAAAGGAGCAATGCAGTTTTAGAGGAATCAGTTGTAAGTTCTACTTTGGAAAGATAAAGTCTGAGGTCTTAGAAGAACATCTGAGTGGCTGAGGTTAGAGCTTTGGGGACACCTCAGATAGAGAATTCACGACAGGATGAATGCTAAACCAAAAGAATATCAAAGGAATGAAGATAGAAAACAGGGCCACTGATAGATAGTTTTGTTTTTTTGGCCATATCATAATATGGGGGACAGAGTAAAAATGACACCTGAGACCTAAAAGCAGCAGCAGCAAAGAATGATGCTGCAGAAACCTTAAAAAAGGAGAAAGTTTGAAATGGTGGGGGCTGGGATGGGGGGTGGGAGGTGGTTTAAACAACTTCAGCGAAGTTACAGGATAGACGCTCAATACACGAAAACCAGCAGTATTTCTACATTAGGAAAGATCAGAAAATGAAGTTCACAGAATAATTTCACTTACAATAAAGAAATACTTAGGAATAGATTTAACGAAGGAAGTGTAAGACTGTACACTGAAAACTGCTTTTTTTTTTTTTTCTGCAGAAATGGACAAAGTAATCCTAAAATTAATATGGAATTACAAGGGACTCCAAATAGCCAAAATAATTTTGAGAAAGAAGTAAGTTAAAGGATTCATACTTCTCAATTTCAAAACTTACTACAAAACTGCAGTAATCAAGACAGGGTGGTGCTGGGATAAGGACAGGTACATAGGTCAGTGGAATAGAATTGAGTCTTCAAATAAACTTTACACTTAGAGTCAATAAATGGAAAATAGCCTTTCACCTAGTGCTGCAGAGACAACTGGATGTCTACATGCAAAAAAAATGAATCTGAATCCCACTTCACACTATATACAATAATTAACTCAAAATAGATTAAAGACTTAAATGGATAAACTAAAACCATGAAACTCTTAGAAAGAGATTTAGGTGAAAATCTATGTAATCTTGGTTAGGCAATGATTTCTTAGGTATGGCACAAAAAGCACAAAGAAAAAATAGTTAAGTTGCACTTCATCAAAATTAAAAACTTTTGGCCAGGTGCAGTGGCTCACACCTGTAATCCCATCACTTTGAGAGGCCAAGGTGGGCAGATCACTTGAGGCCAGGAGTTCGAGACCAGCCTAGACAACAGGGTGAAACTCCATCTCTACTAAAAATACAAAAATTAGTTTGGTGTGGTGGTGCAAGCCTGTAATCCCAGCTACTCAGGAGGCTGGGGCAGGAGGATCGCTTGAACCCAGGAGGTGGAGGTTGCAGTGAGCCGAGATCGTGCCACTGCATTCCCGCCTAGATGACAGAGTGAGACTCTGTCTCAAAACAACAACAACAAAAAACAAAAAAACAAAATTACGTGTCGAACGACAGGACACTATCAAAAAAGTGAAAAGGCAACTGCCAAATGGGAGAAAATATTTGTAAATAATATATCTGATAAGGATCTACTATGCAGAATATGTAAGGGACTCTTACAACTCAACAATAAAAAGACAAATAGCCCAATTAAAATACAGGCAAAGGATTTTTTTACTTTTTATTTTTTGGGGACAGGGTCTTGCTCTGTTGCCCAGGCTGGAGTGCAGTGGCACCATCATAGCTCACTGTAGCCTTAAATTCCTGAGCTCAAGCTGTCCTCCTGCCTCCGCTTCCCAAGTAGCTGGGACGACAGGTGCATGCCACCACACATGGATAATTTTTAAAAAAAATTTTTGTAAAAATGGGATTGTCCAGGCTGGTCTCAAATTTCTGGCTTCACGTGATCCTTCCACCTTGGCCTCTCAAAGTGCTGGGATTACAGGTGTGAGTCGCTACACTTGGCCAGGATTTAAATATTCTTCAAAGAAGAGTACAAGTGTCTGCTAAGCACATGAAAAGTTACTCAACTTCATTAGTCATAAGGCAATGTAAATCAAAACCACAAGGACACACCACTTCACACCTCCTAGGGTAGCTATAATTTAAAAAGAAAAAGTATTGGCAAGGAAATGGTGAAATTGGAACCCTCATGCACTGCTGGCGTGATGTAAAATGGTGCCACCACTGTGGAAAACATTTGGGCAGTTCTTCAAAAAAGTTAAACACAGAATTACCATGTGACCTATCAATTTTACTACTAAGCATATACCCAAGAAAGTGGAAAACCTGTATTCAACAAAAAAGGAATATTCACAGCATTAGTATTCATAATAATCAACAATTAGAAACAACCCAAATGTCCATTAACTGACAGATAAACAAAATATCCATACAATAAAATATTATTCAGCCATAAAAAGAAAGGAAGTACTGATGCATGCTTCAATTTGAATGAAACTTGAAAACATTACATTATGCTGAGTAAAAAATGCCAGATGCAAAAGGCCACATATAGTATGATTCCATTTTTGTGAAATGTCCAGAATAGGCAAAGCCATAGAAACAGAAAGCAGATGAGTGGTTGCCAGGGCTGGGGGTTGGCGGGGAGGAGGGGTCAGTAAGAAGTGACTGCTTTATTTGTACAGGGTTTCTTTTTGGGGTGATAGAAATCTTCTGGCATTAGTGATGATGGTTGCATAACATTGTGAATATACTAAAAAACATTAAATTGTACACTTTAAAATAGTTAAAATGTTGAATTTTATCTCAATACAAGTTTTCTTTCCAGGAGGAATTTTTTAATACAATTTTTAAAATCTTACAATGTAAAATGCTATAAAGAGGAAAGAAGAATGAGAAAAGGCTCCTTAATTTAGCACCTAAGCGCAAACCTTCAAGTAAGTCGTTTGAGTGAGGTAGAAAGGTGAAACGCAAGGGCTGAAGGAGTCAGAGCTGGGCAGCAGAGGGACTATACTTGTGAATCACTGTCTGCATCAGAATGAAGGAGAAAAGGATCATGTCTTGTGGAAGAGGATCAAGGGTGCGTGGTGGGTAGAATTACTAAGATATCATGTTTTGGATCAGCAGGAGAAATGGATCCAAGTGAGATAATAATTTAAAGTGGGAAAAAATTAAAGAGCATAAAGAAATCTTGAGATGGAGACATACAATCGGTGAAGTGCAAACTAAGGTCACCTGCACAAAGCAAAAGTAGCAACAGCAGAGACCAGGTCTCATTTTTTTTTTTTTTTTTTTTGGGATGGAGTCTTGCTCTGTTGCCCAGGCATGATCTCGGCTCATTGCAACCTCTACCTGCAGGGTTCAGGTGATTCTCCTGCCTTAGCCTCCTGAGTAGCTGGGAGTACAGGCACCTGCCACCACGCCCGGCTAATTTTTGTATTTTAGTAGAGATGGGGTTTCACTATGCTGGCCAGTCTGGTCTCGAACTCCTGATCTCAGGTGATCCACCCACCTCGACCTCCCAAAGTACTGGGATCACAGGCATAAGCCACCGTGCCTGGCCCAGAGACATTTTCGAGAGTGACGAGGAAGCATGAAAATAATTCATTGATCTACAACTGGGACCATCTAGGACAAGCCAGATGCCAGGTCTCATTTTGAATAATAATGAAGTCATTTCCTTGGAGCAGTGGTGGTGGGCAGTGTGACAAGTGGTGTGTGTGTGTGTGTGTGTGTGTGTGTGTGTGTCTATTCTTAGATTTCATTTCCAACATTTAGTGACTTCACCTACCTGCCTATGAGCGTCTCGGAGGTAGGTGTCATATCCTGTGCCCTCGACATGGTAGGAGGATTTTGCGTCATCCGGTACCAGACAGAGAAAACTTAAATGAAAAAGGCCACAATGATGCAAAATTCCCAATTGCATGAAAAAAAAGGGGAAAAAAAGTAAAAGTGAGAAAGGCCATAATCAATAACAAATACTCTCACAATTCAATAATAACTATAAGTACTAAAGTATCTAGTGATATTGTAAGTTCAGTTAAGTATTAATATAAATAGAAACCTGAAAAATGAAATTATATGTTGTTAATTCCTTGTGTTGAATGACTTTTACAATTCATTGATTATTCTCATTATTTTAAAGGTTTTAAAAATTACTAATTCCACTTAAAATAGAAGTAAGCCTAAGAAAGATATTTTTTTTTCCTCTTCAGATTGCTGTATAATGACAGATTGCCATAATATTTGTTAATCTCAGGGAACTGGTTTACAGTAACTGAACCTGAGATTTTTATGTACCCTAATTTTGCAACTTGAGTCACATGCAGTTTTTCTCTAAAATCACCTGCCAGAACTAGGTATATCAGTGACAACATTGCAAGGGAAGCAAAAAAGAGGAAAAAAACTGCCACAGAAAAGGGCACTCTAAAAAAAACACAAAACCACGAACTAACAAAAAGGAATAGCCCAACACTTAGCACACATGGTTAATAAGTACATCTTATCAAACCAGCAGTTCTCAATGTTGTTACAATTGGGAATTACTTAAACCATTTATATTTTTAAAAAATGGGATGGCCCAGCCTGGTGGTTCACACCTGTAATCCCAGTGCTTTGGGAGGTCAAGGTGGGTGGATCACTTGAGGTCAGGAGTTCGAGACCAGCCTGGCCAACATGGTGAAACCCTGTCTACAAAAAATAGAAAAATTAGCCAGGTGTGGTGGCATGCGAGTGTAATCCCAGCTACTCAGAGCCTGAGGCAGGAGAATCACTTGAACCCGGGAGGCAGAGGTTGCAGTGAGCAGGGATCATGCCACTGCACTCCAGCCTGGGCAACACAGTGAGA
>NW_012108697.1:751042-762007 GCF_000951045.1 Mandrillus leucophaeus
TCAAAAAAAAAAAAAAAAGGTACTTTGAGGGTTCATTTAACCATGGTTAATATTAAGTAGAGCTTTTCTCTTAGTATCAAGCATTGCCCACAGGCTGGCACATAAGCAAGACCAAAAAAACTGACATAATCTTTATTTATTTATTTATTATGTTTTTCCTTTTTTTTTTTCATAAGAGATTTCTGTAACCATCTAAGAACAGAGCTCTTACATGTTATACAGTTTGGGAGGCCGAGGTGGGCAGATCACTTGAGGTCAGGGGTTTGAGACCAGCCCGACCAACATGGTGAGACTCTGTCTCTACTAAAAATGCAAAAATTAGCTGGATGACGTGGTGGGAGCCTGTAATCCCAGCTAGTTGGGAAGTTGAGGCAGGAGAATCACTTAAACCCAGGAGGCGGAGGTTGCAGTGAGCAGAGATCGCACCACTGCACTCCAGCGTGGACAACAGAACAAGACTCCATCTCAAAAAATAGTAACAATAAAAAACAAAAAACAAGAGAGATGGAAGTCAAATTTTATATAGCAACTCACCTATTTACAATTTTATGAACTTCAGTTTTTCCATCATTTTTGGGGTGGTCTGGAGTAGCAGGAGGCGAAGAACTAAGCCACTCTTGGTTTGGCAAAGTGTTTTCTGGTGAAATGTCAGTAAATAATGGATCTTCTTCCAGATCTCTAAGTTAAATTTAATGACATATGAAAAACACTATTTTATTATGACATTTTCTAAACCAAAAGATTCTCTGCTATGTTCTAAGAAAATGTTACATAATTTTGCTACTATAAAGGATTAAGGAATAATGTATATTTTCTAGGCAAATTAACATTCTATACTATTTTGTTATTAGATCTAACGAATACACAATATTATTTATAATGTAGACGGATGGTGGTATCAATGCATCTAATTTTACTTTTAAGAACTTTAAAACTGTAAGAGGTATTTCTTTTGAGGATAAGGGAGATAGATAAGAGGAGAAAGTTCTCCCTCTATATGAAATGCTGAACTCACGGAGTTGGATGGAAACTTACACTGCTCCTGCTATCAGTCCATTTTCCACCACATCTTTATCTTCTGGGCACAAAGGTTTACATTCTGTATAATTTCTTTCTTCAAGATTTCTCAAGACCAAGTTGTAAAGAATGTGCTCATTGGGTTTTTGTAAGAGATGCTCAAACATTCGCAATGTCATTATGCTTATCTGAAACCAAAATTGATAAAAGCTAACTGAAAATATCTTTAAATAAGTTATTCTTCTTGCCATCTTGTGAGTCATGCTTTCAATTTCTAAAGCCAATAAAAGAGGCTGTATTGAAAATATCTCAAGTATAATACATTAAAACCAGTATTCCAAAGAATCTAAGTCCAATTCTAAATCATTACATAGCTCACCTCATCAGATATGTGATCACAATGTTCAATTAACCTATGCCTTAATGGATGTCTGCTGATTTCTGCCACAGTTTCTGGTTCCCTCTGTTCTCCAAGGATAAAAAACACCATTTCTTGAAGTAAAACATCAGAGGTCACTTGCCGAACGATGCGATGAAGCAGAGCAGTGGATGTCAGAATACCCATCTCAGAACTGAGCACAACGAACAGGGAATTAATAACATGACACAGGGATGCGGTTTTTTTTTTTTTCCCCAAAAGAAAACAGGCTACTCACGTTTGCATTAATTGAGGTTCCATAACACCAATGAAAAATCTTTCATGAACAGCTTTGGCAAGAGCAACAGCAGCAGTCTAGAATATAGTAGGAACATCATTTTTTTTAATATAAAAGAAAGAATAATTTGTAACATCAATAAATCAGTTTGCACTCCCCAACTGACTTAATGTGGAAAGACAAAACTTGCCTAATGACTCTCTTGTTGGTGGCATATAAATCTAGTTTAGATGTTGGCTACTGGGTCATTTACACTTTTTTCTAAATTTCCAAGAATAAGAGGAATAGGACAAAAAATTATTCCAGTGTCCATATAGTATTAACATCTCATCAAAGAGCAGGACTGAAGGGAAGTCAGTGTTACTTTGTAAAGCACTGCACCGTAATACTTAAGGAAATATAAAAGGGCAGAACTGTAATACACACATACAAACACATACACACCTTTTTGTTTACTTATTTTACTAACCATGGTATTCTAAGACAATTAAAATGCATTTGGGGATATAAATTAGGGATTCCAATTTCACTTAGTAGATATTTATATCTTAAAACCATCAAAAAACAACACAAAATTTCAAACCTTTTGGGCTTCTTTAATGAGCTGATCACAATAATCAAACCAGGAAAGAAATGAAATTAAGGCTCGTTTTCCTGGAAATGCTGAAGCATCTTCTTTATGACTATATGAGTCCAAGCTGTAAGACAAGGAAGAATTGCTAAGTCCAAAGTTATCCAAAAGCATGGACCCTATTCAGAATGTACGGAAAAATGAAAGCACATGAACACACTCAGATAGTATGGTACATTCACACAGGCAATGCTGGAGGACTGTCAGAGGAAGGTTCCATAAAAGAAACCAAAGACAAAACCTTTTAAATAAGAGCTGTAAATAATTTTCACATATTAAGCAGGAGAAGAGAGATTAAAGCAGAATGGGGCTGCAGGAGGCTAGATGTGGTGGCTCACGCCTGTAATCCCAGCACTTTAGGAGGCCGACGTGCGTGGCTCACTTGAGGTCAGGAGTTCGAGACCAGCCTGGCCAATATGATGAAACTCTCTCTCTCTACTTAGAAAAAAAAATAAAAAAATAAAAAAAAAAATTAGCCAGGCATGGTGGCTCATGCCTGTAATCCCAGCTACTTGGGAGGCTGAGGAACAAGAATTGCTTGAACCTGAGAGGTGGAGGTTGCAGTAAGCCGAGATCGCTTCACTGCACTCCAGCCTGGGTGATGTAGTAAGACTCTGTCTCAAAAAAAAAGAGAAAAGAATGGAGCTGCAGGAGAAAAAACACTGGGATAGGTCCTCACACTCCTGCCCTAAATGTTACCAAGTAACATCAATGAAAAGATGGAGGTTCCCAGCTGCTGGGATGGAAGAAAAGCATGGTAAAGGGGGATCTACAAACAAAAATAGCGAGTGGACTACTTCTCTTCCTGCCCTAAAATGCAATACAGTCGTAATGTTAACAAGTGGGTCTGCCCTATAGATGTTGACAGAAAATAGAGTGGAAAAAACAAAGACAGGTTAAAAATACAGAGAAATACAATAAAAGGTGATTATGTCAAAACATTAGGCTGCTTATAGGTGGTGGGATTATGGGCAACTTGTTTATGCTGCTTTATACCTTTTAATAACTTACAAACATTCTGCAATAATCATATTTCCCTATGAGAATCAAGTTGGGGAGTCTAAAAGGTAGGAAGAAGAGGTGAAACAATGAGGTAGAAGAGATTCTGTACAAACAGGCCAGGAGACAGATTAGACTGCTTTAGAGGCTGTGGAAATTATTTTAAAAGGAGATTCCTTCTTTTAGGGCCTTTTTTGATAAAAATAATGAGCTAAAATTATTGTTTTTAATGTAAGCCCTTAAAAATTGACCACTATAATGGACAAAATAAAAATATCTTAACTATATAACAGCTGGATTGTTCCCACACTTATTACCACTGACTGATACATTTAATACAAACTTTGAGAAAATATTCCCATTTAATGATCACTAGTAGTGTTCAATTTTTCAAAGATTTCTATCATTGCAAAATAGAAATGGATTTTAAAGTGTAGGTGTAAGAAGTCACCTTTATGGGAAAATACAAGTAACGGTGCTTACCCCCAGTTAATTGCTTCCACGGTTTCAATATCTAATGGATCCACTGACTGAGGTAGGGCCTTGTACAGGGAGGCAAGTCTGTCTGTCAGTAGTTCACACAAGCAAGTGCTCTGTGTAAGGCACTTTGCAGCCGCAGGCTCTGGCAAACTTACTAACAGCATCAAGCCTTCGCATGCCTTCACAGCTATTCGGCCATCCTAAAGGAAAAAAAAAAAACCAAACCCCTTCAATTCTTGAATTGTATATACATCAGGTTGTTTGAAAAAATTCAATATAAAAGGATTTAATGTTTTACAGTAAAAGAAAAAAAATAGGCTTTTTTGTGTATTTTAAATGCACATTATTGGCCAAGGGGCACCTCACGCCTGTCATCCCAGCACTTTGGGAGGCTGAGGCAGGTGGATCAGCTGAGGTCAGGAGTTTGAGACCAGCCTGGCCAACATGGTGAAACCCCATCTCTACTAAAACTACAAAAATTAGCCGGCATGGTGGTGCGTACCTGTAATCCCAGCTACTGTGGAGGCTGAGGCAGGAGAATCGCTTGAACCCAGAGGCAGAGGTTGCAGTGAGCGAAGATCGCACCACTGTACTCCAGCCTGGACAACAGAGCAAGACTCCGTCTCAAAAATAAAATAAAATAAAATAAAAATAAAAATAAATAAATAAATAAATGCACATTATTGAAATAATATTAGGATGAAAAAAGTAAGGACCATAACTCACAGGACTTCTAGTAAGATTTAACAAAGAATTCACTAAATTGTAATCCTGGTTTGGACGAACAACTGAGGCCTCTGGCAGTGAGGTGACACTGAGGTTATCCAAGCTTGTGGACAGGTGATCCATCTGATGAGGAGGCTCATCTTCCAATTCTGTTTGCTCCATTCCAGTAGCACCAGATAATTCCTCTGGATGACGGGACTGTCCTGTATCTGTTGACAAGGAATCCTGACCTTTTAATGTATCTTCCGAAATTACACTTGGTACTCCTTTGGAAGCCAATGATTTCATCTTATTCTGAAAAGGAATATATGTTTTATAAAAGTCACATCAAGAACTTTTAAAGCCAAAAATAATATTTTAATGGATTTTTCTGTAACATTCCACATGCCTAACCAGAGTAGCAATAAATGTTATGTATGTCACTGAAAATATTCTGACTTTTAACAAATTGTGTTTTAGAATGATTTTACCATTGCACAGGAGTTTATCACACTCCTCATACTAATTACAAAATGTTTTACACTGACCATAAGCAACGAACAGTATTAGTGATAATTTGACTACCGCTTAGAACAACTAATATTAGTGAGGAAAAATTTTCAGGAGGTTAATTGCAGTTAACTTTTTTCTCATCACTGGACTACTGTAACTACATAGCCTCCATGTTAATTCTTATAAGATCACGGGGTCGGGCGGGGGGTTTGCAGGGAGGGAAGTACAAACTAACAAATAAAAATATTTTAAAGTTCAAAAGTTACCAGCATTAGACTGAACGTTTCCGTAAAAGCCCCCACATTCTCTCAAATATATAAGAATCTTTTCTAAGTTTTTCCTTAAACCTCTACTCTATAAGAACACAAGAAGCTGGGCACAGTGACCCATGCCTGTCATACCAGCACTTTGGGAGGCCGAGGCAGGAGGATCACTTGAGCCCAGGAATTCGAGACTAGATGGGGCAACATAGTGAGACTGTGTCTCTACTAAAAAAAATACAATAAAATAAGCTGGGTGTGGTGGCTTGTGCCTATGGTCCCAGACCTTGGGAGGCTGAGTGAGGCAGGAAGATTGCTTGAGCCTGGGAGGTTGAAGCTGTGGTGAGCTGTGATCATGCCACTGCACTCCAGCCTGGGCACAGAGCAAGACCCTGTCTCAAAAAATTTTAAAAAAAAGAGAAACCAAGAAACTACTCAGGGGACATTTTTACCAGTGTCTTTAAGATAGAAATAAGATTTGCTTGAAATGCTGGTGCTCCCTTCCCCAATCCACATACCCAAACACAAAGAGAATCTTAACTGAAGCAAATTAGCAAATGATTAGCTTCAAGGCAAAAGTATCTTGCTTTCCATTTGAAAAGAAGAGCAGAAATCAAATTACACACATAGGTTAAAATTCGCCATAAACTAACTTCTTCACAGGGCCTATCATCATAGAAACATATTAAAGGCTGAATGAATTCAGGGTTCTACTTCCAAAGTTATATTATACTAATTATAAATCACTTTTATTGCTGTTAAAAGTATAGGTTAGACCAATCTTCTTGAGAAATTGAGTTCACAGAACATATATTAAAAGAAAACAACTCTATGGAACTCAATGACTACTCTAAACAATTTGCCAATTTCCAACAAAATCAACGGCATATGGGCTGGGTGCGGTGGCTCACATCCCAGCACTTTGGGGGGCTGAGGCAGGTGGATCACTTGAGGTCAAGAGTTCGAGACCAGCCTGGCCAAAAATACAAAAATTAGCTGGGCATGGTAGCATGTGCCTGCAATCCCAGCTACCAGGGAGGCTGAGGCAGGAGAATCACTTGAATCTGGGAGGCGGAGGTTGCAGTGAGCCGAGACCATGCCACTGTACTCCAGCCTGGGTGACAGAGCAAGACTCCACCTCAAAAAACAAAACAAAACAAAACAAAAAAACCCAATGGCATATCATACTTTTTAAGAAAGTAAAACATTTCATTCCATTTAAAATACTGGTAATATTGCTGGGAGAGGTGTCTCAAATAAGAACAGCAAGAGGAAAGATGTTAGTTTAGCACTCCGTCCTTCAATCAATGTTTCTCAAAGTGAGACTCAAGACTGTTGGTATCCTGATCTTCTGTGGGGCTTGATAAAAATGCAGATTCCTGGGTCCCATCCAGACCCGATGAATGAGAATATCTGGAGGTAGAGCCAAGGAATGTGCATTTTAGAAAAATTCCCTAGGTGATGAGGAACTGTGGATTTAACACTTTGGTTCCTACTAAAACTGTTCCCCTTCTGTTTTAGGGATCTCATCAGTACCCACAACATAGCCACACACATGGCTTCTAAATCTCTTAAACTTCCCTCCCAAATCAAAGATGTTCAGTACCTGCTAATTATCTCCATTAGGAAATCACGATGACTCAAAGCATCTGGAACCAAAATTATCATCTTCCCCTCAAAATCAGCTCCTTGGGGGCCCCTGTTTTTCCACTAGCAGCAGACTTACTGGTTCAGGAATTCCAGCATTCAAATCATCCTTTCCCAGCTTCTGCATCTGAGCAGTTACAAGGCCATATAGAGCCTACCTCTATTCTGAACACACCCATTTCATTCCAACCTATTGCTTCCAACTTGGTTATAGTCCTTGTTACTTCTTGCCTGGGTAACTCCATAAGGTTCCAAATTAGTTTCCCTGCTTTTATCTCTCCTTCCAAAGAATCTGCCGTATAAAAGGCTGCTGCCAATTTAACTTAAGGCACAGATACCATCACATAATAACATCCCTGCTCAAAAATAGTTAATGGCTCCCCAGTATCTACAAGTAAGAATAAACTCTTCATCCTGTCACTCAAAGCCTTTGACAATACTTAGTCTATCCGTTCAGGTGCTTCTTGCCACACATCCTAATTATACTGTTTCCTGAACACACCACAAACTTTTATATCTTCATTCCTTATGTTCACCCACTCTAAACACCTGCAAAGGCTCATTTCTTTTCATTTATTTATTTTTTAATAGAGATGAGGTCTTGCTATGTTGCTCAGGCTGATCTGGAACTCCTGGGCTCAAGCAATCTGCTTGCCTCAGCCTCCCAAAGTGCTGGGATTACCGGTGTGAGACACCGCACCCAGCCTCATTTCAAAGATGGCCTCTTCCAGGAAGACTTTCCTGATGACCTAGAGCTGATGAATCTCTCCATTCTATAAGCACTTAGGGAATTTACTTTGTATCTTTCCTTTGATTCTCCCTTACTCTACTTTAGATTACAGTATCTGAACATTCACATCTACCGTCTTCAGCAGACTGTAAACCCCTTTAGGACAAAGACTATTTCTTTTCTTTTTTTGAGACAGAGTCTCGCTCCGTCGCCCAGGCTGGAGTGCAGTGGCGTGATCTTGGCTTACTGCTACCTCTGCCTCCCGGGTTCAAGCAATTCTCCTGTCTCAGCCTCCCAACTAGCTGGGACTACAGGCACGTGCCACCAAGCCTGACTAATTTTTTGTATTTTTAGTAGAGAAGGGGTTTCACCGTGTTAGCCAGGATGGTCTTGATTGATATCCTGACCTTGTGATCTGCCCGCCTCAGCCTACCAAAGTGCTCGGATTACAGGCATGAGCCACTGCGTCCGGCCGGCAAGGACTGCTTCTAACTCACATACCATATATATTTAACCCACAGTAGATGCAAACATTGGCTGATATTAATGAACAGAGAGAGATGACATTTCAGGGAATACATGCTTGAGAACTGCAAAACACTTCTGCTCTTATCTATACTTATAACTAATAAAACTGCATTTCTGGCTGGCCACGGTGGCTAATACCTATAATCCCAGCACTTTGGGAGGCTGAGGTGGGTGGATCACCTGAGGTCGGGAGTTTGAGACTAGCCTGGCCAAGAAGGTGAAACCCTATCTTTACTAAAAATACAAAAATTAGCCGGGTGTGGTGGCACGCACCTGTAAACCCAGCTACTTGGGAGGCTGAAGCATGAGAATCACTTGAACTGGGAGGCAGAGGCTGCAGTGAGCTGAGATTGCACCACTGCACTACGGCCTAGGTGACACAGACTGTCTTAAAAACAAAGCAAAAACAAAATCAAAACCCTGCATCTCCCTAAAGATTCATTCATTTAGTGTTAACTGAGCAGTTCCTATGCATTGTGCTAGATTCTAGAGAAGCTGTGGGGACCCAAGATTAATGAGACAGAATCCTTGTCCTCAAGGAGCATACTGACTAGCAGGAGAAAATAAAATGCACTTAAATAACCAGTGCTAGGGGACTGTGGTAACTGACATTAAACACATACGAATAGTCCTATTCGTTAAAAAAATGCAGATACCTACCACCTCTGGCTTTGGAGAAATACGTTATAAAAACACTAAACAAAGCAGACGTGTCACTAAATCTGAGAGGTGTTCTCTGTAGTGAGGTTTAGAAATGTGAATGTTTTTCTGAAGACGGGTACATACAGTGTACCTCACCATAAACATACATAAGCCTACATATTTCATCTGCTTCTGGTCTATGCTACGCACTTAGAAAACAAGTTTCAGAAATTTTTGAGAAAGAAATTCTCCAGGCTTGTTTGGGGAAAAAAACACTTGCATTCCAAGTACATTAAGGTTACCTAAGAAAACTTTAGCAAAAATGAACTTTGAGAAGAAAAATCTCAGTTAGCAAAACTGAGATATTCCTCATAGTATACAAAAAACTAAAAAAAACTCTAATACCATTATAAATCTTTAGAAATCCAAAATCATTAGACTGTTCTAGCCATTTCGAAGCAAATTTGCAAAAGATGACACAAAATATAACGCATATGATGAAAAACATACGATGCGCGTGATTAGTGTTAAGGGCATGCATAGTCCTTAACACTACCTAGAAATTTAAATTCATGGAATTTTACAGCTTAGCTGCTTACCTAACTCCAGTTAAGAGTCCAGAATAGAAAACTAAATTACTTAGTAATGTAAAATAGAAAACAAACCCATATATTGGAGTGGCTAACATTTAAAAATAACAAAACAAGAAAGACCTGACAACATCCAGAGCTGATGACAACATGGAACAACAGAAGCTCACATACGCTGCTGATGGGATGCAAAATGACAAAGCCACTTGCAAAACAGTTTGGCAGTTTCGCATGAAAATAAATATACACTTACCATATGATCCAGTGATCCTACCCGAGGTATTTATCCAAGTGACATGAAAACCTAAATCCACGCAAAAATCTGCGTGTGATGTTCTTAGTGGTTTTATTCACAACTGTAAAAAACTAGAAACAACCCAAAAGTCCCTCACTGGTGTATGCGTAAACAACTGTGGTACATCCATACAATGGTATACTACTCAACAACATAAAGGAACAAAATCATGGATGAATCTCAAATGCAATAAGCTAACTTTAAAAAGCCAGAATCAAAAGGCTAATTACATGGCTATGACTTTTTGGGTAAGAGAAAACTACTGGGATGGAAAATAGACCAGTGACTGCTAGGGCGTAGGGGTGGAAGAGGGATGACTACAAAGGATCATGGGGTAGTGTGACAGAACTGCTGCACATCTTGATTGTGGTAGTGGTCACACAACCGTGTTCATCAAGTTCACAGAAAGTAGACCGAAAAAAGTGAATTCTATTATATGTAACATATCTTAATCCAAAAAAAGGAAAAGAAAGAAAAATTTATTTATATATTTTTTATTTATTTGAGACAGAGTCTCACACTGTTGCCCAGGCTGGAGTGCAGTGTTGCAATCTGGGCTTACTGCAACCTCCACCTCCCAGGTTCAACCGATTTTCCTGCCTCAGCCTCTCAAATAACTGAGATTCCAGGCGTGCACTACCACGCCTGGCTAAGGTTTGTATTTTTAGTAGAGATGGTATTTCACCATGTTGGTCAGGCTGATCTCGAACTCCTGACCTCAACTGATCCACGTGCCCCAGCCTCCCAAAATGCTGGGATTACAGGTGTGAGCCGCCACACCTGGCCAGAAAAATATTTTTTAAAAAACTGAAAAGAAGGCCAGGTGTGGTGGCTCATGCCTATAATACCAGCACTTTGGGGGGCCGAGGAAGGAGGATCGCTTGAGCTCGGGAGTTCTGGACCAGCCTGGACAACACAGGGAGACCCTGTCTCTACAAAAAAATTTTTAAAAATTAGCCAGGTGTGGTGGTGCGCACCCGTAGTCCCAGCTACTTGGCAGGCTGAGGTGGGAGGATCACTTGAACCAGTAAGGTTAAGGCTGCAGTAAGCCACGGTCACACCCCCACATCCAGCCTGGGTTACAAAACAAGACTCTGCCTCAAAAAAAAAAAAAAAAAAAAAAAAAAAAACAAAAAAAAGGCAAGGAAGCACAGGCCAACAAGAGCATCCAGTAAGGAATATTCCAAAATGACTTCACTGCTGAAAAAAAAAAGTGAATGAAAGCAAAAAGTACAAAAATATATTTTTTACTTTAAATCTGGAAGTGAAATC
>NW_012108697.1:762057-779586 GCF_000951045.1 Mandrillus leucophaeus
AGGTGTGGTGGTGCGCACCCGTAGTCCCAGCTACTTGGCAGGCTGAGGTGGGAGGATCACTTGAACCAGTAAGGTTAAGGCTGCAGTAAGCCACGATCGCACCACTGCATCCAGCCTGGGTTGCAAAACAAGACTCAGCCTAAAAAAAAAAAAAAAAAAAAAAAAAAATTACAAACAAAAAGGTAAAAAGACAAAAACAACATAATCATTTTTTCTAAAATATTCCAAAATGACTTCACTGCTGAAAAAAAAAAGTGAATGAAAGCAAAAAGTACAAAAATATATTTTTTACTTTAAATCTGGAAGTGAAATCCAAAATATCACTTAATTTAAATAAACTATGATTTGGTGATTATGGCTATCAAAACAGTACGAAATACTACAGCAATCCCAACTGCTATGAGGTTGGAGAGATAACTCGTGCTTTTTTCCATCTCGTCCAAATCTGCACATGCCATCCTTATCCCAGGCCAGATTTCCCATGCTACATACTAGGGCAAGCTTGGCTGAAAATATGATAGCATATCAACTTCTGCAACTTGTCTATCTCTGATTCAATCTTCAAGTTGACCTCTTTTAAGCCATGACTTTGTATCTGTCCAGTCCCTGCACCACCTCGTATCTCTGGCTCAACTGCATTCTTTGAAATTCTTTTTTTCCCAGGAGAATAAAATAGTGATCTTAAAGGAAAAATAATTCTGGGAAGTAAAACAAGCTAATAATCCGCAAAATAGAGCTCCTTCTAATATTATTCACAGAATTCAATTTTCATAATGATCTTAATGTAACTATAGTTTGAAGGTTGATAAGAAGTGTATCATACCTCTAGGAAAAAGTTAACCAGGTAGGGGTCCTGTTTCAGCTTCGCACACACAATGCAAAGAAACTGAATCTCTTCATTTTCTGTTGGTGTTGCTAGGACTTCACCACAGAGTCTAATTAATTTCTGTGAAAACAATTGTTTTTAACTTTTTAAACTTAGGTTACTTTTTACAAATTTGTAAAATAATCATTCATTTACCTTAAGGATATTTAAAATTTTCATATGATGCAAATACCCTGCATTAATCAGAACACTAATGATATTTATAATTATCTATATAAAAATAAACTTATTAGTGGTAAATTTTTCAAGGTCATTACTGTAAATAATTAACGAGTTATATAATAAATTCTCCTTTAGATGTCACAGAAGTAAAATCCAAGGGAAATTCATGTATAAAATTTTAAAAGAGAATTAGAAAGACTGTAAGTACACTTAATGTGATGCATAAAGAAAGCTCAAGTATTTGCTAATTTGCATGTTAATTTTGGAATAATTTCATTATTTTTACTCTCAGAAAAATATATATAAAATTATTTCAACATTAAAAGAAATCAAACCAAATAATTTTATGTAAGGGGAACAACATACCTGCACCGGCCTGTGCACGTTAATGTGTGGAAGTAGTGGCTGCCGGATTCTTCCCAGAAGTTTTGTATAGAAAATCAAAACCTGCTGTTTCATTCCCGGAGGACACTGGGTAGAGGAAAAAAGGAAAGCCAACAGGAAAAGATCAGACAATGCAAACTGAAAAGCTGCAAAAATCAGAGAGGCAGTGTATATGAATGTAGTCCACCTTGAAAAGATAATGCAACTGGCCAGTTAATAACTGTCAGAATAAAATTTTCAATCAAATATTAATGATGGGTATTCCAGAAATAATATTATATATCTGAGACCATAATATAGCATGTGAGACCATAGGCTCATGTAGTTACAAACAGCATGGTGATAATCTGTTGTTGAGATTAGAGTTTGGTGCAGTCAATGTCAACCTGTTTATATTCTAAATGCTGGGGTAACACGAAACTGTAATAGTTAACTCCCTGCCAGAACAAAGGCAAAATCTTGTTATTTAGACTAATGACAGACAGGTCATCAACAACTTTCCATCATATATATGTAGGAGTAAATAAAGCCTCCTAACACACATGTAAATAAAAGGAAACCTGTGGTGTAAACGGTTGTGATTTTATCCTAACATCATTTTAAATTAGAGCCGTTCCTCAGTATACACGGTTATATCCAAATCTGCACTTACTCAGTTCCGATAGTCAGCCCCGTGGAACCCACATATGTGAAAATTCAGCCCTCTGCATAGGCAGGTTTTGCATCCTGGAAATACTGTATTTTCCATCCATGTTTGGTTGAAAAAAAATCTGCCTATATGTGGACCTACAAGTTCAAACCCATGTTGTTCAAGGGTCAATTGTAAGTATTCTTTGCCTATTATAATCATAATATAAATCAACCAAATTATTTACATTATAATAGGCAAAGAATGTTTAATAAATTAGTTTTTATAACATGCCAGTTGTTTTAAGTATTTGCTGAAAAATAGGTAAACCCAATGATCACTCACACTGCAGATTAAGAGAGTATGAATTAACAAGCTTATGTTCCTTAATTAAGCTGCTTATACTGCTTCACATTTCAAATACAGTTACCAAATGAGTATTTCCAAAGCATCATCATAGACATGCTATCTGGAATAGTATAAACTATAATCTCATGCACAATATTTTTAAGCAAGCAAATACTTTACATTATTTAGATAAACCACTAAATTATATTTACAACCACCTGTATTAAAATAAATTTACTAAAGTACAATTACTAACTTTTGCTCAAAAATCAGTTAATCAATTTATTAACAATCCTTCTCTCCAAAGGACAGGAAAAAGAAGGAGAAGGAGAATGAGTTCCAGAATATTAGGCAGCAGGTGTGTTGCCTAGAAAACATAAATTGAGTGAATTTAACTTAAAAGTAGAGTATTACAGACAAAAGGAAATTGTCTTGTATGCTACTATTCATAACTCTCTTTGTCATGAAAGTGTGTCTGTAGGTTTCTTTTGTTTTAACCTAATTTTTTTTCACATATATCATAGAAATTCACAGAACAATAGACTTTTAGGGCTGGGGAGGCCCCTCAACAATCACTTTTTGGATTTTAAAGAGGCGGAAGATTAACCAAAGAGACTTATGATGGTCACAGTGTGTGAATAATGAAGTCAGGACTGGAAGCCTGGCCTCCTAATCTGAACTCAAGGCTCTTCCGTTCCCTCACTCGGCCACACGGCTGGAAAACTTGTCTCTATAACTAATTTGAAGGCTTTGCGATATAAAATATTATTGATATCATAATTTCAGCTTTGTAAAGATTTTTCAATATTCATCAGACCTAAAAAATATAAATTGGCTCCACTCAACAGTTTAGTTAGTGTCAAAATAATCAGTGACATTCCCTTCCAGGACTATGACAAATAATTCCTATTTTTTCAATCCTATTTTAACTGACTTCCTTCTCTCTTTTTTTATTCTGAGCTCATGTACTTGAGTTTATTTTCATAAATGTTTATATTGGAATTCTAAGCAGCCAAGTACTAGTTGTTGTCTAGAGTGTTTGGAATCTTTCTATCTCTATGGACATATGTGTATAGGCTACATAATTTTCTTTTTTCCACAGTCTTAACTTGAATCCTGCCATTTTCAATACGCGCCTTTTAAATCAAGTATTTGGCAGTTTCTTTATTCATAAGACATTAAGGCATGTACTACACGCCCAAAAACATGGTGTGGATTAGGAACTTACATCAGCTTTCCCCAAGGTGTATAATGTTTCCAAGATTTTGTGATGGAGCAAATATTCCATACATGGCCCCGTCTCTCCAGATTCCCGTTCATTTTCTTCTTGAACCAGTATATCTAACATCTGTTCCAGATGCGATGGAATATTTGTATCGGTCACTGGGGCTTTATCATCTAAACAACAAAAAACACTCATCAAATATTTAAACATTTTTAAACTGCATATTTGCACCTAAAATACTCTCTGTCTTTCCCTTTTCCTATTCAAACTGAGAAAAATCTGAACTACACATTTAAGTGAGGTTTATAAACATAGTATGATTATCTCTGCTAGAATTTAGATGATGCATTTTGTCATATTCTTACCCCAAAACTGAATCAATATTCTGAAATATGGCCAGGCACGGTGGTTCACGCCTGTAATTCTAGCACTTTGGGAGGCCGAGGCAGGTGGATCACCTGAGGTCAGGAATCCAAGACCAGCCTGGCCAACACAGTGAAACCTTGTCTCTACTAAAAACACAAAAAATTTAGCCAGGCGTGGTGGCGGGCACCTGTGATTCCGGCTACTCAGGAGGCTGAGGCAGGAGAATCGCTTGAAACAGGGAGGCGGAGGTTGCAGTGAGCAGAGATCGTACCATTGCACTCCAGCCTGGGTGATAGAGTGAGACTCCATCTCAAAAAAAAAAAAAATCTGAAATATATTCCGTAAGCTAACATTCATCTATCCATAGTAATTTAGAAATAAGAGTTATTTATATGGGAAAATGGGAACATGACCAGGAAAAATACACGTCATATCAAAATGTTCTATGTGTACTTGTAATTAAAATATTTTTTTCACTTAGCCAGTTCAGAAGATCTGAACTTTAAGTTTCTTTAAATAGAAATAGGTTGGCCTTGAACATTAAGGCAAATAACCTGGGATATATGAAGAAGACGGATTCTGTTTTGTATTGCTACTACATTACTTTGTAGGATTGGGAAGCCTGTCAATGCCCCTAATTCATTTTCTTCTGTTAAAATGAGAAGGCAAAAGGAAAACCCACTATTAAAATTATGGACATCTCTCATTAACAGATGACTGTTTTCCAAAATCTGTTTTTCAAAGTTGCTTCTCTGGAGAATTTTTATTAAATATTACTGATTTCTTATAAAAAAATAAAAATTTAGTGCTATTTTTTAACAAATCACAGTTAGACTCAAACATCACATGGTTTTATCAACCTATCCTTATTATACTGAGGTTAAACTACTCTTAAAAATGTGAAGTTTTATAGAACATTTAAATACAAAATACATTAGGAAATGCCAAATTCTTTACTTATGTCTCTATTTTCATTTACTTTGTACTTCTATAGTTTGAACACCACAATTCTGGTATGCTATGTACTGATATGTTGCTTTGTCTGTATACTAGCACAGAGAGAAAACCATAGCTAAGCCTTATGGAGAAAACAATGGATAGAGAAGGGTCACCTTTGTTTTCAGGAGGACATATGTATCAAGTTTGATATGGTATGGGACAGTTGTTAGAAGAATGGGTCCTGGAGTTGGACAACTTGGATTCAAATCTTGGCTCTGTCACTTTCAGGTGGATGAACTGGTGCAACTTATGTAAGCATCAGTCACCAACACCTATAAAATGGAACTAATAAACACTAGTGAGTACTATTATATGATTTCAATGAAATAATAAAGCCCAGTCCTTAGCACAGAGTAAGAATTCAAGAAATGTTACGTCTCATTTCATATTCTAAAATGAGTAGCCTAGCGCTAGTAAAGGATGATTTATAAGTTTACTTATAATTTATTTTTCAAAAATGTGTTTTCCCCATAATTGTAGCCTTTATATACACAAACACTCCAGGAAAGAATGAATGTTCAAGCACGGTTTAATTGCAATTACTTATGGCAAAAAAATGACCAAAAATACTTTTTAAATTGAGAACTAAATTAATTGTAAATTGAACTTGACAGGATTAAAATCTTAGCTCCCTATAAGATCAGATCTAGTTTCAGCCACCGATTCTCATCATTCCTGAACTATAAATGGCATTGTGCCTTTGCATATGCTTTTTTCCACCTGAAATGTTATTTGTTCCATATTTTATTGCAATGTACATACTTATTTCTGCTACTAGATTGCAAAAAATCTTTTAAAGCAAGAACTTATGTATTTTCTCAAAGCCATGGAAGCAGGAAAAAAATTATAAGGGCTAAGAGCAGTCCTTTGAAAAGGCAGCTCCTCTCAAGAAACATTTCTGTAGATCTGCTGGCCAAACATCTAAATGAAGTTAGAAATTACATATGTATATTTTTTTGTCTGATTTTTACTTGCTGCACAAATATAAAGGATTTTTTTTCTTTTAACAAATCACGTATAATCCTGTCAGCTTGCCAAATGAACTATTCTCATTTTCTCATGTTTCCTTTTAGTTAGATGACATGCATCCAATCTGCATATCCACCAGTGTTTACCTGTATACTCCTCAGGGGATCCTGTAGTGCTAGGTAGCAATGTCCCTATTTCATTCTGTCGCCAAATTTTGGTCTATGGGCCAAATCCAGCCCTGCCATCAGTTTTTGTACATAAAGGTGCATTGGAACAAAGGAAAGCTCCTTTTTTCTTTTTTTTCTTTTGAGACAGTCTCACTCTGTCATCAAGCTGGAGAGCAGTGACGTGATCTCGGCTCACTGCAGCCTCCACCTCCTGGGTTCAAGCGATTCTCCTGCCTCAGCCTCCAGAGTAGCTGGGACTACAGGTGCATGCCACCACGCCTAGCTAATTTTTGTATTTTTAGTAGATATGGGGTTTCACCATGTTGGCCAGGATGGTCTCGATCTCCTGACCTTGTGATCCGCTTGCCTCGGCCTCCCAAAGTGCTGGGATTACAGGCGTGAGCCACCGTGCCTGGCCCGAAGGCTCATTCTTTAACAGCAGAGCTTAAGAACTGCAACAGAGACTGTATGGCCCACAAAGCCTATCTGGCCTTTTATGGAATAGTTTGGCAACCCTTGACCTAATCTATTCTCATTCCCCATATTCACTGTCCATCCTTCCTATTTACTGAGAACATCCTTCCTATTTTCATCCTTCCTAATTACTTCCTATTACTTGCATCTAAAACAGATGCAACCAGAAGATAACTTCCAAAGACTCTGTACACCATATCTACCTGTTTCCTGCATTTATACCCTTGTTCTGCTTTCTACCTTATTTTGATGGATGAACTGTACTCACGCCTATTTAAGGCCAAGCGTCTACTTTTACACAAGATCCCTTCCTCCCTTGCCTACTTAAGGATATTGCACAGAAATGATCTCATCTGGCTGGATATGGTGGCTCATGCCTGCAATCCCAGTACTCTGGGAGGCCAAGGCAGGTGTATCACCTGAGGTCAGGAGTTTGAGACCAGTCTGGCCAACATGGCGAAACCCTGTCTCTATATAAAAATACAAAAATTAGCCAGGTGTGGTGGTGGGCACCTGTAATCCCAGCTCTTGGGAGGCTGAGTCACAAGAATCGCTTGAACCTGGGAAGTAGAGGTTGTTGTGAGGCAAGATGGAGCCAGAGTAAGTCTGTCTCAAAAAACAAAACAAAACAAAAAACAAAAACAAACAAAAAACAAAAAAAAAGAAAAGAAAAAGAAATGCTCTCATCTTACTCTTGTATCTACCCTTTTCTCTACTAGATTGCTCCCATCAAATAAAACTGCAATATCTTATGTCTTTTTAAAGAATTTAAAAACCCTTTCCTGCTGCCGTATCTCCTTCTCAGCCCCATTTACACTAATATGCCCCATGAGAGCAGTCTACACACATTGTCTATACATCTTTTCCACCCATTTTCTCTTTTTTTTGAGCCAGTCTTCCTCTGTCACCCAGGCTAAAGTGCAGTGGTGCCATCTCCACTCACTGCAACCTCCACCTCCTGAGTTCAAGCAATTCTCCTGCCTCAGCCTCCCGAGTAGCTGGGATTACAGGTGTGCACCACCATGCCTGGCTAATTTTTGTATTTTTTTGTAGAGTCGGGGTTCTACCATCTTGGCCAGGCTGGTCTTGAACTCTTGGCCTCAAGCAATCCGCCCATCTCGGCCTCCCAAAGTGTTGTGATTACAGGCGTGAGCCATCGCGCCCAGCCAGTTCCACCCATTTTCTCTTAAACCTACTCCAATCAGGCCTTCTCTCTCCTCCCTGCCATTAAAGTGGCTCTTATCAAGAAAACTAATGTGCTTCTTGTAGCTAAATCCAATGATCCATTCTTAGTCTTCATTAACCTGACATCAGCATCATTTGACACAATTAATCCTTCCTTCCTCTTCTAGGCTGCTGAGGACACCATTTGCTATTGGCTGTCTTCTTCCGTACCGGCAAAAGCAGCTTCCTTCACTACTGTTCTCATCTTCCCAACCTCTAAACACTGGGTCCAAGAGTTCATTTTTGGACGCCTTCTCTCCTCCATCTATCTTTCCTCCCTAGATAATCTCATCCAGTCACAGGGCTTGAAGTCCTACTTACATGTTAATAACTCTCAATTTCATGTCTTAAGTCCAGATTCCTGTTGCCAGTTGTCTACCTGACGTATCCAAGCAGACGTATGATGGGTGTCTCACACTCAACACATACAAAATGTGCTCACAAACCTGCTCCTCCTACAGTCTCCCTGTTCTCAGTAAGTGGCACTCTACTTTTCTAGCTTCTTAAGCCCAAAACTTTGGAGTTATCTTTGACTCTTATTCCCTTATCCCCAATATCCAATCCATCAACAAATCTTCCTTTAAAATGTATCCAGAATGCAATCTCCTTAGCACCTCCACCCTGGGCTAAGCCATTATTGTCTCTCGTTGAGACTGCTGTGACAGTACCCTGTTTTACCAGCTTCATCCCTGAATCCTGTCAATCTAAGTTTTTTCACAGAAGTCAAGGTAATCAAACAGATTACATTTCAGCTCTACTCAAAACCCTCCAAGAGTTCTCACAGTAAAAGTCAAACCCTTACAGTGGCTCACAAGGCCCTGGGGGAATATGCGACAAGCCTCCAAACCCCCACCTCTGTCTTCTTTCATCTCCTGCCACTTTCCTCCTTCAGTTTGCTCTATCCACACCGGCTTCCTTAAAGTTCCTGGGATATGCCAAGTATGCCATATGCTCTGGCCTGAGGGTTTGTGAATTAGGTGTCATTCCCGAGACACCCTTCCCCCAGATATCTAGCAGGCTCAGTTCCTTTCTCCTTTAGATTTCAGCTCACAAGTCATATTGGGCAATGAGGCTTTCTCTAACCTAAAATAGCCAACTGTCCACTCCCACCACCCAAACGTACCCCTATAACCCTTTAGCCTGCTTCATTTGCCCTTGACGCTTATCATCTGACACACTATATGTATTTGTCTATATAATGTCTGCCTCCTCCCAATCAATACATAAGCTCTGTGAGGACAGCAGTGTTGCCTGTTTGACTGTTCTATCCCTCAGTGCCTCAACGATGCCTGACACATAGTAGTAGGTGCTCAACAGATACATTTTTAAATGAGTGACTGAATCTTAAAAACAAATTAAAGATGTCTATAAACTTAGATATAAAATAAATTTGAAGACTTATTTAAAAATATTTTAATATTTTACAAATTTTCTGTTTAACTTTCACAAATTTTCAGTTAATATCAGCATTGTTCCTTACCTGAAGTCTCTATGTAGTAATGGGTAATTGCCTTCCAGTGATAAACAAAATCTTCTTGTAAAGGAAGAGAAGGTGCAAGCTACGCAAACAAAAGACCACAACAATTAAGAAAACGGCATTGAAACTTTCCCATAACTTACGACTCTATATTTATGTATTATGATGCAATGGTAGCATAAAAATAAGGGGTGAACTTTGTTTTTATATGTCAGATATCAAACAGAAACAAAATAAGTCGAATCCAAGAAAGTAAAAATGAGTTATCAAGAAAGAGGAAAAACATAATTATCAACATTATTATTAAACTACAGTATTGGGCTTTTTTTTACCCTCCCCTGACACTTGTTTAAAAGTAGGTTTCAGGCTGGGGGCAGTGGCTCACACCTGTAATCCCAAAACTCTGGGAGGCCGAGGTAGGTGAATCACTTGAGGTCAGGAGTTCAAGGCCAGCCTGGCAACATGGTGAAACCCTGTCTCTACTAAAAATACAACAATTAGCCAGGCGTGGTGCCATGCATCTGTAGTCCCAGCTACTGGGAAGGCTGAGACAGGAGAATCCCCTGAACCTGGGAGGTGGAGTGGAGGTTGCAATGAGCCAAGATTGCGCCACTGCATTCCAGCCTGGGTGACAGAACAAGACTCCACCTCAAAAAAAAAGGAGGTTTCAAAGGTATGTTAAATGAAAAATTAAATGAAAATGCCCAATATTCTAATACTGACATATCAGTAAAACGAAATTACTGATAGCCAGGAATCTTTGTACCTAGGACTTTGAAATGCACAACAGTAAAAAGCTGCTACGTAATTAGTTACACGTCATCACTACTAAAACATGTACCAAAGTCAACTTCGTAATCAGATTAAAACTGTACCCTACATTCAGTGACATACAGATGTTAATCTTTTCTTTTTTAAGCTTGGAATAGGCAGTGCATATTTTTAGCAAAATAACTACATGAACAAGATACTAACAATTTAAATTCCACAAAGTCAAAAATGCTCAACATTTTAGCTCTAAAACTTACTTCAGAAGTTTTATGACCAAAATTATATCCCCTCAGTCATCTCATAGCAAACCTACAAGTATTTCAAATGTGCATTAAATGGATAGAAAAAGATTTGCATACACTTTCTACATTTCTTTTCCTTAAAGAGTGAAAGAGAGTGAGAGCTCCCCTAGTCCTAATGTTGTCAGAGGCCTTTGAACCAGAGCGACTCCATCTTGAACAGGAGCTGGGTAAAATGAGGCTAAAACTTGCTGGGCTGCATTCCCAGGAGGTCAGGCATTCTTAGTCACAGGATGAGATTGGAGGTCACAGGTCCAACATCACAAGATACAGGTCATAAAGACCCTGCTGATAAACAGCATTCGGTAAAGAAGCTGGCCAAAACTCACCAAAACCAAGATGGTCACAAAAGTGACCTCCAGTTGTCCTTACTGCTCATTACACACTAATTGTAATGCATTAGCATGCTAAGAGCCACTCCCAATAGTGCCATGACAGCCTTCAAATGCCATGGCAATGTCTGAAAAATACCCTATATAGTTGAAAAAGGGGAGGAAGGCTCAAGGCTGAGAATGGCTCACGCTTTTCCCCAGAAAATTCATGAATCATCCATCTCTTGTTTAGCATATGATCAATAAATAACTAGAAAAATAGCCAACTAGTAGCTCTTGGGGCTGCTCTGCCTACGGAGTTTTGTTTCTTTTGTTTCTTTACTTCTTCAGAGTCCATTTTCATAGCCTTCTTCTAAACAGATGACCTAAAAGCGGTCATGTTATTCTTGCACTTCTACTGGTACCATTTTGTTTTCTTGGTGTCCTCAGCATCCACCTCAGAGCTGGCAACCCTGTCGAAACAATTTCCGAACTATTGTCCAAATTATAAATATTGGTCATAAACATCTTAAGTGTTTCAATCAAGAAGATGAAATGTATTTATGGAATAAAATAGACCTGAAAATATTTCAACAATCATCAATATCGTCCACTGTAAATAGTACTGTGTTAAGAGAATAAAATATTCACTTTATTTTCAAAAAATAAAAAATAAAAAAGACTGCAAGAATGGAGTTAAAATCTTTGGGAGTACTTTAACTTCAAGGAGAACATGGTGAGAAGAAAAACTTATGGGAGATGGAGGGAAAAAATGAGGAAGAAAATTAAGAATCAAAGTATCAACTTGGGAAAACAGTATCATCTTCCTGAAATTTTTAGATTAAAAAAAGTTTTAATCAGCCACTTTAGAATGTTCTCAAAATACATAAAACCTCTTCCTAATTTGTTTTGGACCTGACTTCTATAGACTACCTTTATATAGTTAAGTGCATTAACAAGTGGGACAAACCCAAACGAAATTTGTTGTTTCAGGAACTGTACCTAGTTTCTTAAGTGTCAATGTTACGATTTGTTAAATTTTTCCAAGGCAACCTCCTGGCTATATGAGGAGTTACAATATCTTTTTTCCAGATTATTTCAGGAGTGGGAATTAACTGTATTTCAAGAGAATTGAAACTGTATTCTCTGGTCACTAGGCAGAGATGTCTTACTGTGTTTGTGTCAGGACCTTTGTTGTAGGTTACAGTCAAATTCAAAGCAGGATGGTGTTACTTTGTGAATACCTCCCTCCAGGAGTTAGATTTAAATAAGAAACCTATTTAACTAGAGAGCTAAACAGTTCTAAATTGCTAATAACTTAGATTAGTAACAATCTTGTTCAAACATGAATAAATTTCCTTATTTATGTAAAACTTTCTAGTAAACTTGCCACTTTCATTACTAATTCTAACGTGCAAATCACCTGTTTTATTATTGCATAAAAACATTGATGCTGTGAGTTAAAAAAAAAAAAGATGTGTGAATCAGTACCAAGAGATTCCAATTTTTTTACAGCACAGATAATTAAATTTTTAAAAATTCATGCATTGACCATCGCAACCCCAAATTGACATGAAACCCTTAACCAGACTTTGCTTTCTCTGCAAAGCCTGGCCAGGCTCTTCCTGCTTAGGATGGAATCCCTATATATGCCTTGATATTCTTTACCAGATGGCTTGCTCTCTTTCATCCCATATCCCACTTTTGTCATTGTTTAATTATCCATCTCTTCCACTAGATTGTCAGCTCTATGAGGGCTGGGACTGTATCATCTTTTTCATCACTCAATCTCTGGTTTCCAACTCAGGCATGACACAGAGTTAAGAATTTGATAATATATATTAAGTGAATACATAAATAACACAGAAGTCACTGCCTTTTAATGAGTAGTTATGTGCCAGGTGTAATACTGCAAATTTTGCACATACCGTATGGTCTTAAACTCTCACGATAAACCTATTTTGCTCAAACTCTGAAGACTCAAAATCAGTTAACTGACTTAACCAAGGAAATACTGCCTTTAACTGGGAGCCTGGACTGTGTTCAAATACACCCATCACACAAAACTATCTAGATGGATAATTCAAATGAAAACTAGTGTTCTAAAAGTCACCTCTGCTTTTACTGTGTCTCATGTATCATCAACATTCCACTCCCAGATTTTATTTTATTTTTGAGATGGAGTTTCGCTCTTATTGCCCTGGCTGGAGTGCAATGGCATGATCTCGGCTCACTGCAACCTCTGCCTCCTGGATTCAAGCAATTCTCCTGTCTCTGCCTCCCGAGTAGCTGGGATTACAGGTGCAAGCCACCACGTCTGGCTAATTTTTGTATTTTCAGTAAAGTTGGGGTTTCATCATATTGGTCAGGCTGGTCTCGAACTCCTGACCTCAGGTGATCTGCCTCCCAAAGTGCTGGCATTACAGGCATGAGCCACCATGCCTGGCCCCTCTCCCAGATTTTTTAAATGCTTCTTTCTGCCCCCAACTTTCCTAATGATCTTCCCCATCTTCTCTCCCACTCCAAAGTCTTGCTCACTTCCTCCCAGAGTCTTTTATAACAACTCCGATCCTAAAAGCTTGCTCCCTTCTCCTACAGAGTTCACTGGCTAAACCAATCACCCAAATGACAATAATGGTTTGACTTTTACTGAGCACTTCCTATGTGCCAGGCACTGCACTAAGCACTTCATGAACATTATCTCATTTTAATCTTCACAACAATTCTATGATAGGTTTAATTATTTCCCTTTATAATGAAGAAATGGAAATGTATACGTATCAACTATCTCGTCCAAGTACAGAAGGAAGGGATAGAGGCAGGAATGGAACCTGATTCTTTCTGGCTCTATGAGTTAGAACATATTCTTAGGCATTCCTTATTCTATAATCTAACTTGTATATTTGTTTTGTTTTCCAAATGAGACTGTAAGCATTGTACCAAGGACACAAGTACACCAAGTACATCTTGTTTCCCTCACTTTGAGCCATGCTTTCCTGGTGACTCAGAAGACATGTGCTGAATGAGTGAAGGACTGAAGCTAGAGATCACTTGTTGGAAAAGAATATGCCAAGAAAACATGAGATATATTTGATTTGTGGTTTGAATTTCCAGGGCACAGGAGATTTTTAAGGAATTGCTAGTCTCAACAATCATCATGAACTCTTAACTATAATTTGGAAAGAAAACATTGCACTTACATTCTGAAAGACGACTTCCATTAAAGGAATTAGCTAAAATGATAAAACTCTTCCCTGACACTGTCCTTTATCCTCTCTGGAATAAATCTGCCCACAAGGGTGGAACTGGTTGGAATTTAAGAGGAACATGCCCTTGGCACATTCCCTAGTGAGGACTAGGCTCTCAACAAATGCCAAATTGTATTAAATGGAAAGTGTTTTATCTATCTTTTGAAGAAGCTGTGTTAAAACAATCCAATCTAACCCTGGAACTAACTACAAGAAAGGCCTGAATTCAGACTTGTGACATGTGGCAACTGGCTAACAGGACAGATTAATTTCATAAGACTCTTACTGGCCAATCATTTCTATACTGAGAGAAGACCGTCATTTCTAAAAAGGGACGCAGGAGTTACATTACAGTTCTTGTTTTTGATCAAGAAGGTGTGAACTTCTCTTCCATACTCAAAATGCAGTCTATCAGCTTAATAACACATTTTCAAATATTAATTTTGGAAAATATCTTAGTCATAGTTTTCACCTTGTAAGTAGCTACCAGGGAGTGAGGAGAAACCATTAATTAAACAATAAGAAAAACACTGTGTTTAAGCCTCACTTAAATGAATATGATAAATGATAATGATAAATGAATATGAAAATGATAAATGATAAATGAATCCAGTCAACGCTAAAAAAAACTATTTGGGCCAGGTATGATAGCTCCATCCTTATAATCCTGGCACTTTAGGAGATGGAGGTGGGAGGCTCACTCAAGCCCAAAAATGTGAGACCAACCTGGGCACAGTGTCTACATTGTGAGACCCAGTGTCTACAAAAAATTTTTTTAAAAATTGAGTGTGGTCGTGCTGGCCTGTAGTCCCAGCTACTCAGGAGACTGAGACAGGAGAATTGTTAGAGTCCTGGAGGTCGGTCGAGGCTGCAGTGAGCCATGATCATGCCACTGCACTCTAGCCTGGGTGACAGAGACCCTGTCTTGAAAAATAAGTAAATAGTTAATTAAAAATTAAAAACCCATTTGAAGGCTCACCAATTGAATAAGGAAACCTGGAAAGTAATCATACCAAAATGGTTGGAAAAGCATTACTCCACAGACTGATCCAACAAAATAATGAAAAAAGGTCACGTCAGCATCCAGGTATTTTCTGTCTCTGTATAATCCTGATAATTATGCTAATTGGAATAATGCATCAGGAAATGCTAATTGGTCATACAAATGAACAGGAACACACAGAAGAGCTAATGAAATGAACTGAGGAATGGTAAGATTGCTTCATAGAGGAAAATATCAAGCAAATTAATAAACAGAACTGAATAACTAGAAACTAATCTTGGGCTACAAAAAAAAATTATCCAAATACCACAAGGATGGCTTTTTCATCATTGCATATGAGTTCATTCCCAAGAGAGAATGTTAAAAGGGGGGAAAAAAAGGTTAGTATAGGACACCAAACATTTTCCATGAGATTTAACCTCCTATCAAGATAAGATGGGTGGTGCCACAAATGAAAACATTAGGTCTAAGGAAATGAAAACATTACATTTCTAAATGTAATGCATTAATTTCAGGACTAGGTGAATACAAGCCACTCTAACTTTTTCTCACTAACCTCAGCAAAGTAGGCTAAGGATATTACAGAGCAGGAGCCAGATAATTTGGCAGATGCTAATATATACAATTATAAAAAGATAATGAGGACAAGAAAACACAGGCCTTTGGATAAAAATGAGCCTTTACTAGGAGAGCAAGAAAGCCGTCTTTCTTTTTCTAAGTACTTATTTCTGTAAACACTAGCCTGATGGGTAAAGGATATAAATACAGTCGGTATCTGTGGGGGACTAGTTCCAGGACCTCTCTTCCCACCCCTAAAATCTGAGGGTGCTCAAGTCCCTGTTTTAAAATGGCATAATATTTTCATATAACCTATGCATACCTGTATACTTTAAATCATCTCTAGATTGCTTCTAATACCTAATACAATGCCTACGCATCACTTCATTCACATGGATTCAAGGCAGTACTTGAATGTGGCAAATTCAAGTTTTGCTTTTTGGAACTCTGCAGAATTTTTTTCCCCCTCGAATATTTTTTTACCTGAGTTTGGTTGAATCACATGTGCAGAGTCTACGGATAAGACAGCTGACTGTAATGTAGTAAATTTTGATTCCCAAGTATCTCATTAAGTATTCCCAAGTATTTCACATATTCAATTTAAAATAAAATGATTTGGATTTTATTCATTTAAATCGCGGTGGCACACGCCTGTAATCCCAGCACTTTGGGAGGCCAAGGCAGGCGATCACTTGAGGTCAGGAGTTCGAGAGCAGCCTGGCTAACATGGTGAAACCCCATCTCTACTAAAAAAAAAAAAAAAAAAAAAAAATTCCTCGGGTGTGGTGTGTGCCTGTAATCCCAGCTACTAGGAGAATCGCTTGAATCCGGGAGGCGGGAGGCGGAGGTTGCAGTCACCTGAGATCACACCACTGCACTCCAACCTGGGTGACAGAATGAGATTCGGTCTCAAAAAAATTAATAAATAAAAAATAAATAAATAAAATTAAATGATTATTGGTATTTTTAAAGAAAACAAAATATAAATGTTTTAATAAATTGCAGTTACATTCTTTTAACAAAAGTGCTTTAGAGTGTGCATAAGCAAGAAAAAACTAAAAGTTGTCTTGAAGTCTACAACTGTCATTTCCCTCGGTGTAATACTGCTCTACATTCATAAAACCCTGCTTTTCTTGTTTGATACATTTGCCCAAGAGCTTGTCCTAGAGCTAAATTTTTCAACACTTCCCATGTATCACTTAAATAACAATTGTACTAGAGTTTGTTTTTATTACTGAAGGCAAAAACTCCATTTTATTTTTGCCTGCCCATAAAAAATTGTTGTATCTGATATTTTTTAAAATGTACATTTTAAAGTGCCCTATCGCATAATATGATCACAGGAAGAGAAAGTCATGTTAAAAATTAGCAAAGTAATTGTTTCTGCACAGAATGCATTTCTCAATTTGGGCAGTTCTCCCAGAATAAAGTAAACAAGTAAAGCAACTAGCACTCTCACTAGAACAGTGACAAGACATTTTCTTTTTAGTTTCTTTTCACGTATTAGTCTATTAGGATACTTGAATACTGTCTCTCTATGCTGGTGTCTAAAACCCTCAAAGGAGAGTACAATTGCAGGATAAACGAAGAGTGTCCAGGAAGAGAACTAGAGAAGAAAGGAAACAGATGGTCTCTGTGCTCGGTGAGCTTGGAAGCTGTCTAAAGCAAACTCGATTGGACCCTCCAAACCCCTATTTCAGATCAATCCATAAGGTTCAGCTGAGTTCGGCCTCCTGGCCCAAGCAAGCAAAAGCCAGCAACCCGGCTGGTCGGCGGCTCCCTCGCCAGGGTCGCCCCACAGCGAGACCATGCCTTTCTCACCCCTACCCCCCAAAACCAAAACAAAACAGAACCCAAGCCCAAGCGGTGCTTGCTCGTTTCTTTTGTCTTGCTCAACGCTGACCACTTTTTTCCGGAGAAGGTTAACGTTAAGGGAGCCCGGGGGAGCTCCCTGCGACCCCGCCAGGTGCTCCCCGAACCCCCGTCCCCATCAGAGGAATGAGGCGACCACCGAGCGGGGTCGGGCGGCC
>NW_012108697.1:780481-793269 GCF_000951045.1 Mandrillus leucophaeus
GGCAGGAGGCGGCCTGGGGGCAGCCACCGCCCTCTCCCGGCTTTCTCAGCGCGCATGGGACACCGGCTTTCTGACATTTTTACAGCTCAGCGGTTCTCAAGAGTTTTGTTTCTCCAGTGGAAGTAACAGGCTGACTTTATAGGAACGCGCAGCCGTCCATATATGCGTGTAGTATTCAGAGGTTCTTTCTGTAAGGACCGATTTGGAAGACTGGTAAGGAAACAGTGTTCTTTAAGCAAACATTGGCAATGGATTTAAATGCTCAGAATTTGAACAAATCAACGACTGCAGGTGAAATTAACTTGCTAACTGTAAAATATATTATTCAACATTGAAACAGGAAATCCCACATGAGCACATGGTAAGACGGCTGGCTCTAAATAGCCCATTAAAATATTTATATATAATATATAGTAGAATTTATCTGTGACATGGTTGATAGGTGTAGTGATTCAGAACAGCATTTTCTATTCAGTTATCAGATGATACCGGAAAACAGTAGCGAGGGAAAGAATCTGAAAGGAGTCTAATAAATGTCTAAGGCGGATAAATAGAGCTACAAGGTAAGCACTTGGGTGAAGGTTGCTTAAAATTCTCCCCAACAGTGTATTAGTGAAGCCTTGAAGAAGCAATTCAGGCTAGTAAAGTTTAGGTTGAGTTAATACAAATTATGAAAATATTTGTATCCTGAAGAAATTTGTTTTATGCTGGTATTGGCATTTTACCAAAAGGATCATTAAGTTGTTAAGATGAGGTGGGGAGTGAGTTTTGCATGACCAGTGATGAAAATATATATCTGGCCCAGGCGCGGTGGCTCACGCCTGTAATTCCAGCACTTTGGGAGGCAGAGGCGGGAGGATCACTTGAGCCCAGGAGTTCAAGACCAGCCTGGCTAACAACATGGTGAAACTCTGTCTCTATTAAAAATACAAAAAAAAAAAAAAAAAAGCCGGGTGTGGTGATGTAATGGGATTACATGCTTGTAATCCCAGCTACTTGGGAGGCTGAGGCAGGAGAATCCTTGAACCCTGGGGGCGGAAGTTGCAGTGATCTGAGATTGCGCCATTGCACTCCAGCCTGGACAAGAGTGAAACTTCGTCTCAAAACACACACACACACACACACACACACACACACATATGTATACATGCATACACACATACGTTCATACACACACAAATATATACACACATATATATGTGTGTATATATACACACATATACACACATAGGTGTATATACATATATATACATACACACATATATATATCTGTAACTGATTCATGGAACAGAGAAAAGGTAGAAAAGGTGGCTGCCATATAGAGTGGTGGTAACTGGCCAGGCTCTGGGGCTGGGTAGCCTAAGTCCCAGCACTGCCACCCACAGTGGAAAGTTATTTAACTTCTTTGTGTTTTTATTTGCTTATATGTCAAAAAGGGAGAACAGTACCTACCTCCTGAGGTTGTTGTGTGAATTAATTAATATATGTAAAACACTTTAACAGTGCCCAGCCCTAGTAAGAGATGCACAGGCACTTATAATTGTTCTGAGTTGTAGTAGTGGTATTTAGCAAAATAATAGAGCCAGAAATCAAGAATTAAGAAGGAGATCTTAACTGGGCTTCTTTTCTCCCCTGTTTTTGTGGTTTATATCCCTGCGGTGCTCCACGGCAGATAAATACAACCTTAATTTTCTGTGCACTACCCCCAGAATGCTGGAGGCATCCTCTGCTGTTTTGTGCCCCTTACCAAATTCTGGCTAATTGTGTCTGCTTCAACCGAGAGCATGTAATGTTGCTTATTATTATTATAGTCATACACAGTTTAAGATGGTTAGTCATATTATTAACCATAATTAGTTTCATGATCTAATTATCATGCATTTATATGGCATTTTGTAGTTCCAAAATGCCTTACAACCACTAATTGTATGAGGAGGTCTTACTTAGAGTTGTGTGTATTCAATGATGTCTATCTTTGTATACTTATAAACACAATAAAATATATGTTTTGCTCTAGATTAATATCAATATTTAGGATGCTGATTCATCTACCTGCTATCTAGGTTTCAAGACATACAAGTTGGACTAGAATTATAACTGAGCAGATATTCCTATTTCTGATTGTCATCCTAGAATGCCTGCTGTGACACTGACGTCAATTAGCCTAAAACATGGGCACAGTTAGACATGCCCCCAAAACCTGTGATTTGAGAAAACACAAGAAAACGTTCCCCTAGCCTCCCAAACACTTAGGTATGGGTACCTGAAATTTCTCAGAACTTAATGCCTTTATCCCTTTGGCTTAAGCCAAATAAGAAACTCAGTCCTTGTTAAAATGAAAATACTCTTGGGAGATATAACACATTAAACTCTGTCATTCATTAGACCTCAAAGGGAATGAATTGGTTAAATCCTTTTCTAAAATGAAGTTTAATTAGTGAAGACACAGAAAAATCTAGAAAATTGGAACCCAGTTGGGATGGAGTTGAGAAAAAAGATAAAAATAAATCTATCTTTTTAAAAAAACTTTTTAATAATAGTCATTCTGACTGGTATGAGATGGTATTTCATTGTGGTTTTTATTTGCATTTCTCTAATCAGTGATATCAAGCTTTTTTTCATATGCTTGTTGGCCACATATATGTTTTCTTCTAAAAAATGTCTGTTCATGTCCTTTGTGCACTTTTTAATGGGGTTGTTTGTGTTTTTTTTCTTATAAATTTGTTTAAATTCCTTATGGATACTGGGATATTAGGCCTTGTTAAATGCATAGTTTGCAAATATTTTCTCTTATTCTGTAGGTTGTCTGTACACTGTACAACAAACCCCTATGACATGAGTTTCACCTATATAACAAACCTGCACATGTATCCCTGAACCTAAAATAAAAGTCTTAAAAAGAAAGAGAAATAGACTTAGATGATACCTGCTTCCAAAGTTTGGCAGAGTTCTGGAATTTGTGAGTTGAACACATGAATTGTTAGCAACATTCCCTCCTCAAATCACACTAAAATGACAGTAAAGGGATTTTCCAAAGCATATGCCCAAAAGGATAAATTAGGAGAGGAGAGAACAGCAACAGCGTTTTCAGAATTAGAAAGTAGCCATAAAATGGGTTAACTCTGACGTGACTGACCTAAGAAAGCTGAATCCTAAGCCAACAATGAAGAAAGCCAGGAATCAAAAGTCATCTTGTTATCCTCCACAGAAGCTTTGTTCCAGGACCTCCGAAGGGTACCAAAGCTTGAGGATGCTCAAGTCCCTGTTGTAAAATGGTGTGGTATTTGCATGTAACCTAGGCATCAATCTCCAATATACTTTAAATCATCTCTAGGTTTCTATAATACCTAATACAACATAAATGCTATGTACATAATTGTTATACTTTATTGTTTAGGGAATAATGACAAGAAAAACCTATACATGTTCAGTACAGATACAATTTTTTCCCCGAACATTTTCAAAAGTGTTGAAAGAGGATGCCTCTGTGGAACAGGAAATTGGGAGTTTGGGAGGAAGGACAGAAGCTTTCATAACACACTTTGTAAAACCTCTTAACTAAACCCTATGCTGGTGTAACACAAAGTTTGTTTGTCAAGGGGAGAAACTAGGAGCAGGAAACCATTTCTGATGCTTTTGTCTAAGTTAGACAAGGTATTGTAAGGGTTCATCCATGTAGGAATAGAAAGGAGATGGTAGACTTGATAGATGAGATGTGATCAACCAAATTTTCCAAGTGATAAAAGGAGTGATTTGGTAAAGTGAAAGATGTTGCTGGAGTTTCTAGCTTGGAAGGAGTTAGTTGAAGAAGCCATTAATTGAAATAGGGATCATGGAGATGTAGAAAGGTGATGAGATGGATTTTTTTTATTATGTTAGAATTTGATTATCTATACAATTACATCTGTGTGAAGACAGAGTATGGGGTGATGAGTTTGAATTAGGAAGTAAAGAGATCTGGGCTGATAATAAAGACTGGAGGATCATTTCTTTCTTTCTTTATTTCTTTTTTTTTTTTTTTTTTTTTTGAGATGGAGCCTCGCTCTGTTACCCAGGCTGGAGTGCAGTGGCGGGATCTCAGCTCACCGCAAGCTCCACCTCCCGGGTTCACTCCATTCTCCTGCCTTAACCGCCTCCCCCCACTCCCCCACGAGTAGCTGGGACTACAGGCACCCGCCACCACGCCCGGCTAATTATTTTGTATTTTTAGTAGAGGCAGGGTTTCACCGTATTAGCCAGGATAGTCTTGATCTGCTGACCTCGTGATCCGCCCGCCTCGCTCGGCCTCCCAAAGTGCTGGGATTGCAGGCGTGAGCCACCGCGCCCGGCTGGAGGATCATTTCTTAAACATGGTGATGGAGATATGAGAAAAAAATGAGGTAGTTTAGTGAGATGGTATAAAGGAAAAAGAATGGATGCAAACTTGAGGACTTCCTGCATTTAAAGAGTAGGAAATGGAAGAAGAGCTCATTTAGAAACAGCAGTCAGAGATAAGAAAACATATAGTAAAGAAGTTCAGGGAGAAGCGAGTTTCAAAAATTGAGAGGCTGGTTCAAGGTATGAAGATAAATTAGCTCAGTTCTGCGGTTGCCACAGAAACAAAAGGGAAGCTGATGGATCTTTCATAAAAACCGTGAAGACCCTGGTGTTCAGTGTCGTATTTTCTTGGTGCGTTCTAATTGCAGCTGCAGTGGGCAGTTCTGTGCATGTTCAGACCCACCTCATGGTGACAGTGTCTCACTTTAATCCCATGCGCCCTTTGTAGAATTTTTGTCACTGGAAATTCTCTGTGTAGACAAGCCTGCTCTTTCCAAAAGCACAATGGAGTTAGCACTGTAGGGGCAATACTTTTTTTTTTTTTTGAGATAGAGTCTCACTGTCACCCAGGCTGGAGTGCAGTGGTATAATCTCGGCTCACTGCAACCTCTGCCTCCCGGGTTCAAGTGATTCTCTTGCCTCAGCCTCCTGAGTAGATGGGATTATAGGCATGCACCACCACGCCTGGCTAATTTTTGTATTTTTAGTAGAGACAGGGTTTCACCATATTGGCCAGATTGGTCTCGAACTCCTGACCTTGTGATCCACCCAACTCGTCCTCCCAAAGTGCTGGGATTACAGGCGTGAGCTACCGCGCCCAGCCTGTAGGGGCAATTCTTAGCCAATAGGGGATGGAATCTGATGGATAAACACTGCGGTGCCCTGTCTTCCTGGTAGACAATTGTGGGAATCAAATCTAGGAAGTGTTCTGAACACTCTTCAGGAAGTCCTGTGGGATCAAGTACACACTGACCACAGTGGTGACCACAGTGGTGACGCTTTTCTTCCTTTCCTCTCGTTCTCCTTACTTCCTCACTCTGTGATCTGCAGTCAACTTCCTACGGTTAAGTCTTTGTCTTAGGCTCCACTTTTGAGAAAACCCACTATGTTTGGGAGTTGGAGTGGGAGAAACTTAGAGGGAAAGTCTAAGTGCCACAAATTGGATATAGGCTAAGGAAGATACACCTGCACTGCCCCCTGCCCCCACCACAGGCTAGGAAATTACAATAAAGGAAGTATCTCCTGGAAATGAGCAGTGCTGCATATCAGAAAAATCTCAAATAACAGTGGCTTAAGGAAGTTTCTTCTTCAAGTAAAAGAAGTTTGCCTTGTAAGTAGTCATGACTATAGCATGACGAATCCATGAGGTCATCACGGAGCCACAGTCTTAGCTTTCTGCACCACCATCCAGTACTGTCACACTCAGGATCCCTTCGTGGTCTTATATAGGTGCTGGAGCTCTAGTTACCAATTTTAGGGCAGTAGCACGAGGAAGGAGAGAAAAGAGGAATTACCTTCTTCCTTTGAACAAATCCATTCTGAAAGTTCTACACTTCTGCTTACATTTCATTGGTCAGAACTTATGTAACCATACATCATGGTTAAAAAAGAAATCTGGGAAATGAAATGTTTAATTCTATGTCACCAGCAGAAAAATTAAAAATACATAGTATAACTTGCAAATTTAGTACAAAAATTTTTGCTCCATCCAATGCACTATAATAAAGAAGATAAAAGATACTGAAAAAAGAAGTCTGATGCTAGGCATGGTGGCTCACACCTGTAATCCCAGCACTGTGGGAGGATGAGGTGGGCGGACTACTTGAGGCCAGGAGTTCAAGACCAGCCTGAGAAACGTAGTGAGACCCCACTCTATTTTTAAAAAAAGAAGCCTGAAAAATAAAAAACACAAAATAGGTCTTTCTATTATAATAAATGTAAATGAGTTTAGCTCATCAATTAAAAGGCAGAGATACATACACTGGATTTTTAAAATGACACTGTATTTTCCAGAAGAGACACATTTAAAAGGGAAGAGAAAGACTGAAATCAATAAATCAAAAAAGATATACCAGAGAAATATAATCAAAGAAAAACTAGAATAACAATTACATCAGACAAAATAGAGTCGAAGTTGCAAAACATCACAAGGGACAAAGACAGATAAAGCATACTAGTAAAATAATAATAGATCAAGAAGACATATGTTTATGGTCATAAACGTGTTTATTAATATAAATGCAAAATTTATAAAGCAATAACTGCCAGAATTACAGAGAGATATAGATGAATAAACTATTATATTTGGAGATTTTAATTCACCCCTCATATAATCAGACAGATCAAACTCAGAAAATAAGCAAAAATGTAGGCTATTTGAATAACATGAGTAATAAACTCAAAGTAGATGTTATGGAGAAATGTATACACATCAAAGAAATCACATTTTCAAGCATACATGGAATATTTACAAAGTTTGATTATGTATCAAGCCACAAAGGAAACCCAAGGAAATTCTAAAAACACATTCATTTTTTTAATGAAACTAATTGAGCGAAACATACACCCACACACAAAAATGGAGGTTATATCCTAGTGAGAAAAATCAATAACAAAACACAAAATTGCATGCAGTGATAAATGCTGTGAAGAGAATAGAATACGGGGATAGAAGATGATTTGGGGAAGTGTTATTTTAAATTAGGTGGCCAGGTAAGTCTTCTCTGAAGAGGTGCTGTCTGAATGAAGCTAGGACATTAGCTGTGTGAATAGGAAAGAGATGAGCGTTTCTGGCAGAGAGAAGAGTGCAAATGTCTTACGATGGGAAAGAGTTTGATGTCTCAGGAAGGCCAGTGTGGCTGGAGTAGATAAGTGACTGAGGAGAAAAATGTAGTTGAATATACAGGTAGAGAGGAAACCATGTCAGATCATGTAGAGCAGTTTATTCTCAATGCTATCCAAAAGTCACCTTTTCTTAATGTAAAAATATTAATGGAAGTATAACAAAATATACAGATTCATATATGTACAGCTTAATGAATTTTCACAAAGTAAACCACCTGGGCACTCAGCACCTAGATTAAGAAAGGGAGGATACCACAACCTTAGAAGCCTCTTTGTGCCCGTTCCTGATCAATTACCCTTGCCATGGGTTACCACTCTTCTGACTTCTTTATTTTTTATTTTTATTTTTGTATTTTTAGTAGATATGGGGTTTCACCATGTTGGCCAGCCTGATTTTGAACATCTGACCTCAAGTGATCTGCCCACCTCGGCCTCCCAAAGTGTTGGGATTATAGATGTGAGCCATCGTGCCCAGCCCTATTTTTTATTTTTAAATTTTATTATTTTTTCTCTTTTTGTGCCACACCTCACCTGGATATTCTGACTTCTAACACCATAGATTAATTTGCCTCATCTGTTTTATCTTATTATTATTATTATTATTATTATTAGAGACAGAGTCTCACTCTGTGCCCAGGCTGAAGTGCAGTGGCACGATCTCAGCTCACTACAACCTCTGCCTCCCAGGTTCAAGCAATTCTCATGCCTCGGCCTCCCTAGTAGCTGGGTTTAAAGGCATGCACCACCACGCCCAGCTAATTTTCATATTTTTAGTAGAGACGGGGTTTTGCCATGTTGGCCAGGCTGGTCTCGAACTCCTGGCCTCAAGTAGTCCGCCTCGGCCTCCCAAAGTGCAGGGATTATAGGTGTGAGCCACCATGCCCAGCCTTGTTTTGAACTTTATGTAAATGGGATCATATAGTATGTATTTTGTCATTGTTGGAGGCAATGTTCTCAGTCAAGTTTGTTAACATTGTGTTTCTGATCTTCTGTATCCTTAATGATTATTTGTCTGCATGTTCTGTCAGCTTTCGAGATGTGTGATTGGCTCCCACTCTGGTGGAGCCACTATTGTGACTTTTTCTACTTTTAATTATGCCAAGTTTTGCTTTATATGTTAATATTTTGAAGCTATGTTATGTGTATGTTCAGATTTTGACTTTTGGTCCCTTCTGGTGGATTGACCTCTTTATGCTTATGTATGTCCCTTTTATGACAATGCAATTCAGGCTTTTCCCCTAATGGTTTGGGTCCAAGGAACCACAACCTGCTGAGGTGCTTCCTGAGGGCAAAGGGATGTGGAATAAGTGGTAGAAGGTGGTATATATGGGCCGGGTGCAGTGGCTCCTGCCTGTAATCCCAGCACTTTGGGAGGCTGAGGTGGGCAGGTCACCTGAGATCGGGAGTTCAAGACCAGCCTGACCAACATGGAGAAACCCTGTCTCTACTAAAAATACAAAATTAGCCAGGCATGGTGGTGCATGCCTGTAATCCTAGCTACTTGGGAGGCTGAGGCAGGAGAATCACTTGAACCTGGAAGACAGAGGTTGTGGTGAGCCGAGATTGTGCCATTGCACTCCAATCTGGGCGACAAGAGCGAAACTCCATCTCAAAAAAAAAAAAAAAAAGAATAATAATAATAAAAAAGAAGGTAGTATATACTAGCTCTGACCAAAATGAGCTAGTGCAGTTGTATTTCTTCCTTATTTTGATATGGATATATTTGTATGTATACTTTATAAAATTTTTTATTTTTTGTCGAGATGGTATCTCACTATGCTGCCCTGGCTGGTTTTGAACTCTTGGGCTCAAGTGATCCTCACACCTCTGCCTCCTAAAGTGCTGATATTACAGACACGAGCCACCATGCTTGGCCTGTTTGTATGTAGAAACTTGAGACAATCTAGAATGCTCCATTTCATTACCCTGAAATGCATCAAAGCTAGACCATAGTTTTTACATGTGGTAGAGTAGTTGTCATTGTATTTTTTTTCAAAAAACTTGTTTTCTTCCCACTCTCATTTTCCATCTTCTCAGTATTTAAACTACAATATATCAAAGGGAGAGTATGAATTAGCTCAAAGAATGCCCAAAGAGCAAGAGACAGATTTTATAGCCTCTTTTGGAAAAGTAGTTGGTGTGTTGTTAATTGTGCACAAGATAGTTGTACTCCGTTAAGTAGAAGCCTAAATTTTGAATTGTCTTCATATGGAAATTGTGATTTAAAGTGATACATGCCAAGATGACAAAAGATGGACTGTGGAGGTTTTGTAGTGTGTTGATCTGGTTAGGCTGAACTGTGTTTCCCATAATTTCCTTTCCTATGTTTCCAGGTAAGGGTGTGCCACAAGCGACATACTTGTGTGAGATTTGGAGGACAGAGTGGAGGAGCAACTATATCAAGGGTATTGATTTTTGTGCTTAGAGGCTGGGGAAGGGTCTCCAGGTGCTTTTGTGGCCCATGCATATTGTTATTTTATCTGCTGGCTTATCTCCTTGCTGTGGGGCAGGAACCAAGCTGCAGCTGTTCCATCTTTCCCTGGATCTTCCTTCAGCTTCACTGACTCCTCATCTGACTGTGTATCCTCAACCAGATGTGTGTTTATCTCTATGACAAAGAGCACTGGGTTCTTCTGCAGGATACCCACATCATGAAGGTTGGAGACAGAGAGAGCCTGACATGGGTACCAGTCAATGCTCCTGGGTTCCATCTTGTCCTTGCTGCTTTGCATCCCCTGACGGCCTTCTTCCCAACTGCCTGCCCTGCAGACTTCAAGCTGCAGTATTAGATATGAAGGCAACAGCCTTCTAGACTTTATCAGCTACCATTACCGCATACGGTCAAATCCCAGTAATACATCCACATGTGTGGTCCTAATGGTTCTGAATCTCTAACTGAATATTAGTCCTATCTAATATAGACCTATATAAAATGGTAAAATTGTATTTAGGGAAGTGTGATTTTTCCTTCCATTATTCCTTCCGTTTTTTCCACTCATACCCTGTAAAACCAGTGTCATAGGTTTTAGCAGTTACCTTTAAGTTTTCTAAGATATAACTTGAGAAGACCTAGAATGCTTCATTTTATTGCCCTGAAATGCATCAAGGCACGACCATAGTTTTTACCTGTGGTAGTGTAGTTATCATTGTATTTTATTGTATTTTCTTTTCAAATGGATTTGAGTCATTCATTGCATTTTATCCTGAAACTATGTTGATGGTGATAAGAATTTTGGGTCCCAATTTTTGGTGGCTTAATGAGAACAGTTTTGAACTGCCATTGGCTTAATGAGAACTCTTTTGAACTGACATTGTTTCAGGAAGTGACTTGACAGGCATGGACTGTGAAAGTGAAATCTATACTGTGAACTTTTGAATTGATGCTGTCACTGTTTAAGGAGCCATGGTACAGATAACAGAGGTAGTAGGTCTGCTAGCAGCACTGACTCTTAGCTGTGAAACTGATCTTCTTCAGAAAGATCCCTTTTAAAGTGAGGACTTCAATCTGTAGTTTGGAGCTATTAAGTAGTATGTGTCAGGTAACAATCTAGGTTCTGCATATGGCTTAATCAATAAATAAAGGGGTTTGATTTTTCCATCTTGTAATGGTCAAGAAGTCAAGCAGTTCCCAAGCAGCAGGGTGTTGGGAGGCTGATAGGGTTGCTTGTCATACTTCCATAGATTTGACTGGGAAGGAAACAAGTCCAAGGGGGAATTAGAAACTTTATTACTTGGGTCACAGCAGGAAGTATGAGCTTTCCTCTGGTTTGCATGTGTCCCCCCAGGTTTGCATGTGTCCCCGCAAAGTTCATGTGTTGAAAACTTAATCCCCAATGCAACAGTGTTGGGAGGTGAGGCCTAATAAGAGATGATTAGATCATGAGGGCTCTGTCCTCATGAATGGATTACTGTCATTATTACAGAAGCGGGTTATTGTCAAAGTGGGATTATTACAAAAGGGAGTTCAGGCCAGGTGCAGTGGCTCACGCCTGTAATTCCAGCACTTTGGGAGGCTGAGGCAGGTGGATCACTGAGGCCAGTAGTTCGAGACCAGCCTGGCCAACATGGTGAAACCCTGTCTCTACTAAAAATGCAAAAATTAGCTTGGCGTGGTGGCGCGCACCTGTGGTTTCTCAGCTACTCATGAGGCTGAGACAGGAGAATTGGTTGAGCTCAGGAGGCAGAGGTTGCAGTGAGCTGAGATCGTGCTACTGCACTCCAGCCTGGGTGACAGAGCTAGACTCTGTCTCAAAAAAAAAAAAAAAAAAAAAGAGTTGGAATTCAGCCCTTTCTCTCCCACTGTCATGTTCTCTTGCCCTCCCACCTTCTGACGTGGGACGATGCAGCAAGGAGGCCCTCGCCAAATGCTATTATCTTGATACTGAACTTCCCAGCCTCCAGAACTATGAGAAATACATTTCTTTTTAATAAATTACCCAGTCTGTGGTATTCTGTTGTAACAACACAAAACAGACTTAAACAGGCTTCATACTTCCTTCAGTTCCCTGTGCACTCAAGTCCCATAGGGGTCAGTGTGGATCAACCTCAGGTAGATGCTACATACACAAGTTTGTGTCACAACTGAGAAACGCTAAGCATAGGAATCCTCCAATCTTATAAGGGGGTTGCTAGCAAACCTGCCCATCCTCCTCTCTGGAGAGAGACATTATCTTTAAGTATTCTGGAATGTAAGCAAGTCTTTCCTGAGGAGAGGGAAACTTTTCTATCCTGGAATGTCTCTGGGTGTCTCTATCTCTACGATCCTGGTCAGGAAACACATCGGCCCTCTGACCTGGAAAGAGACACTATGCTACACACACATCCTTGTAAAGCTAGTCCAGGGTAAGCTGAAATGCCGTGGAGAATTGCCTGCCAAAAGTAATAACTGGTAAAGAATGACTTGAGGGGAGAACTAGGTCTTCGCAACACTGGGTCACTAGCCTCACATTGTCTCCCTCAAGAGGTGGTTTCTTAGGGTGGCTTGAATAAATGTTTGCGTAGTCTATAATTGCAGACACATATTGGAAGGCAAACTCCAACACCTGATTTATTACTCTTTATTTGTACTCTGTGATTCCTATATCCTTTGGAGTCTGGGCCATCACTAAGGCGTGGCTTGGAGTGGTCTTGGGAAGTTGCAATCTTGCTAACCTCCATGATCTGGCAACTGCTCTAGTGATGTTTTAAAATAGTTTTAAAATTTCAAAACAATTTAAAAATTATAATAGAGGTGCAAATACAGTTCAAAACACCTGCACTATTTGAGGGTAAGCTGCTGACATTATGTCCATCACTCCTATGTACTTTAGTGTGTATTTCCTGCAAACAAGAACATTCTTTGACGTAACTGCAATGCAACTATATTAGTTTCCTGGGGCTGTCATAACGAATTACCACAAACCTGATGGCCTAAAATAACAGAAATTTATTTTCTCATCGTCTGGAGGCCAGAAATCTGAAATGAAGGTGTCAGCAGGGCTGCGCCTCCCCTAAACCCCAAGGCTCCAGGGGAGGATCCTTCCTTGCTCCTTCCAGCTTTTGGTAGCTCCAGGCGCTCCTTGGCTTGTGGCCGCATCGCTCTAATTTCTGCCCCCCTCTTCACACGGCATTCTCTTTTTTTTTTTTTT
>NW_012108697.1:793355-802743 GCF_000951045.1 Mandrillus leucophaeus
ACGCCATTCTCCTGCCTCAGCCTCCCAAGTAGCTGGGACTACAGGCGCCCACCACCTCGCCCGGCTAGCGTTTTGTACTTTTTTTTTAGTAGAGACGGGGTTTCACCAGGTTAGCCAGGATGGTCTCGATCTCCTGACCTTGTGATCCGCCCATCTCGACCTCCCAAAGTGCTGGGATTACAGGCTTGAGTCACCGCGCCCGGCCCACACGGCATTCTCATCTTGCGTCTTCTCTTCTCTGTGTGTCTCTTACGAGGACACTTGTCATTGGATTTACAGCTCACCTAGATAATCCAGAATGATCTCATCTCAAGATTCTTAAGTTAATTACATCGGCAAAGATGCTTTTTTCAAATGAGGTCACAGGTTTCAGAGATTAAGATGAAGACATATCTTTTCGGGGGACACCATTCAACCCACTACAATAACCAGCATCTGTGTATTGAAATGAGTATCAGTGTTGAAATTGCTGTTACCTCATCTGCCGACCCCACTTCAGATTTCAGCAGTTGTTTCAATATCCTTTATAGTAAAAGGATCCAGTTCAGAATCCCATGGTGTATTTAGTTGTCATGCCTCTTTAGCGTCCTTCAGTCTGGAACAGTTTCTTGGTCTTTCCTTGCCTTTCATGACTTGACATTTTTGAAGATTATAGGCTGGTTATTTTGTCAAATGGCCTTTAATTTAGGTTCCCAGCGTTCTCTCATAATTAGATTCAGATGTGCATTCCTGGAAGGCCTGCCAGAGAGAGACATTTTCTTCCTGTGCATCCTATCAGGTGGCACCTATTTTCTTCCTTCCTTCCTTCCTTCCTTCCTTCCTTCCTTCCTTCCTTCCTTCCTTCCTTCCTTCCTATCTTTTTTTCTTTTTTTGAGATGGAATTTTGCTCTTGTCACACAGGCTGAAGTGCAATCGCACGATCTCATTTCACTGCAACCTCCGCCTGCCGCATTTGAGCGATTCTTCTGAATCAGCCTCCCGAATAACTGGGATTACAGGTATGTGTGACCACGCCTGGCTAATTTTCTTTTTTTTTTTTTGTATTTTTAGTAGAGATGAGGTTTCACCATGTTGGTCAGGCTGGTCTCGAACTCTTGACCTCAAGTGAACCACCTGCCTTGGCCTCCCAAAGTGCTGGGATTACAGTCGTGAGCCACCACGCCTGGCCACCTATTTTCAGTTTGATCTATTGGTTAAAGTGGAGACCACCAGACTTCTCCACTGATAAGTTACTCTTTTCCTATGTATGTAAGTATCCTGTTCTTTGTCACACTTTCAATTTAATTCTATCACTGTGGACTTACAGTTTCTTATTTTAATCAAAGAGTTATAAACCATTACTATTATTTTTGCTTCTTTGTCTTTTGTTTTGTTTTGTTTTTTTTAGGTGGAGTCTCTCTATGTCACCCAGGCTAGAGGGCAATGGCTCAATCTCAGCTCACTACAAACTCTGCCTCCTAGGTTCAAGCAATTCTCCTGCCTCAGTCTTCCGAGTAGCTGGAATTACAGGTGCGTGTCACCTCACCTGGCTAATTTTTTTGTATTTTTAGTAGAGATGGGGTTTCACCATATTGTCCAGGCTAGTCTCAAACTCCTGACCTCAAGTGATCTGCCTGCCTCAGCCTGTCGAGGTGCTGGGATTCCAGGCGTGAGCCACTGCACCCTTCCTCTTCTTTGTCTTCATGTTATTATTTGATTCTCAAATTTTAGACAGTGGGAGTCCCTGCAGGCTGGCTGGCTTTTTCTTTTTTTTCTTTTTTCTTTTTTCTTTTTTATAGGTCACCATCCTTCTTTGAGCATTTTCTTGCTTTCTGGCAGAAGACATTCCAGTCTTATTTCGTACTCTTCATGAATCAGTATAGATCCATATTTGTGACCATCTCTTGGCCCAGAAAAAGCAAAACAACCAAATGTACTGTTTGATGTTTTGCCCACTGGGAGGATTTTATTTCTCACCTCTTTTTTAAGGACACTCCTTGGAGTTGAAACATTGTAGGAGTCCTCTTCTGGTTGGTGCCAGCATGTCATGAAGCAGTATCTGTAAATCAGGCCTTCATTTTTTTCCCCTTGGCTGATGAAGAAGAATCCTCTCATGAGACCATAGGCATGGACTGAAGGAGAGGCAGCAAGACCTCAGGAGTAAGTGTTGTAAGATATTGAGTCACTTGCTCATGCAACTTGTACATTGAACCTACTTGAGCCTAATTTCTTATATGCTGTTTCCACTAAATGAAGGATTGCTGTTATCCATACTCAACATTATGCTTTGGTGGGTTAGATACCAGTGTTCGTGATGGCAGCTCGGATTGCACAATTACTTAATGTCCCATGTTTAGGCCTAGTAGTAATACAGGAGCTTTTTCTCAAAATAGGAATCATGATAGTAGAAGAGGGCGTGACTTTGCTCCAGAGACTTGTGGACCCTCCTACTGGGGTTTACCAGAGACTCCACATAACATCCCTATATGCCACAGACACTGAGCATCACTGGATCTGTTGAGTCATCAAGCCCAATGGGCAAGACAGCCTGCATTACATCCTGGATCTACTTCATAACCTTCTTTTGCTCTACTCTCTACTCAAAACCAACAGCCTTACAGGCAACTGGGAAAATGGGTTGGAGTAGTGTACAATAATAGCACGTAATATCTCCAAAAATTCAAGAAGGCCCCCAAATCATCATGTCTTCTTTTTAGTAATACACAATACAAGGTATAGTAACTTATATTTCATTTTGGAGGAGGTATCCTGACGTGTTCCAAACCACTGAATCCCTAGAAATTCAGCGTAGGCCTTGGAGGCCTACTCATGGAGGTTTCCTTCAACCCTCTGCCTCTAATGTGCCTTAATAAGACATCTAAGGGGCTTGCTACTTTCTGCTTATTAAGTCAAATCAGAATAATGCCATCACTTTGCTTATTAGGTAAAATTAGCATAATGCAGCAGATCATTGTGACGTTCTATAGAGTGTCAGGATGATTGAAATTTCTGCAGATGAGATTAAAGCTGACAGCAGGAGGCTGGGTGAGGTGGCTCACACCTGTAAATCCCAGTACTTTGGGAGGCCGAGGCGGGTGGATCACTTGAGCTCAGGAGTTCAAGACCAGCCTGCTCAACATAATGAAACCCTGTCTCTACTAAAAATACAAAAATTAGCCAGCCATGGTGGCTCACACCTGTAGACCCAGCTACCTGGGAGGCTGAGGCAGGAGAATCGTTTGAACCTGGGAGGCAGAGGTTGTAGTGAGTTGAGATCGTGCAACTGTACTCTAGCCTGTCTCAAAAAAAAAAAAAAAAAAAGGGCCGACAGCAGGAAAGTTGGCATCGCCCTAAGATACAATCAGAAGATGTCCCTAGAAACCAAATTTCTTCTAGTGGTCCTTGCAAATTGGTAATAGAGAATAAAAAGCACTTGCCAGAGCAATAGCTATATGCCAGGTGCTGGGACTGTGTTGATTTGCTTCAATAAAGAAAACATAGTAGAACAGCATCTGAGGTTGGAGTTACCACTTAAGAGTATGATTATTCACAGTCATTTTCTAAGACCTATTTACCTGCTGTACAGGCCGGACAGGTGAAATAAATGGGAATATAATAGTAATCACCAGATCTGTATTTTTCACAACTTTAATTTTTGCATGAATCTCTGCAGTTACCTCCAGGGATGCAGTTTTGCTTTTGGTTTATGATTTTGATAGGAAGAAAAAGTTTCAAGGGCTTCCACATCAGCCTTCCTACCATAACAGTCTTTACTTCACCAGTCAAAGAACCATTGCAGGGATTCTGCCTGTTGCCAAGCATGTCTATTCTAATTATACTGTCAGAGACGGAGGAAATCACCATAGGATGGGCATGTAGATGAACTTAGGCCAAAATACTATTTATTACATGAACATTATAAGCTACCACTTTGACTGGTGGAACACAGTATTTTTATGGATCTTCAAGAAATTGTATCAGTTTAGGGCTAGTTTATAGAAGTTCTCAAAAAACTTGGGTGTTCTTTCTCTAGTGTACAGTAACCTTAGAAAAATGTCCACAGGCCCCTTTGGGAATGACTTGGAGGAAGACGTATATTATATTCCTTTTACATTTTTGTACAGTCTTTCCTCAAGAGGACTAAGCCTCCCCATCACTCAAGAGACCCTGGATTCAAGAGCTGCCTAACATCTAGAAACTTGGTAAGAGGTCAAGACTTTAATGTAATTTGATTCAGATTTCTAGCCACCAGACATAGAGTTCTTACTGTTGTATTGATCAAGTGATACTTCAGTAGGCTGACCGTTTATTTCATTCCAAGATGTATCATGATCCATAGTCTGCTAGGTTAAGACATTTTGATTATATTCCAGTACTTTCTGCTGTCATTACAGTAATTTCCTCTACCATGTTTCTGTTAGTTAAGTGCTTCCACGTGGCCTGTATCTCTTCTGAATCCCATCATTTCCACTGTCTCATTGGCAGCCTCTCTTACTGTCATCTCACCATCACGGAGCTTCTCAAGGATGCTTGCTCTCACTTCATTAATGCATTTCTCATGGAATAATGAACAGAGTGCCTTCTTAGCCTTCCGGAAGGATATAATGGGGGATGGATATGCATATTGCAAATGATAAATGAGCTTCACATTCTGTTCCTCTGATCTATGAGTACACTCCTCCGTGTCTATGCCAAGGACATTCTAACAGGTCAACTTTGTAGAACATTGAGCCCAAAGTTCAATCAGTCAGCCAAGCAAACTGTTAGAGCTGCTTCCAGCGGTGCTAGTTCACACACCTTAAACCCAGAATCTCTTGTAAATGCATTCATATGAGTACATTTGATATGATCTAATTTTATGTCTTTCCTTTTCGAGTACCACTTGTCAAATTCATTTCTAACATATTTCCTAGGTTTTCTCTACATACTTCCCAATCTCTCTACATATTAGAAAAATCTGGAAATTCTTTCAGCATATGAGCTATGTCTTCCTGGGTTAAACTTAACACTCATCACCTTAGAGGATCCTGATATTTGACTCCAGTTATGAGTCTAGAGTCATTCAGGAGTGGTCAGGGAGGGTCTTGAGGATAGGAATCTCTTTGCAAGGCAACTTCCCTGAGCTGTACAGGATCTTTAAGCAAACCTTGTCTCCTCAGACACACAGGAGGGTAGACTATTCTATTTCTTCTTGCAAGAGAGGCTTGGAGAGACTTGGGAGTTACAACATTTCAACTTTGTTCAGTTACACTTAGAGGACCCCATTACAAGTCTCTGGTCTACTCCCTCTGAGTGTCATAAATATAAGATAGTATGTCTTATGACAAGTCTGTGAATTCAACTGAAGTTATCATTTTGCAACCCAGACGACTAAATTTTGGGCCTGATTTTCAGTAAGTTTGACTCTATAGCTATAAAAAAAAAAAAATAGTAGATTATCTTAGGGCCATCATGGATTCTCTGTAGTTCTTTGTGATTTGAGATGATTTTTTTTTTTTTTTTTTTTTTTTTGAGACAGAGTCTAATTCTGTTGCCCAGGCTGGAGTGCAGTGGCCTGATCTTGGTTCACTGCAGCCTCCACCTCCTGGTTCAAGCGATTCTCTTGCCTCAGCCTCTCAAATAGCTGGGATTACAGGCACCTGCCACCAGGCCTGGCTAATTTTTGTATTTTTGGTAGAGATAGGGTTTTGCCATGTTGTCCAGGCTGCTCTCAAACTCCTGACCTCAAGTGATCCACCTTCCTTGGCCTCCCAAAGTGCTGGGATTACAGGTGTGAGCCATCATGCCCATGTGGGATGAATCTTTAAAACCCTGGTTTTAAGCTGGGTGCAGTGATGTACACCTGTAATCCCAGCTACTCAGGAGGCTGAGGTGGAAGGATTGCCTGAGCCCAGGAGTTTGAAGCCAGCCTGGACAACGTTGCAAGACTCCATTAAAAAAGAAAACAAAAAATCAAACCAAAACAAAAAAAAACACTAACTCTGATTTTTTTTTTCTGTATTCTCTTTAGTGTAGTCAGAAGCAGCTAATCCACCCCACAGGTCTTACAGTCTTTATTACTACCATAGCCACTTGGTCTTTCAAGCCACTTGTTTCAGTAAAACATAGACACTTCACACAAACAACTACAGGTGATAATTTTGTTCCTCATATGCCCTGCATGTCCGCAAACCACTAGGTTCCAATTTCCAATTAACAAAGAGTTCAGTACTGCTTTCAAAATTGAAGACATAACCAAACAATCCTAAATCCCATTTTTTGAGAGTTTATTTCCTGGGAGTACTCTGTCACCAGGTACCACATTGGTTAGGGTATACTCAGGAAACAGAAACCACACTAGTCATTTCAGCAGAGAGAATGTAATATAAGAAATGTGTTATGGGCTAAGCGCGGTGGCTCATGCTTGTAATTCCAGCACTTTGGGAGGCCGAGGCAGGTGAATCACTTGAGGTCAGGAGTTCGAGACCAGCCTGGCCAACATGGCAAAATGTATTTTTATTTTACACACACACACACAAAGAAATTAGCTGGGTATGGTGGCTTGCACCTGTGGTCCCAGCAACTTAGGAGATTGAGGCAGAGGATCACCTGAGCCCAGGAGGCAGAGGTTGCAGTGCCACTGCACTCCAGCCTGGGTGACAGAGCGAGACTCCATCTCAAAAAAATTTAAAAAAAATAAAAAAATAAAAGAGTTCCATGGGACTTTTGCTTAAAAAAAGTGACAGGCAGACATCAAGGTCCAGAGATCATAAACTTCCAGGGGAACAAAGGGAAGAAGAGAAGTTTATGTTTTTTAGAAACTAGAGGCTTGGAGGAGGGCCCCATAGAGCCGGGGCTTAGATCCCTGAGGAAGAGATCCTGCCCTGCTGGTACTGGGGCCTCAGAGGGGGCACCTTAAAGCTAATTTTGGAAGTGCCCAAAAAAGTGAGAGACTAAAGCCAACAATGCACAGAGGAAAGTGCTGTTGCTGAGGTAACACTGATAGGAACAGCACAGAGCAGAAGAGGCAGTCCCGGCTTCTGCCTCCTACTCTCCCTCTAGCACCCACTACAGGCGGAATGGAACAGAGAACTACCTGGCAAAAAAAGGAAGAGTTTGCAGGCTCCCAGACCCAGACCACAAAGCCAAATTTACAAGGGTGGGTTTAGAGCTGATGGAATACAATTATGAATGTTTTAACACATAACTACAGAGACTCAATTACAATAAAGGATGTGGTGAAACAGATGTTTATATGTGGAGTCAGCATGTCTGTAGGTGGGGCAGCTGTAAATACAGTCGGCCGTTAAACAACATGGGTTTGAGCTTTGTGGGCCCACTTCTATGTGGACTTTTTCTGCCTCTGCCACCCCTGAGAGAGCAAGGCCAACCCCTTCTCTTCCTCAGCCTACTCAGTGTAAAGATGACAAAGACCTTTATGATGATCCAGTTCCACTTAATACATAGTAAATACATTTTCTTTTTTTTTATGATGATCTTGGTTTAAAAAGTTTTTTAAAAAATGGAGACAGGGTTTTACTATGTTGTCCAGGCTGGTCTCAAACTCCTGTTATCAAGTGAGCCTCCTGCCTCAGTTTCCCAAAGTGCTGGGATCATAAACATGAACCATTGAGCCTGGCATCATTTTCTGAATAGTATTTTCTTTTCTCTGGCTTACTTTATTATAAGAATGCAGTATGTAATGTATAAGTACCATATAAAATGTGTGTTAATCGACTGTTTGTATTATTGGTAAGGCTTCCAGTCAACAGTAGGCTATTAGTAGTTAAGTTTCAGGGGAGTCCAATGTTTTATGTGGATTTTCTTTTTCTTTTCTTTTTTGAGTCGGAGTCTCACTCTTGTCACCCAGGCTGGAGTGCAGTGGCATGATCTCGGCTCACTGCAACCTCCACTTTCGGGGTTCAAGCAATTCTCCTGTCTCAGGCTTCCAAGTAGCTGGGATTACAGGAATGCACCATGCCTGGCTAATTTTTGTATTTTTAGTAGAGACGGGGCTTCACTATGTTGGCCAGGCTAGTCTTGAACTACTAATCTCAAATGATCAGCCCACCTCGGCCTCCCAGAGTGCTGGGATTACAGGCATGAGCCACCATGCCCACCCTTATATATGGATTTTCAACTGTCCCCAACCCCCATGTTATTCAGGTATGTTATACTGGTGATACAAATAATAAGAGTGGTGTTGCCAAAAATAATGTTATTTTCCAAAGTAGTGAGCAACTTTTGGTAATATTCCAAAAAATAATGTACCATTTCCCGTTAATTTACAGAGTAGTACATTCCTGGAAATTGTATTGCATAATAAATACTCACCTAATAGTAAATGGTTTCTTCACCTATATGGATATCCTGCCAGAGATGTAAAAGTTACATAGGACAAGAGGGAATTCTTACTTTTATGGGACTTTCCTGTATATTACAGGATGTCTAGTACTGTCTCCTGGGTCCTATAGTCCTCCACAAATTCCCAAAACACCTCCTAGAATATGGCAGTATCCTTTCCATTACGACTGACTGCCATAGGATCTTACCATCAGGCAAGGGCATAAGGATTTTGGATATTATTTTCAGTGAAACTAGAAGCCATTTGAGGGTTTCAAACAAACACACTCAATCTTTTTTTACATTAAAAATGTTATTCTGGGCTGGGCGCCGTGGCTCACACCTGTAATCTCAGCACTTTGGGAGGCCGAGATGGGTGGATTGCTTTGAGCTCAGGAGTTTGAGACCAGCCTGGGCAAAATGGCAAAACCCCATCTCTACAGAAATATAAAGATTAGCCTGGTATGGTGGCTGACGCCTGGATTCCCAGATACTCAGGAGGCTGAGCCTGGATAATCACTTGAGCCTGGGAAGCAGAGGTTGCAGTGAGCCAAGATCATGCAATTACACTTCAGCCTGGGCAACAGAGTGAGACCCTGTCTCAAAAAAAAAAAAAAAAAAAAAAATTCCAGCTGATGCTATGTGGCAAATAGACTGTGGGAAAGGCAAGAATGAAAGCAGGGAGTCCAGACAGGGGGCTCCTATGATTTCAGTAAGAAGTGATGGTGGCTTGAGTAGTGGAGGAAGTGGTGATAAGCAGTTGGACTCTGGATATATTTCAAAGGTAGAGCAGGTGGGAGTTGCTGAGAGATTGGATATGAATGAGAAAAGAGCAAGGTAAAGGATGACGCCAGGTTTTTGGCCTGAACAACTGTGAATGGTGGTGCCGTTTGTGAATATGGAAAATACTGGTAAGGAGTGGGTTTTTGGAGTGGGAGGGATCAGTAGTTCTGTTTTCAGTCTGTCAAATGCCTATTAGATATTCAGATGGAAGGCCGGGCGCGGTGGCTCACGCCTGTAATCCCAGCACTTTGGGAGGCCGAGGCGGGCGGATCACGAGGTCAGGAGATGGAGACCATCCTGGCTA
>NW_012108697.1:803113-833418 GCF_000951045.1 Mandrillus leucophaeus
AAAAAAAAAAAAAAAAAAGATATTCAGATGGAGATGCTGAAGAGGCAGTTGGATGTACCAGTGTAGGGCTCACAGGAGAGGTCAGTGTGGAAATGTAAATGAGAGAGTAGCCAGGACCTAAATGGAATTTTAACTACATGAACCTGGATTCAATCACCAAGGGAGTGAAAAGGTGATCACCTTCCTTCATAGGAAGAGAAGAGATTCAAGGAATGACCCAGTGGTACTCCAAGATTTGGAGGCTGGGAAGAGGCAGAGGTGCCAGCATAGGAGAGTAACATCGTCCTGCACTATATTTCTGACTGTAACACAATAATAATAGCTAGTGCCGAGCCTATTTTAAGCACTTAATATATACCGTACTGGCTGAGCACAGTGGCTCATGCCTGTAATCCCAACACTTTGGGAGGCTGAGGTGGGTAGATCATGAGGTCAAAAGATTGAGACCATCCTTGCCAATATGGTGAAACCCACCCCGTCTCTACTAAAAATACAAAAATTAGCTGGGCATGGTGGTGCACACCTATAGTCCCAGCTACTTGGGAGGCTGAGGCAAGAGAATGGCGTTAACCTGGGAGGCGGAGCTTGCAGTGAGCCGAGATCGTGCCACTGCACTCCAGCCTGGGAGACACAGTGAGACTCTGTCTCATAAAAGAAAAAAAAATTAATTAAAAAAATATATACATATATACTGTACTACTATGTTTTGGTTTGTTTGTTTTTTATAGAGACAGGGTCTTACTTTGTCACCCAGGCTGGAGTGTAGTGGCATGAGCATAGCTCACAGCATCCTCGAACTCCAGGCTCAAATGATCCTCCCACCTCGGCCTCCCAAGTGGCTGGGACTACAGATACACACCACCATGCCCAGCTAATTTTTTTTTTTTTTAATTTTTGTAGACCTGGGGGTCTCATCATCTTGCTCAGGCTGGTCTTGAAGTCCTAGGCTCAAGCAATCCTCCTGCCTCAGCTTCCCAAAGTGCTGGGATTACAGGTGTGAGCCAGTGTGCCCTGCCTGTACCACCATCTTTTTTTTTTTTTTTTTTTTTTTTTTTTTTTTTTTTTTTTTGAGACAGAATCTTGCTTTGTCGCCCAGTCTGGAGTAAAGTGGTACACTCTTGGCTCACTGCAACCTCTGCCTCCTGGGTTCAAGCGATTCTCCTGCCTCAGCCTCCCGAGTAGCTGGGACTACAGGTGCCTGCCACCACGCCTGGCTAGTTTTTTGTATTTTTTAGTAGAGACGGGGTTCACCATGTTAGCCAGGATGGTCTCGATCTCCTGACCTCGTGATCCGCCTGTCTCGGCCTCCCAAAGTGCTGGGATTACAGGCTTCAGCCACCGCGCCTGGCCACTCGGCTAATTTTTATATTTTTATTAGAAATGGAGTTTTGCCATGTTGGCCAGGCTGGTCTTGAACTCCTGACCTCAGGTGATCCACCTTCCTGAGCCTCCCAAAGTGCTGGGATTACAGGTGTGAGCCACTGCGCCCAGCCAATAGCACATTATTATATAAAAAAAAGTGGAAAAAAAAATGTGAGACAAATTAGTTGCACTTAACTTCATTGGATAAAAACATAGTAACATAGTCATTACACAGTTACCGGCTTTGTGGACATAGTTAATAGTAAAATAGCAAATAAGTAATTTCTTTTACTTCACAAATAATGACAGTATTTTTTATAGTGAGTTCAACTTTGTGAGAAATTTAACCTTGTATATATAAGGAAAAAATGTGTTATATTACTTAGATGAAGTAGACAAGATAACTTCATAATACCAGGCCACAGAGCGGAATATTTAGGAATTGTAGGCCAATCTAACTGTCCTGTCCCACTTTAGCCCCAGAAGGCCATAAATCAACATGTAATGAGATAATTTACATTTTTATATTAAGTCTTTGAAACTTGCTGAGTATTTATCAGTTGGGACTTGCTGTATTTCAAGTGCTCAATAGTCACATGCAGCTAGTGGCTACCACATTGAATAGCATAGTTTTTTTCAAAGGAGGATATCAATAGAGGAGTAAAATAAGGAAGGGATACTGCAGGAAAGACAGGAAGGTGGAAGTGAGATTGCACTGGGTTAAAAAATCAGAGTTTCTGAGAAGATACAAGGGAATGGAATTTCGAGCCCCATTGAATGAAAGAGAGACAGAGACACTAAGTGTGTGCAAGAGTGCTACCTAGGGAAACATTGACTGTGGAACTAGTGGGCAGCTTTGGAATTTGATGACTGTGTATCCAATCTATACTGTGATGTGATTTTTCTCCAGCAACCTTCGGTAATCTGTTTGTAGGTAATAGAAAGATAGTCATGTGACATCAATCAGAACTAAAGTTTTTTTCATTCAGGTGTGAGGAGGGGGCTATGAGTTAAAGGAGTTGAAGAATCTGTTCAGAAAGTGGCTCAAGTGATGGACCTTAAAATCTAATATGAAGTGGAAATGAAGACAGGAAGGAGCTGATATGGAGAAAGTAGATATGACAATTTCTTGGAGGTTCCAACAAGGTCTGGGGACCCATCTGTTGGGAATAGTTGATGAGAGAATTGGAAGAATAGGAAGTTACAGTGAGAGAGTGAGATGATTGAATTTGTTATTTTAGAAGTTGGACAGTTTTGTTGATGACAAATTTAGGGTGTTGATGTGGGGGATGGGCATTGAAATGGAGTGGATGGGAAAGGCATTAGAGATGATGAGGTCAAGAAGCTGAAAGTTCATGGTTTGGGATGGGTCACGCACGAGGACATGGAAGTCCGAGGATGATGGCAGGACTTGGAGGGAGGAGAACAACTGTCCCATGGCCCAGAAGTCTACAAATAACAGCAACAAGGTGGGGTGGAGGTTGGTATAGCCAAATGGCTTAAAGCTAAAAGGAGTAGGAATTTTGACATGAGAGTGGAAAAGCAAGGTCTGGGAGTAGCATTGGGGAGACAGGAGGTTATCAACCTTAAAGATCATGTAGTTCAAAGACCTCTATGGGTAAGGAAACTGGGGTCAGAGAGTGGTAGCCAGCCTCCAAGATATCCCCCAATGAGCCCCACTTTATGGTAGTCACATCCTCGTGTAGTACTCTCCTGCAGTGTACCAGGGTCAGTTTATGTGAAGAGCAGAATACAGCAGAAGTATGTTATGTCTGAGATGAGGTTTAAAGGCTAGTGTTCACTCTTGTCTAGTTGCCCTCTTGCTCTTGAGTCATCACTCTGGGGGAAGCCAACTGACATCACAAACAACCCTGGAGAGACCCACGTGGCAAGGAACTGAAGCCTGTTGCCAGCAACCATATGAGTGAGCTTAGAAGCAGATCCCCCGGCCCCAGTCAAGCCTTCAGATGACAGCAGTTCCAGCTCACATCTTTATCATAACCTCTTGAGAATCCCTGAGCCCTCTGGGACCTGTTAGGCCACTCCCAACCCACAGAAACTGTGTGATAATATGTTTGTTATTTTAAGCCTCTATGCTTGGGGTAATTTGTTAAGCAGCAATAGATAAATAATACTGAAAAATTTTGAAGTTTACCCAAAGTCACAAAACTAGTTAGTGGCCAACGTGAAGTGAGAACACAGGGCTCCTGCCTCTCAGGTCAAGGTTCTGTAAGATCACACGTATCTGAGGATATCTTGGCCTCCTTTTGTAGTGGATGCCCATAAACTCAGGAGGTGGTAATAACTACCTGAAAGTATTGAATACATCATATTTTTGCTTTTTTATAGGCAAAATAAAATGAAAACAAGGACATGCTTTCTTATGGAATATGGAATCATATTTAGTAAGATAAGTAATTTCGCATCCCTACTATATAGTAATATGTAAGTATTTCTAAAGGAGGCTTATATCTTTTTGCCACAATTTCTGGAAGAATTGAGAGAATTAATTCAGGTTTGTGCGACAACTGGGTGGTAAAACCAGAAATGTAATTTCTTTTTTTTTTTTTTTTGAGATGGAGTCTCGTTCTTGTCGCCCAGGCTGGAGTGCAATGGCATGATCTCAGCTCACTGCAACATTTGCCTCCTGTGTTCAAGCGATTCTCCTGCCTCATCCTCCAAAGTACCTGATACTACAGGCTTGTGCCACCACGCCTGGCTAGTTTTTTTATATTTTTAGTAGAGATGGGGTTTTGCCATTTTGGCCAGGCTGGTCTCAAACTCCTGGCCTCGGTTGATCCGCCCACTTCGGCCTCCCAAAGTGCTGGGATTACAGGTGTGGGCTACTGTGCCCAGCCCAGAAATGTAACTTCTACTTGGCTTCTTTTGACCACTTGATAAGAATGGCATAGTGGACCTGGTATTGGTTATCCCATTGAAGCACTTCAATATAAGTCTGACCTTCCTGTGCGGTGAATGTGTGACAGGATCTAGCGTCTACATTCAGCCTGTTCCCTCTAAATGTAATATTCAGAGAAGGGCAGACTGCCAGAAAGGCACTTTGTGTCTTCTATTTGCATGCCGTAGACTCTACCATTTGTATCCACATGACTATTAGGCCAGGGAATATTTGACCCTTTGATTGATAAGCTGATTCTCAGTTTTTAAAAAATGTGATTATATGATATTTTATTTTATTTTCTTCCTTAAAAATATAACTAGAAAACTGAGAGGGTCGGTTTAAGTTTCACTAGAACATGAAGTTTTTAAGAAGTTAATCTCAAGTGTGTTCAAGGTTCCAATTTCATTAAATCTCATAAAAATTCAGATGTATGTCCAATTATTCCTCATTACAGTCAGGAAGTTAATTTGCTGTCATATATTCTCAGCATTAGGGAGATTCTTGAATGTTTTCCTGTATTTTTTTTCCTCACTATACTTGAAAAAAATAGATTTGCCAGCTATTCACTGGTTTTACTTATACTCCTGAGAGTCATAGAAAGACAATTTTCATTTCCTTGACATTTTAGCGCTTTCCTGGCTATGATCCAGCTAATTAACTGTGGGTCAAGGTTGCTGTAGATAAAGTACTATTTTATATTAAAAAGGTTAGTGATTAGTATGTAGTTTGAATTTTATTTACAAAATTTCAGCATTAAAAAGCATCAGCATCAAGAAACCCCACAAAACACAAAGATGTATCCTCAATTACTGATGGTACTCATTTTTCTAGTTGTATCTCATTTTTAAGAAACCTCAGATGTTCATAATGAAACTTACATTTGTAAATTCCTTTGATTTTTTAAAGGAACCTATAAATGGTTTTTAGTAAACATTCATTCATTCATTTAGCACAACTTATTGAGTACTTATTATGTGCCAGGTACATTTTTTGTTTGTTGGGCATATGGGAATAAATAAGACATATGACGTCTATGTTTTCATAGCACCTGTGTTGTAATTGGGGATGAGAATCAATAAACAAACAAAAGAGATATATCAAATGATGATTAAATGTAGTGAAGAGAAAATAAAGCAGGATAAGAGGATAGCGAACACGAATAAGGAGAGGGATCAAGTTATGTATGGATCTGGGACAAAAACATTCCGGGGAGAAAGACAAGTGCAAAGGCAAGTTAACCATACCTAGTAGGTCCAGACACATCCAGAAGACTTGTGTAGCCACAGCAGAGCCTGCCAAGAGGAGATGGGATCCATGGAGAAGCAGCGGCCAGACCACATGCTGCCTACAGGAGATGGAAAGGAATTTGGTTTTAGCTTGATCACTTCTGGTTGCTGGTGAAGTGACTACAGGACCGTAATTGCAGAAGCAGGTCAACCAACTAGAAGATGTGCAAGAGATTTATTAAGAGGAACACCTGTGAGGGGAGATGGAGAGGGTGCCAGAATAGGGTTTGAGAGCTTTCAGACTGCAATGCAGGTCTGACCCTGGTAATAGACAGAGGGGAGGCAGAAGGATAGATGGGAGACTTGGAGACTGCAGTGCAGCTCTGTGAAAGTTTGGCAAGGCCAGTGGGGAGTCCTTGAGCCCAAACTATCCATCAGAGGAGTCTCCCATCTCCCAGTAATGAGCCTGCTCCTGTGTTCCTGCCACACTCGGTCATTAGCTGGGAGTAGCCCTTGGGACACTCAGGCTCAGCAAGAACACAGTGATCAAGATTTCAGGTGCAGGGGCTGGGGCCACTGTCAATTATGCTGTATTATCAGGAGTTCTGAGAGGCACATTCTCGTGGCTGTCACAGAGACTCTTGCCATAACCTAGGTTAAGAGCAAGCACAGTGACTTGGATTAAGAATGTAGATGGATTTTGGATATATTAATATATTGACCCAGACGTATTTTGAAGACTCAAGCTGACCCCATTTTCTAATATATTTGATATGGGATGTGAAGGAGGGAAAAGAGACAATGATGCTCCCAAGGCTTTTTTGTTCTGAATATCAGGAGAATGGGGATTGCATTTATTGAGATGGGAAAGACTGTGGGAGTCTTGGAGGAGGGAAATCCAGAGTTCATTTGGCTATGTTTAGTTTGAGATATTGGTTAGACCTTGTATTAGGCCACTCTCGCACTGCTTTTATAAATACCTGGGGCTGGGTAATTAGTATAAACAAAAGAGGTTTAATTGGCTGATGGTTCTACAGGCTGCACAGGAAGCATGGTGCTGGCATCTGCTTGGTCATGGTGGAAGGCAAAGTGGGAGCAGGCATGTCACATGGCCAAGACAAGAGAGGGAGGGAGGGTGCCACACACTTTCAGATAACCAGATCTCATGAGAATTCACTCACTATCAGAAGGACAGCACCAAGAGGATGGTGCTAAACCATTCATGAGAAATCTGCCCTCCTGATCCAATTACCTCCCACCAGGCCCCACCTCCAACACTGGGGATTACATTTCTTTTTTTCTTTTTATTTTTTTGGAGATGGAGTCTCACTCTGTCGCCCAGTCTGGAGTGCAGAGGCTTGATCTTGGCTTACCGCAACCTCCGCCTCCTGGATTCAAGCGGTTCTCATACCTCAGCCTCCTGAATAGCTGGGATTATAGGCATGTGCCACCACTCCTGGCTAATTTTTGTATTTTTAGTAGAGATGGGATTTCACCATGTTGGCTAGACTAGTCTCGAACTCCAGACCTCAGGTAATCTTCCCACCTCTGCCTCCCAAAGTGCTGGGATTACAGGCATGAGCCACAACACCCAGCTGGGGATTACATTTTAACATGAGATTTGGGTGGGGACACAGATCCGAATTATATCAGATCGCCACATGGAGACATTGATAAAGCAGCTGAATATGAATCTGGGTTCAAGGGAAAGGTCCAAGCTGGAAATATAAATTTGAAAATCATCAACATATGAACAGTATTAAAATCATGGGATTGGATTGGTTCACCCAAGGAGTGTCATGGATGGAGAGAAGAAGAGGATCAAAGCCTGAGAGGGAGAAGAGGAGAATCCCGCAGAAAGAAGAAGGAGGAGCCAGCAGGAGGTAGGGGAACCACAGAGCAGTGGCGTCCAGGAAGCCAAGGGAAAAAGTTGTCTGGAAGGATATATTCTCTGTTCTTTATTCTACTTCTTTATTCTTGATATCTACTAAATGAAAGTTATCTGATGTATCAGTATCTTGTTAAGTGGGCCTACTAAATAATCAAGAAGGAAATAAAGCTTATACAAATATTGACTTTGTGACCAATTCAAAACCTGCCTCCACCATTCACTCTGTGTCCTTGGGCAAGATTCTTTTTTGTGTGTGACAGGGTCTGGCTCTCTCACCCAGGCTAGAATGCAGCGGTGCGATCTTGGCTCACTTCAACCTCTCCCTCCCATACTCAAGCCATCCTCCCACCTCAGCCTCCCAAATAGTTGGGACTACAGGCACATGCCACCACACCCAGCTAATTTTTGTCTTTTTTGTAGAGATGCGGTCCCACTTTGTTGTCCAGGTTGGTCTTTAACTCCTGAACTTAAGCAATCCATCTGCCTTGGCCTCCCAAAATGTTGGGATTACAGGTGTGAGCCACTGCACCTAGCCAAGATTCTTAACCTCTATTTGCTTCTGTTTCCTCATTTCTACACTGGGGATTATAGAATTGTTAAGAGGATTAAGTAAGTTAAGAGTTGTAAATGATTATTGAGACAGTCTCAGGCACATGGTAAGTGCTTAATACATGTTATATATTATTACATAAGGCATACTGCAGTGAAAGGTCAATTTTACTATCTCTCAAGTTTTCTGATGGTAGCAGCTAGAGTGTAAGGGTTCCTTTTAGATTTCATTTCTCTGATTGGGGTCTTGATGTATTTATTCCTGTATTTCTCTTTTCTTGGTTTTTCCTTTTTATATATTGAAATAAGAGTAATTTAAAAAATCTGCACAACTCCTTGTATTTAAAGTTTTAAACCAGCCATCAACAGAGGCCTTTAAAAGCAGACCATGAGCCTGGGCAACAAAGCAAGACCCTGTCTCTACAAACACATTTTTTTTTTTTTTTAAGGTAGCCCTGTGTAGTGGCACAGGCTGTAGTCTTAGCTACTCAGGAGGCTTAGGTGGCAGCATCGGTTTAGCTCAGGAGTTCGAGGCTGCAGTGAGCTATGAGTGCACCTCTACACTCCAGCCTGGGCGACAAAGTGAGACCCCGTCTGTAGAATAAATAAATGAATAAATAAAATTAAAGCAGATCATGATTTGGCAGATGTTTATTTTTTAAAAAAGGATAAATAATTTCATAGAACAGTGGTTTTTAAGCTTTCTGGAATTACTGATCCCTTTGAGAATCAGATAAAAATTCTTCCCAGAAAAATGCATTTACAAATACACAAACACAATGTTAATTACAATTTGAGGGTGTTTGTGTATCCCTGAAGCCAACCCTTGAGTCCTCCAAGGCAATTATGAAGTCAGATTTTGAATTGACTGCAAAGTCCACATTCTCATAAGCTTCATTTTCTTCTTATTTAGTAGGTCCATTTAGCAAGATCTCAACACATCATGAATTTTAAGTCATTCACATGCTTCTAGTGTAAACAAGAAGGAATTTCCCTTAGAGAAACCTCAATTCTGAACCAATTAAGTTGGGGAGAAAAATAAAATGATTCATGGGAAATGTGACTTGTGCATTCAGGGCCCTGCACTCAGAAGGGTCCACACCTAGGTTAATGCTGTTCTGTTACCAAGTTGAAATTTTTAGTAATTTTTGAACAGGAGGCTTCATATTTTTGTGTCCCATAGGGCCTTGAAAATTATATAGCCAGATAAACACATAGACATACAATTTAAGTTCACTAGGGTTTTTCTTTCTTTGACATTGAAACAAGAACACAAAGTAAACAGGAAATACAATTTCCAATGTCTTCTGAAGATAATGCTTTTATATAAGTTGTGTGTTCTCGCTAGTTTTTTCTTCTTGAGGTAATGTATTAATTAATCACAATCTGCTCTTATAATTTTGACATTCGCTTTAAAAGTCCAAAGGGAAGATGTGATTAGGTATTAAAATTATCATAAACAATATTAAAAGATAACATATAGGAACCTCTATATTCCAGCCTAAATAAACTACCTGAGCAAAAGAAAGATTTTGATGTTAGTAGAAAATATTTGCAAACTATTCATCTAACAAAGGTCTAATATCCAGAATATACAAGAAACTTGAGGCTGGGCCTGGTGGCTCATGCCTGTAATCCCCACACTTTGGGAGACCGAGGCAGGTGGATCGCCTGAGGTCAGGAGTTCTAGACCAGCCTGGCCAACCTGGTGAAACCCCATCTCTACTAAAAATACAAAAATTAGCTGGGCGTGGTGACATGCACCTGTAAACCCAGCTACTTGGGAGGCTGAGGCAGGAGAATTGCTTGAACCCGGGATGTGGAGGTTGCAAATGAGCTGAGATCGTGCCACTGCACTCTAGCCTAGGGGATAGAGTGAGACTCTATATCCAGAAAAAGAAACTTAAACAAATGTACAAGCAAAAAACAACCCTATTAAAAAGTGGGCATAGGACATGAACAGACATTTTTCAAAGGAAGATATACATGCAGCCAACGAGCATATGAAAAAAATGCTCAATATCATTAATCACTGGAGAAATATAAATCAAAACTATGATGAGATACCATCTCACACCAGTCAGAATGACTGTTGAAAAGTCAAAAAATAACATGAGGTTGTGGAGAAAAGGGAACATATATACATTTCTGGTGGGAATTAAATTAGTTCACAAGTTTACCTATAGGACAATCCTGTACATGTACCCCAAGTCTAAAGTAAAAGTTATAAAATATTTTTTAAAAAAGATTTTGATGTCAATAGGAAGCTCACACTAAGGCAGTAAGAAGCAAGATGGGAGCAGAGACATAAATGGTCGTACATGCCTATTAAGATGCTTGGACCCTCTCCTGAGACCATAGAGACCATCAAAAGGTTTTAAGTAGCAGAGTATAATCAACATCATTATCTGCATTTTTTCTTTTTTTTTTTTTGAGGCAGAGTCTTGCTCCATCGCCCAGGCTGGAGTGCAGTGGTATGATCTCGGCTCACTGCAACCTCCGCCTCCCAGGTTCAAACGATGCTTCTGCCTCAGCCTCCTGAGTAGCTGGGACTACAGGCACGTGCCACCAGTCCCCGTAAATTTTTGCATTTTTAGTAGAGACGGGGTTTCACCATATTGGCCAGGATGGTCTTGAATTCCTGACCTCGTGATCCACCCACCTCGGCCTTCCAAAGTGCTGGGATTACAGGCGTGAGCCACCGTGCTTGGCCGTTATCTGCATTTTTAAGGGTTGCCAGATTTAGCAAATAAAACTACAGAATGCCCAGTTAAATTTGAATTTCAGGTAAACAATGAATAATTTTTTAGTACTGGCATATTCTATGCAATATTTGGTACATACTTACCTAAAAAGTATTGGTTGTTAACTGAAATTCAACTTTATGTGAGCCTCCTGTATTTTATCTGGCAACCCTACTAGGTTTTGTTTTGTTTTGTTTTTGTTTGTTTGTTTTTTGAGACGGAGTCCCACTCTGTCGCCCAGGCTGGAGTACAGTGGGGCAGTCTCGGCTCACTGCAACCTCCACCTCCCAGGTTCCAACGATTCTCCTGTCTCAGCCTCTGTAGTAGCTGGGATAACAGGCACACACCACCACGCCCGGCTAATTTTTGTATTTTTAGTAGAGACGGTGTTTCACTATGTTGGTCAGGCTGGTCTCAAACTCCTGACCTCAGGTGATCCGCCCCCCTCAGCTTCCCAAAGTGCTGGGATTACAGGCGTGAGCCTCCTTGCCTAGTCACTACTAGGTTTCTTAATGTAATGCCTGATACATGGTCGGTGGTAAATACATTTCAGTGCCACTCTACTTTTCTTGCCACCTGTAGGTGGCAGTCTTATCAAATAATTTCAAGGGACCTACGACAAATGTGTTTAATATTGTGCTGCACAAGTTTAATACTGTTTAATCCATCTATTAATAAGGCTCTTAAAATTATATAAATGAAGTTTACACAAAATAAAAATAAATTTGAAGGTGCACAAAACTAAATATAATTCAGTCCTCATCTTTTATACAACTTACCATTGAATATTCAAATTTAGATGGCTAATTCTAGTGAAGTACGGTGCTTTTATACTTCTATGGATATTTTGAGATATTTTGTAGCTTCTCATGGTATTGTAAATGGGGTCTTTCCCCCTCATATTTTCTAATAGACTACTTCTGCTGTGTAAATAGCTATTGATTTTTGTATGTTTATTTTTGTTTCAGACCATACTCTGTTAGTTCAAGTAGTATTACCAAAAATACTCTTGGATTTTCCAGTAGACTATTAAATGATCTGCAAATAATGTACTTTTCTCTCTTTTTCAAATAGCAGTAAATCTCTTTTAAAAAACTAAATGTAATTCTCCTAGATGCAGGTATTAACAATAAAAAGAAATAACTATATTGATACTCTTATAAAACTATTTCCGGCCAGGCGTGGTGGCTCATGCCTGTAATCTGAGCACTTTGGGAGGAGGCTAAGGAGGGTGGATGGCCTGAGATTAGGAGTTCAAGATCAGCCTGGCCAATATGGTGAAACCTCATCTCTACTAAAAATACAAAAATCAACTGGGTGTGGTGGCATGCACCTGTAATCCAAGCTAATCGCAAAGCTGGGGCAGGAGAATGGCTTGAACCTGGGAGGTGGAGGTTGCAGTGAGCTGAGATCGTGCCACTGCACTCTAGCCTGGGCAACAGCGTGAGACTCTGTCTCAAAACAAAAACAAAAACAAACAAAAAAATTATTTCCATTAATATGAGATTTTATATTCACTCAAAACTGTTATTATAATAATATAAAATTATAATCCAAAAATATAATTGTAACCTTATAGTTGTATTTATACATGAATAATATAGAATTATGTAAAAATAGGACCTCAATTATCTATTACATCTACACCCATGCCCCCCTACCCATTATACTAAGAATGCTGTTCTTATCACAGAGATTTGTTTTCTTACAAAGCCAAAGGAAACAATATGCCCATGAGATCCAATAAAGTCTTTAAGTAACTTATTCCATTATTACACACTGCATTCTAGAGAAGAATAATTATAATTCCTTTTGAATTTCAATACAAGAGGCTTCAATCTTTTAAAAGAAAGTTACATCATTTTGTACCATTATTCATTACCTTTCGAGCTGTGACAGTGTACTCAGCACTACACAAAACATAGGACCCAGTGCCTTCCCTTATCCGATGTTGAGAAGCCACCTAGGAATTAGAATCTATGAACATGAGTTTCGAAGGTAGCATCTTTAGGTGTTTTAGTTCACAGATATTTTAATGTGTGTTGAATTACAAACTGTAAAATAGAATGGAAGTTTAAATATTTATCTGAAAAATAAATTTTGTATGAGGTGGCACTGTTTGGCAATATGCTATTTCTCTTGAAGTTGACTAAGTAATAGTTTCTTATACTTTGCCGTATTCCAGTACTTACTCTTCAAGTATAAGATCTATTAATCATTTTTATGACTATGAAAGTAAGTTAGTCTCAATGAAAAAATTAGAAAACACAGAAAAGTGTAAATAGAAAAATCATCTGCAATTCAATGTTTAGGTAGCTTATGAAAATTTTTTTCCTCTATTGTCCAGGAAAGTCATAATAAGGCATAAACTTTGGAATCAAACAAATCTGGGTTCAGATTCTTCCCTCTCCACTTATTCAGTGCACCTTGCAGTAAACCTCTTAATCTCACTGAGTTTATTTTCAATTTTGACTTATCTTCCCCATCCAGTTACCATCCGTTTCTTTTCTTTCTTTTTTCTTTTTTGAGGTGAGTCTCCCTCTGTTGCCCAGGCTGGAGTGCAGTGACCCGATCTCAGCTCACTGCAACCTCTGCCTCCCGGGTTGAAGCAATTTTCCTGCCTGAGCCTCCCGAATAACTGGCATTATAGGTGCCCGCCACCACACCCAGCTCATTTTTTTGTATTTTTAGTAGAGATGGGATTTCACCATGTTGGCCAGCCTGATTTTGAACTCCTCACCTCAAGTAATCCACACACCTCGGCCTCCCAAAGTGCTAGGATTGCAGGTGTGAGCCACTGCACCTGGCCCATTTCTTTCTTTCTTTTTTTCTTTTTTGAGACAGAGTCTTGCTCTGTCGCCCAGGCTGGAGTGCAATGGCATGATCTCGGCTCACTGCAACCTGTGCCTCCTGGGTTCAAGCGATTCTTCTGCCTCAACCTCTGGAGTAGCTGGGACTACAGGTGCACGCCACCACGCCCAGCTAATTTTTGTATAGAGATGGGGTTTCGCCATGTTGGCCTGGCTTGTCTCGAACTCCTGACCTTGTGATCCACCCACCTTGGCCTCCCAAAGTGCTGGGTTTACAGATGTGAGCCACTGAGTCTGGCCCATCCATTCCTTTAGAAAAGTGTGCATTGTCCTTTCTTTTTTTTTTTTTTAATTTATTATTACTATTATTATACTTTAAGTTCTAGGGTACATGTGCATAACGTGCAGGTTTGTTGCATATGTATACTTGTGCCATGTTGGTGTGCTGCACCCATCAACTCGTCAGCACCCATCAACTCGTCATTTACATCAGGTATAACTCCCAATGCAATCCCTCCCCCCTCCCTTCTCCCCATGATAGGCCCCGGTGTGTGATGTTCCCCTTCCCGAGTCCAAGTGATCTCATTGTTCAGTTCCCACCTATGAGTGAGAACATGCGGTGTTTGGTTTTCTGTTCTTGTGATAGTTTGCTAAGAATGATGGTTTCCAGCTGCATCCATGTCCCTACAAAGGACACAAACTCATCCTTTTTTACGGCTGCATAGTATTCCATGGTGTATATGTGCCACATTTTCTCAATCCAGTCTGTCACTGATGGACATTTGGGTTGATTCCAAGTCTTTGCTATCGTGAATAGTGCCACAATAAACATACGTGTGCATGTGTCTTTATAGCAGCATGATTTATAATCCTTTGGGTATATACCCAGTAATGGGATGGCTGGGTCATATGGTACATCTAGTTCTAGATCTTTGAGGAATCGCCATACTGTTTTCCATAATGGTTGAACTAGTTTACAATCCCACCAACAGTGTAAAAGTGTTCCTATTTCTCCACATCCTCTCCAGCACCTGTTGTTTCCTGACTTTTTAATGATTGCCATTCTAACTGGTGTGAGATGGTATCTCTGAAATTGAGGCAATAATTAAAAGCCTACCAACCAAAAAAAGTCCAGGACCAGATGGATTCACAGCTGAATTCTACGAGAGGTACAAGGAGGAGCTGGTACCATTCCTTCTGAAACTATTCCAATCAATGCATTGTCCTTTCTTACCCTCATTGCATTCCTCTACCTACTACAATCTGGCTTCCATCCCCATTATCCAGAAACGACTCTCACGAAGGTCACTAACAGTCTCTGCATTGCCAAGTTCAGTGCACATTTTCCTTCTTTATCTTACGCTCCCTCTCAGCAGCTGTGTTGCCCTGGCAAGCTGCAGGAGTGATACTGGACAGCTAATTGCAAACATTTCTTTCCAAGTTCAGTGAAGGAGTGTTGGTAGCTTGAAATTATTAGCCACAGTGACAGTATTTACACCACAAAAATCAGCAAATGCTACAAATCAGGGCCTTTTTTCCTGATAGCCACATACTAAACATTTACCTGCACACCAAGGGAGGTAGGTGACTAGTTTTCCCTTCATAGGATGCTATTTTTGTTGTTGTTGTTTATTCAATACCACCCCCTCCTGGTTTTCTTTCTATCTTAGCTCCCCTATCCCACTGTTACATGTTAGCGTTCTTCTTTTTCTTCTTCCTTTCATGCACTAGCTCCATAAATGATCTCACTAATTTCCATGGATTTAAATACTACCACTATGTGGATCAATTTTGGATTTGTATCTGCAGCCCAGACCTCTCCTCTAAGACTCAAACTCAAACATGGAACCACTCATTTAGTTTGTGCTGGGTGTCTTACAGCAGACATCTCAAACTCACTGACAAAACTTAGTTCCATAAAACCTTTCCCTTTCTTTTTGTCTCTTCTTTTTCTTCTTCTTTTTTTTTTTTTTTTTTTTGAGACGGAGTCTCGCTCTGTTGCCCAGGCTGGAGTGCAATCTCGGCTCACTGCAACCTCTGTCTCCCAGATTCAAGCGATTCTCCTGCCTCAGTCTTCCAAGTAGCTGGGATTACAGGCACCCACCACCACGCCCAGCTAATTTTTGTGTTTTTAGTAGAGACGGGGTTTCACCATGTTGACCAGGCTGGTCTCAAACATCTGACATCAAGTGATCCACCTGCATTGGCCTCCCAAAGTGCTGGGATTACAGGCGTGATCCACCGTGCCCGGCCAAACCTTTCCCTTTCTTATCTTCCTCATCCCAACATTCTCCATTTCAGCAAACGGAACCACAATATACTTGATCACTGAAGCCAGAAACCTAAGCATCATCCGCGGTTCTTCCCTGTTCCTCTGCCTCATGTCTAATCCATTGGCAAATCCTGCCAATTCTACCTCTAAAGTATCTTGTTCTTCTTATTTTTTTTCTTCAGCTTTATTCCGATCACATTTTGGGCTACCATCATCTTTCAGCCCAAATACTGTAATAGCTCCAAACTGATCTCTGAACTTCAATTCTTCTTCCCCTTGAATCCGCTCTCCATGTAGCAGTAAAAAGTGATCATAAAATGTGGAGATCACACCATCTGTCTGCTTAAAGTCTTTAAATGATCTTTCATTACATTTACTTTAAAAAACAAATTTCAGGTTTTTGTACTGGTCTCTGCTTATCTCTCTAACTTTTGAAATGTGATTATTTAAGCTCACGTATGTTCTGTTCAAACCTTTGGCTTTCTTGTCTCTGAACGTGTCAGGCTTCCCCTCCACCTCACGTATAGCTTTTATATGTACACCCCCAGTCTTAAATGATCTTTTCCTTGCTCATTCTGTGGGTAGTTCCTTGTGTTCCTTTAATTATCCAATCAATTTAAATCTACCCTTTCTGTTGTTCTTTATTCCAGCCCCTTGTTTATTTCCTGATTGAATGAATAAATGAATCTGTAAGATTCTTAAGGATTTATCTAATAGGACTAAATAATGAAAAAACATTAAAAAGTCCTTAGCATGAGGCCTGGTACAGGGTATATGTTAAATCAGAATTTTGTTTTGTTACTATTTTTCAATTTAATTTAATTTATGGCATTCTGTAGTTCCTAAATGAAGACTTGTGTCTGGAAGGTGGCTGTGTTAAAGCTCAGGGTATTCTCACTTCCTAGTTTCACAGATGGGTAACCTGATTTAAGCAGAACATCCCTAATTTTTATGCTTTGGTTTATTAAGAATGTACTAGTAAAGGAAGGAGTGAGTCTTGCTGGTAGGAATTGAAACATTTATGGTGAGCTAAATAGGATAAAAGACAAAAGCATTAATAAAACGACTAGACCACAGGTGCCTTTTGTTTTTTCTGATCAAACAGATCTAGAAAGATCATGTTTAGATTTTGGCAATTTAATTGGTCAGACTATGATGCTGATAAGGCTCTGGTTATATGCTTCTAAATTTAGTCACTTAATTTGATATTAGAGAGTTCGGCAACTTTAATCTTACATTAAAAATAAAGCTTTTCAATCATTAGAGCACCTAGGGCAAGTAGAAGGATGGTGCATTAATTTTATATATATATACACATACACACACGCATATATATGTATATATAAACATATGTACACATACACATATACGCATATACTTTCGTACACACACACACACACAGACACACACACACATCCTTTTTCTTCTTTTGATTTTTTTTGAGACAGGGTATCACTCCGTCACCCAGGCTGGAGTGCAGTGGCATGATCTCATCTCACTACAACCTCCACCTCCTGTGCTCAAGCAATCCTCCTGCCTTGGCCTCTCAAGTAGCTGGGATCACAGACATGCACCACCACGCCCAGCTAATTTTTGTATTTTTGGTAGAGATGGGGTTTCACCAAGTTGCCCAGGCTGGTCTTGAAGTCCTAAGCTTAAGTGACCTGCCCGTCTAGGCCTCCCAAAATGCTGGGATTACAGACATGAGCCACTGCACCCGTCCCATTATATTTTTTTAAGTGGGGGTGATTTAGGCAGTAGCATCACTTTATAATACTAAGAAGAGTACACACAAACAATACACAACTTAAATAACATTAGTACTGGCATCCAATTTTAAAACCATTAAAGGCAAGAAATTTATTCGAATACTTACTGGTTGTTTCTCAGGAGAAGTGGCTCTGTTGCCCCTAACAACCACCGGGCCACCAGAGTGACCTTTTTGTACGTTTGAGGACGTCTGCACAAGGGGCCCTCCAGGCAATTGCTTTCTGCTTCCTCCCAAACTTGTAGTCCCACCCTCTCTAGTCTCTTGGTCTCCCTTAAGGACTTAGAACAAAATTTTCCTGAATTCCAAGATCTTTTACCTTTGAACCTGCCCTGTCCACTGTGGTCTTTCAAGGGTAAGGGCTCAAACTCCTAGACCTTGTTTTACCATGTAGTCAAAAAACACAGAAAAGAACAACTTAAGAGAAGTAAGAAAGCTTTGACCTGTGAAAGAAAATTTACAAGAGGCTGTTGGTTTGTACTGAGCTCCTGCACTGGGCCCAACAGACCAAAGCAAAATGGAATCATTCCTGCTAAAGTTTCACACCACCAAACCAAAACTAAGTTGTTTCTCTGACCTTCCAAGGAATTTGGGAGTTGAGGGGAGAGAGAGAGAGAGAGCGCCAAATCCCCAAACAGGCTAGTTTTACCTGGCATGATAAGGAAGTCCCCTCTGCTTTAACTTTTAGGAAGAAAGAAACTTCAAAATGACCAATCCACTTTTGTTCTCTATGTCTGCTTCCCCAGCCCTTTCTGTCTATAAAGCCAACCTTCTCTGTTCGGCTCATTTACAGATTGAGTTGTTGCCTGATTCTAGAATCACCGATAAAAGCCTATTAAGATCTTTAACTAAATGGGTTGTAATTTTGTCTTTTGACAGGGCCACTCGGTTTTTTCCCGCGGAAAGTTTCACTTTCCTCTTGCCTGCCACCTTCTTTTTCAGGAATCCCACTGTATGCTCTCAAGGACCCTGTTTATTCTGCAGCTCAGATCAAAATGCCTTTTTCCTAAAGATGAGGTGGAGAAGAGAGAAGGCCTTTGCTTTCCTTGGCATGTTAGAGTGTGAGCAGTGCTTACAGAGAAAGTTGATTTCCTGGAAAACCTCCAGCCACAACCCTTTTTATTATTTTATTATTATTTTGTTTACTCTGCCATAAATTCAACCAAGTGTACACAACTCTTTTAATATGTGAATGATGAAACAGTAAAAGCCACAGCCTCACTGGAAGGCAGGATGTGAGTCACCATTAAAAAAAAAAAAAATCAACACAGACTTCATCCCAACAACTTTATTTCTAAGGATCTTTCCTAGATATGTATTTGCACGAATGTGAAGAGACATGTTCAAGGATATTCAGTGCAGCCTGGTTTGTAACAGTGAAATCAGAAACAACATAAATGACTCACAAAAGAAAAATGGTTACCTAAACTGTATTACACCCATACTATGGAATATATCCATGGTCTGCAACATTCAAAGAATAAAATAGATCTATATTCATCGATATGAAAAGGCCTTTAAGACAAATTGTTAAATGAAAGCAAATCTATAGAAAAATAAAGCATAATCCAGTTACATAAAAATACATATTTCTTTGTGTATATGGACACACACATAATGTATATATGTACATAAACAAAGAAAAAGATCTTGAATGATACCCATCAAATAGTGAGCTTTTGCTTTGTTTCTGAATTTTTGACAATTTAAGTGTATTGATATGCTACTTATATAATTCAAAATTTAAGAAACAAAGGCAAGGAAAGCAAGAAGTCATGCTGCATAGCATAGTATCTAACTGCCTGGTCCCTGGAACCAGACAACCTGTATCCAGATTCTAGCTTGCCACTTACTTAACCTCTCTGTGCTTCAGTTTCCTCCTCTGTAAACTGGAGGGTAACAACAGTGCCTACTGCTGAAGGTGGTTATAGACATGAAATAAGAGGATATGTTCAAAGTGCTTGGGACCTAGTGAGGTCTATATAAATGTTAGCTAGTATTACTGATTAAGGAGAGAATATATCACTGGTGATTCCACTTTAGTCAGAGAATGATGATTTTTTTCATATTCTGGCACTAGTGAGACCTCAGGAAATGTGTTTTAAAAAAATCAATGTCAAACAGCCCTGAAGATGAGGCTTCTAATGGTCCTGCTATTACCTAGTCTTCCTGGAACAAAATGCACATTGGAGAGAGTACAGTTCGACCGACATTCATACCAAACACTCCACTCAGTGCTAGAGACCAGTGAGGCAACATTTCTGCTTTTAAGGGGCCCATTTTGTGTTATGGGGGGGTGTAGTGGAGGGAAGAATCAAATCAGTAAACAAATCTTTTTAACACAGGGTAGTACACAAGATGGGATGACACAGAACTGTGAGTAAGCTAGAGTAGAAAAGAATGGGAGGGACAAGAATGCTCCTGGTAGATGTGAACACTCTGGAAAGATGAGAGGAATTAGCAATGAAAGTAAAAAAGGGACTGGGCATTTCAGGTAAGGGAAACAACATGATTTATTTAGGGGAACTACAAGGAGTCTGGTATTGTTAAAATGTATGTTTGTGTATATGTGTGTGTGTGTGTGTGTCTGGATGATGAATGGGAAGGGGACAAGGAAGAATGGTCAGAGGAAGTAAGGAACAACAAGTTTGGAAAGACAGTGACAATGATTGGTGACCTTAATTATGTAGCATCAGAGTAGTAGTGGAAACAAAGCAAGATGGTGGTGGAAAAATTACTAAAGACCATCTGCCTCTTTGGGCAGATTGAGAGATTTTTTGTTGCTGTTTTTTGAGACAGCGTTTCACTCTGTCACCCACGCTGGAGTGCAGTGGCCCAGTCCTGGCTTACTGGAGCCTTAATCTCCCGGGCTCAGGTGATTCTCCCATCTCAGTCTCTTGAGTAGCTGGGACCACAGGTGTGTGACACTACGCCCAGCTAATTTTTGTATTTTTTGTAGAGATGGGGTTTTGCCATGTTGCCCAGGCTGGTCTCAAACTCCTGGGCTCAAGCCATCTGCCTACCTCAGCCTCCCAAAGTGCTAGGATTACAGGTGTGAGCCACCATGCCCAGCCAGACTGCTTTTATGAAAGGAGTCTCATTTTGACAAGTCACCTTTTGAAGAAATATGACAGGCCGACTTCTGACTGGTACTTCCAGGTAGAATGTAGCAGGTCATGGCAGGCCAGTGCTCTTGCTGCACACCTAAGAAAAAGTAGGATAAGTTACCAAAATCATAGTACAAAAGATTTAGTGAGAGACCTTAGTGAGAGAGCTGTGGAAACAATGAACACTGTATGAACTAACATTGCAGAGAGAGGGGAGCACTTTCTAAGGGAGCTGACAGTCTCTGGCCATTTTCCTCCCTGGGGATACTTGTCAGTTCTGAGTGAAGACTAAGAATCGTTGGCTAGGAGGAGGGACTATTGGTGCTTGTGTGGGGCTGGTTTGACAGATTATAAACTAGTATAGAACTGAACACACAGGAGCATATGCTGATGCAGGAGGCTGGGAGACTTGGCTAGAGAGGCAGAGTGAAATATCCCAATTTCATGGTACTTAAGAGACAAAGTCCCACTAGGAGGAGGCATCCTGCCATAAATACACGGCCAGTTACCCTCAAGGCATTTCTTAAATATTGAAGCTGACTGGGATCAGAGGGCAAAAGGCTCAACTCAAAACCTCTGAAGAGCCGAAGTGACTCTGAAGAACCTGAGAGCCCGAGATCCAGCAGGCTCTTAACCAAAAGCCAGGAGGGCCACGCTTGAGGAACAGGGACAGAAAGAGATCCCTATTTGGGTTGAAGTGATCTGCCTATTTCATGGAGGATGACATTACCTGAGACCTCTGAATTCTTTTGTATACAATGTTTGGCATGCAATCAAAATTACAACACTTGTGAAGGGGGGCAGGAAAATATGGCCAATAACCAAGAGAAAAAGCAGACAATACGAGTAAAGCCACAAGACGCTTGATATACTTGAGTTAACTGACAAGGACTCTAAGAATAACTATGATTAATAAGTTAAACAAAATAGAAAAAATATGGAAAAACAAGAAAATTAGAGAAATTCAACAGAGGTAAAATCTACCAGAAAGAATCAAAAGCACATTCTAGAAATGAAAAGGACATTATCCGAAATTAAGGACACTTTGGGTGAGTTTTACAGGCAGAACACAGCAAGGAAAGAGTTAATCTATTTGAGGACAAGTCAGTAAAAATGATCCAAATTGAAATAGAAAAAAATCATGGAAGAAAAAAACGGGGCAAAAGAGACATGTGGGGCATAGACAAGCAGTCTAACATATTTATAATTGAAGAGGGTGGGGATAGAGAATGGGCCAGAAGAAATATCTAAAAGATTTAAAAGACAAGTGAAACCTAAGTAGAATGAAAGAAAATTATACATAGGTATATCAGAGTCAAACTGATGAAAACCAAAAATTAAAAAACATTTTAGGCATGGTGTGGTGGCTCATACCTGTAATCCCAGCACTTTGGGAGGCCAAGGTGGCAGGATCATTTGAGGTCAGAAGTTCAAAATCAGTCTGGGTAACATAGTTGGACCCTGCCTCTACAGGAAAAAAAAAAATTAGTTGGGCATCCAATAGCTGGCCTTCTAGTGGTTCAAGCTACTTGGGAGGCGGAGGCGGGAGCTCAGGAGAGTGAAGTTGCAGTGAGCTGTGATCACCCCACTGTATTCCAGCCTGGATGACAGAGGGAGAACCTGACTCTATTACAAAAATACATTCTATTTTTTTTTCTTTTTTGAGACTAAGTCTTGCTCTGTCGCCCAGGCTGGAGTGCAGTGGCATAGTCTAGGTTCACTGCAACCTCTGCCTTGCCAGTTCAAGCGATTCTCCTGCCTCAGCCTCCCAAGTAGCTGAGGCTACAGGTGCGTGCCACCACACCTGGCTAATTTTTGTATTTTTAGTAGAGATGAGGTTTCACCAAGTTGGGCAGGCTGGTCTCAAACCCCTGACCTTGTCATCTGCCCGCCTCAACCTCCCAAAGTGCTGGGATTACAGGCATGAGCCACCACGCCCGGCCCGAAAATACGTTTTTTAACAAAGGAAAAAATATACTTTACCTTCAAAGGTACAACAGTAAGACCAACTGCAGTCTTTTTAACAGAAATTATTAAAAAAAAAAAAAAATGGAATGACACATCTTCAAACTGTTGGAAAAAAGAAAGAAAAAGGTGTCGCTAATGATTTTACCCACACCAAAAATGGATTTGTTGTCCACCATCTCATGCTCATGACTGTTTGTGGGTCTTCTGCAACACTCTTCAGTATCCTGAGATGTCTTCCTCATACCCTTCTATATTGTAGGATTTCAGGCTTCACAGTTCTGTAGCGTCGAGATCACCTATGCCACGTTATGTACACTGTAGCTTTATACTCCTTTAAAGTGACCTTTACTTTTATTCACTGGCTTTAATCTGCAAGCAAATCAAAATGTTAATGTCATCCCATCAGAAGTTTGGCATTCCATTGACTATTAGCAACAGCTCTCTGCCTATATATTAGGAACATAATTTGTGTTAGATGCTTCTTTTCTGATTATTTTTGTAAAATAGTGTTGATGTCCTAGTGGTTAGAGAAATGTTTCATGCCTTACAAATGTTAGATTTGGAGTTCAGTCATAAATGATATATCCTATATGTCACTTAAGAATTTAAATGAAGCAGTTCAATAATATAAGTATCAGTGCCATCACTAGCTTGTAGGTTCCTTTCACTATGATTTAACATATCTAAGCAGCAGTGACTGAGAAGGTTTGTAAAACATGTGTCTTCAATAATCCCATAGATTCATCTGCAGAACAGTGAGAACTTACTGTGGCTAATGTGCTCTTCCTGGTCTATTTGTGGTATTCAGAATGATCATCTAGTCATTTTTAAAAATATGCCTCACCTCTCTCTTGGAACTAAAGAGACACCATCCAGCAACTAATGAACAACCTTGATGATTAGGATAAACCAGTTGCCTCTCCCAATCCCTTAGATATTCCTTTGAACTTCCACATATCTAATTCTCAAATACCCTATGGATATGGTTTAGCTCTGGGTCCCCACCCAAATCTCATCGCAAATTGTAATCGCCATGTGTAGAGGGAAGGACTTGTAATCCCCACATTTTGAAGGAAAGAGGTGATTGGATCATGGGGGCAGTTTCCCTCATGCTGTTCTTGTGATAGTGAGTGAGTTCTCGTGAGATCTGATGGGTTTGTAAGCATCTGGCATTTCCCCTGCTTGCACTTTTCCTTCTCCTGCCACCATGTGAAGAGGGTCCTTGCTTCCTCTTTGCTTTCCTCCATGATTGTAAGTTTACTGAGGCCTCCCCAGCCATTTGAACTGTGAGTCAATTAAACCTCTTTCCTTTATAAATTACCCAGCCTCAGGTAGTATCTTTATAGTAGTGTGAGAATGGACAGTACACCTGTGTTTTCTGGTTTGTTTCAGGACACTAGTTCCTGGCGTGGGCACCTTTGGACAGCTAGTACATTATTTTCCCCCTGGCTGCTGCTAGGGACTAGAATCCATTCTTATCTCTGCCTTGGTTCCCTTGTACTGATTTCCTTTATGGCAGAGCCTACATCTAAAATATTTAACATCTCTGCTCTGCTCTACCAAATGCTGCCACTAGTCCTCATGTCTAGGTTAGAGCCCCTTCCACGTTTCACATTCTGCCCTGGCTTTGGACTAGATTACTTATTACTCTGTTTAACTCTGTCTCTCATTTTTCAGCCCAACTTTTTTTCTCAGTTGTAGGAGCCCTACAAATGGGCAGCTTTCAAATATTTGTTCATTTTACCTATCCTTGTGGAACTTCACCCGTATATGTGCAACTTAGTGATGACTAAGGTCTCTAGAGCACTCTTCTGTAGATTCCTGTAGCTCTTTCTCCAGATAGTTTCCTCTAGGCACTTATCCCACAACTTCCATCCACCACGGCCTCTTGGGACCGTGATTGCTGTCTCCTAAACTCAGTGAGGTCACTGAGCTCTGTTTGGGTTTCTCCTCCCTCCACCTGTAGCCTGGGAGTTTCCTGTAGTCAGAAGCCAGGGCATTCACAGGACTCACTTTATTTGCTTCCCTTTTCTCAAGAAGCACTGTCCTGAGCTGCCTGTTGTCCAATACCTAAAAATAGTTGTTTCATGTATTTTTTTCAGTTTTGTTGTTTGATTTGGGAAGACAAGTCTAATTTTTACTTCATCATAGCCAAAAGCAGAATTCCAGTTTATAATCTCATTTAAATCTCTGTTCTAACTGTAGTTAAGTGTGTCTTTCTAATACTCTTTATTTATTCTTTCTTTTTCTTCTTAGTTTCACTAAAGATCATTCATTTTGTTAATTCTTTTCAAAGAACCACATTTTATCCTAGTTCTTCATTTCAAATGTGTTGATATTTAGTTGGAATTATTTCTATGTAAACAAAAATTTTTTTTCCCTCATTCTTGCTTCTATCTCATACCTTTTAATGGTGGTCATTTTACTCTATATAAATATATTTATATATAAACGATACAGAAATTTTATTAGTGGTACTCTCAATATCTGTTTGTCTTAAAGTATCTATCTTGCCCTCATTTTTGAAAGATATTTTTGCTGTTCATGCAATTTTTGTTTGTTTTGTTTGTTTGTTTGTTTTTGAGATGGAGTCTCTCTCTGTAGCCCAGGCTGGAGTGCAGTGGTGCAATCTCGGCTCACTGCATACTCCGCCTTCTGAGTTCAAGCTATTCTCATGCCTCAGCCTCCCAAGTAGTAGGATTACAGGCATGCTCCACCACGTCCAGCTAATTTTTAAATTTTTAGTAGAGACAGGGTTTCACCGTGTTGGCTGGGCTGGTTTTGAACTCCTGACCTCAAGTGATCCACCCACCTTGGCCTCCCAAAGTGCTGGGATTACAGACGTGAGCCATCATGCCTGGCCTATTCATGAAATTTTAAATGAACAATTATAGGCTAATCAGAATAATATTGTCTCATAGCTTTTATCATTTCCCTTGAGTCTGTTGTCAATCTAGTTTGTTTCTAGGCTTTGTCCTTTCGCTGTGACTGCTTTTTAGATCTTTGTTTTTAGTGTTGTTCAGTTTCAATACAGTGTGTCTAGGTCTAGATTTCTTTTTATTCATCCTACTTGGTATATATTGTATTTCCCTTATTGATACATGTATTTTATAATATTCTTAGTTGTTTTTTCTTCAAATGTAGTATTTTCTCCATTTTAAAATTCTTTCTTAGGACTCCTATTATTTACAAATTAGATCTTCTTATCCTATTGTCAATATATCTTAACCTCTATTTTGCATTATTCATCTCCCAATATTTTGGAGCTGTATTTCTAGTGGCTTTTTAATATCTACTTTCCAATTCACTAATTCTTTCTTTGGTTCTGTTTGTCTGTTTTATCCATTCATTGAGTTTTAAATGTCTATAGTTGATAGTTGTTATTTCTATTTGGTTCTTTTTGAAATTTACTTTGTCATTTTTGATAGTCTAGTGTTGGCTCAGTTTTGTGATGTGTATCTTTTGTTTTTTTTTTGTTACTTTATATATATTTTATCTCTTGTTTTATATGTATTATCTGGGAATTATAATACCCAAACTAGTTAGTATCTATTTGTTGTTTCTGCATCTATTTGTTGTTTCTGCTGACTCTCACTCAGCATGGCTTATTTTACTGTGTATTTGGGCATCTTTTATTATGACCCCATTTTTGCTTGATCTTTATTTGTGGAATCCTTGGGGTCTACATTGACAAAAGTTTTTGTGTTTTTTTGAGACAGGGTCTCACTCTGTCACCCAGGCTGGAGTGCAGTGATGTAATCATAGCTCACTGCAGCCTCAATCTCCTGGGCTCAAGCGATCCTCCCACCTCAGACTCCCAAATAGCTGGGACTACAGGCACAAGCCACCACACCTGGCTAATTAAAAAAAAAAAAAATTTTTTTTTTTTTCCGGTAGAGTTAGGGTCTTGCCACGTTGTCCAGGCTGGTCTCAAACTCCTGGGCTCAAATGATTCTCCCACCTTGGCCTCCCATAGTGCTGGGATTACAGGCATGAGCCACTGTTGGATACTTTTACTAAAAAAGAATTATTAAAAAAGAATTTTAGTTTGCTTCTCTCAGGAGCCAGGGATACGACTAATCTGGGGTCATTTTATCCCCCTTTAGTGGGCTGGCTTAATGAAGAGTCTCAGGCTTAGCTTCTCCACCTTGTATATGGCTTATCTAACTTGTTTGCCAGGACTTCCTCATTGCCTATTACGTTGTATGTATTATAAAGGCATTTGATTAAGAACCACTGAGTAGTTCAGTGTGCCTTTAAGCTTGAAGTTATGCAGAAAGCAGAATTATTCTCATGCTACTCATGAGAATAACTTAGGTTCAGAATGAGAAGTGATGATGAGTTGGCAGCTGAAAAGCTGTGGGAGTAAGACTCAATATTCAATTATTTAAAAAATCAATAAAGAAAAAATGTTAATAATGTACATTACCTTTCCTTCCATTAGAAATTCAAAGAGCATTTTTGATAAGAGTCAAATAGTAACCTCTTTTTTTCAAACACAGACTGGAATGTGTTTCATCCCTTTGGTCTATATACATTTTTCTTTCTGGTTTCAACCAATAGACTGTACTTTATTTCCTGACTTTAAAAAGTGGCATTTACTATATCTCCTAAAATTCCTTGTACTGTACAATTTGCTTTTACAATGATTTCTAGAGTATTCTCAGTTATTTCAGGTGAGACATTTGTTAGATTCAAGCCATGAACAAACTTGGTTGCTGTATGATTGGAAGAATTGGTTTCAGATTTCTGAGATTATAGAGATTCTGAGATGATGTGAGTGACCCCAAAAAGTCATTTCAGTGTATCACAACTCCAAAATGTAAGAAAATCACATATATTTTAAAATATATACTTAACCTGAAGAAGACTAAAGCGAAATACATAGGGAAACTTCTTTTTAGCTAAAGATGACCTTTGATAACAAAGTTACTGTTTTGCAACCTGCCAGTCAGGCATGCACTGAGTACTTGCTGTGTGCCCAACAGTATTGTGAAAGGCGCCTTATTTGAGACTTAAAACTAGGAGTGAATTTTATAATCATCTGTGTAGTCTATTACAAGCATCTTAAGAACAAGAGTAAGATCTGTTCATTATTGGGCTTTTGCCACTGTATCTGTAATTCTGTTGTGAGGTTATAAGAACCAGAACTATTGTGGCAGTTAGAGAAAAAGAATAGATATTACTTAAAAGAATAAAAATAAGCTGGGTGCGGTGGCTCATGCCTATAATCCTAGCACTGTGGGAAGCTGAGGCGGGCAGTTTGCCTGAGGCCACGAGTTTGAGACCAGCCTGGCCAACATGGTGAAACCCCGTCTCTACTAAAAATACAAAAATTAGCCAGGTGGGTGGCACGTGCCTGTGATCCCAGCTACTCGGGAGGCTGAGACATAAGAGTTGCTTGAGCACAGGAGGTGAAGTTTGCAGTGAGTCGAGATGGCGTCACTGCACTCCAACCTGGGTGATAGAGCAAGACTCTGTCTCAAGCTAACAAATAAATAAATATTAAAAAGAAGGCACACAATTCTGGGACCTCTCTATCTTACTAGTATGACATCTGATATAACATATGCTCTGTATACTTCCAGAACAAATTGAACAAGACTGCCCAAGTCCCTGATTTCAAGGAGATTTGGGGAGATAGAAAAGACTTAAAACGAGACTATTAAAGAGCAACACAAAGCAGTGTATTAAGTAAAAACAGGTGATTCTGAAAGTACATGCCACAGAAGTTGATTGAATGAGATCAATGTGGGTCAAGGTAGAAGGAGAACCTTTCATAAGATGTTATATGAGTTAATTTGGGTGGGGAGGAGGCCATTGGGGAAGAAAAATGAGAATGAGTAAAGGCAGGGAGGCAGGAAACATATTATCTTGTTGAGAAACAGAGGGAAAAGTAGTATGTCTACAGTAAAATGTTTGAGTAGGGAGTAGGTAGAGATGGCACTGGCGAGGTAGGAGAGCATAGATTATGAAAGACCTTAAAATTTCAGTGAACTTCAAGCTTTTTGCGGGCATAGATCATGTCTTGTTCACCATTGTAACCCTAGTGTCTACCCCAGAGACTGGTACATAGTATGTGTTCAGTAAAATTTTGCTGGATGAATTAATTGCTTGGATGAAGACACTTTGAAATGTTGAGTCTGTATCTGGAGATCAGTGAGGACCCACTAGAGGTTTTGGAGTATAACCTCATAGTAGAACATGAACTATGTCATGTTATAAATAGAAAAATTATTCTCAAGGTAATAGGTAAAATAAACCAGGGGGGTGGGTGGTAGGGAGGCGGTGGAGGCTGGAGGCTGGAGGCTGGATTTAGGCAGGGCAACCAGGCTTTCCTGTGATCATGCTTTAGCTAAGAAAGGTTAAGCATGGAATGAGGATAGTGGGAGGGGAGAGTTGTTTTGAGACTAAAGCAACTGAATTGTGATTCACTGGCAAGTTTTCTGCCTAAAAGACAGTGAAAGGGGATGTTGTCAAGATGGATAAATAATGAGTTGATTTTTGCAGTTGGCATTTGAATCTGAGAATTTCTATTCCCATTACAAATCTTTTTTCTAGTATTTCCTTTCCCACATGATCATTTGGTTGGGTTTTTTTCAACAATGCTCAATTATCCATCAATTATTTTTTTCTGAAAGAATTACGGTCACCTATTTTTTAATATTTCTGAATTGTCAGAACTATTATACAATTCTCACCACATCAGGATGGATTTAGGCAGTGCCAACATAGAAAATAACTAGAACATCTCTTTCTTTTCCTTCCTTCCTTCCTTCCTTGAGATGGAGTCTTACTCTGTCACCTCAAGTGATTCTCGTACCTCAACCTCCCGAGTAGCTGGGATTACAAGCGCCGGTCACCAAGCTCTGCTAATTTGCTTCTTTTTTTTGAATAGAGACAATGTTTCACCATGTTGGCCAGGCTGGTTTCGAACTCCTGACCTCAAGTGATCCGTCCGCCTCAGCCTCCCAAAGTGCTGGGATTACATGAGTGAGTCACCACGCCCGGCCACCGAACATCTGTTTTGAGAGTGCACAGAGGAAGAGAGGACAGGGCGTGAGAGTGGAATCCCACCTTTTTAGTTAGAATTTCTGGATCTGGTGGCTTTTTATTATGTTGCTTATTAGCATCAAGCCCTAGTTGATAAACCTCCAGGGCACTAAGAGGTTTTTCTTGTATTTTCTCCTTTTTATCCTGACACACAGAAAAAGTGGATTTGTTCAGAGTGGTCACCAGCCCGGCCCAGCCCCGACTCTTACAGAGTTGATGCAGTAAATCAAGTGTATGCACAGACCTCCCTTGAGTGTCTGTTGGCTCAAGACCCGGTGCTGGGTGGGGGGACCCTGACGCCCAGCGCTGACTCGAGGGTCGCTGGAGGAAAAGTCCCGCCCCATCCCACCCCGCCCACAGGCTTTCCGAGAGCCCGGCCGACTCGGAGGGGCTGGTGGGTCGGTCCCCGAGTGTGGACTGCGGGCTGAGCCCCCTTAGGCGACCGTGGTCTTCGCTGTCCTGTCAAGGGCATCACTTAGGGGAAGGAACGAACGGCCCTTTCTTGCTTTCTCTCTCTCTCTGGGACCAAAGCAGAGAGCTGGAGAGCCATTCGGAGCACCCACGTTATTTTTCCTCTTATTAAGAAGCCGGGCGGGGAGCCGGGAGGACGCAGACCCTCGTTCCTCGGGGACAGAGCCCCGCCCGGCGCCGCG
>NW_012108697.1:833923-860727 GCF_000951045.1 Mandrillus leucophaeus
CGCGCGTCTGGGCTGGGAGGCGTGGGGGATGGGCTCGCGCTGGCTGCCCTGCCGGGATCTGGGGAAGCGCTGACCAGGAGGGAGGAAGAGGTATTTTTTCCTCCTTTCTAGTTACCATTTTGCAGCTCGGCTATGGAAGAAATCCAGGGCTTGATGCAGCACGATTTAAAGCTGCAGTGCTTACACCTCATTTAAAAAAAAAAAAAAAGTAAATTCCCCACCTGTGCTCCCCTCTGCATGAATCTCCCCCTCCACTCCCCACCCATTTTCTTTCTGGAGTAAAACAACTATTGCAGGTGAAATGGGTGGAAGAAAAAAAAAATCAGAATTGCTTTTCAGGCAAGAATAAAGGGAATGTATTTCTTGCCATCTGGAGCCAGAGACGATGCTGGGGAGAGCGGGTTAGTCATAGCTCAGTGACTGCTAGTATGAGTGAAATATTAAAGAGATCAAGTCATTGTGCAGCTTGCGAGCATTTAAAATGAAGTGAATTGGTTGCTTTGCCATAAGCATTTAAGGAAAACATTGATTATTTTTAGAAAGTGTATTTGCAAAGCAGTAAGTGCCACCCCTTTTGATACCCTGAAGGCAACCTGTAAGAGGAGTTGCAGAGTTTTGTTGTTGTTGTTGTTGTTTTAACTCCGAAGCTCTAACCCTGCTTTTTGGAAGGAGTTTAGGAATTTGATAACATGTGTTGGATAATTAAGCGCTGCTTTTCAGAGTTCATCCTGGAGCATATAATATAGACTAAAGTAATCTCTATCCAGAATGTTTTAATTCCTTTTCAAGCAATCTGATCTTTGTTGATGATTGCTCTGGCAATATGGTTGGTTGGATCTGTACCTAGAAATGGGGTGGAAAGGGCTTGGTGGAATGACAGAATTTATATTGTAGATACCAGGATACAGAGGTGACATAGGGCTCTGAGATACTACCTGCCTATTCATGCCTATATTCAGGTATATTAGAGAAAGAAAAAAGAGCATGGAACAGCTAACACCATAAGGGACTTGGTGTGTATATGGATGGAATCAGAACAATCTCTGAACTATGTTCTAAGACTGAGGCTTTGGGTGCTGACCGCTGTCCAAAGTACCACAAGGAACATATGGAGAATATCTCTTATAAGTTGTAAATCTCTCTGAGGTCAGAGTCCATTTCTGATTCAGCTTTAAAGCACCCAAAACTCTTAGTGCAGAACCTTGCACACTGTAGGGGCCAAGTAACTATGGGGAATCTTGGTATGTCCTAGGAAGCATCAAATTCGTTAGGCCGTCACACCAATTTCATTTAGTCTCTGGCCCCTCCTATTCCAGGGTCTCTGGGGTTTATTTGAGAATGCAAAATAAGATGACCCCAGAGATTCCAAGGGGCCGTAAGTCCTGGAATGGGGCTGAGTTCTCAAACATTTCTTCTTCAACCCAGTTTCAAGCAGGATGTTTTGGAGTCAGCTATAGACATTTCACTCAGTTGTCTTATTGTTGGTAATCTTGCATTTAACAGTTTAAAGTCTGACTAATCTAGTAGAGAGAAAAATACCTATAATAATAAATATCAGTTATTGTATATTTATTATGTCAGGTACTTTACATGTATTACATCATTTAGTCCTCACAATGACTCAATCAAGAAGATATTGTTATTACCTCGCCATTTTACAGATGAAGGAATTGAGGTTTTGAGAGATTATAAAGTTTGACTGAGCTAAACTTGGTAAATGGCAGATCCTGATTTCTACCCAAGTCTGTCTGATTCTGATCACATCCACTTTGTTTTACTACTTCTGTTATTAGTCCTTCAAATATTGTAATAGACATCGCAATCATTGATTTGCTAAGAAGAGAGAGAGAATGGCCTAGACATGACATTTAAAGGAAATAGCCTTGGTAAGTAACTTGGAATTTCCAGTACATTTAGAAACATCTTGGTGGGCATTTGGTACTGACAAAGTGTGGAAAACAAGGCCACTGATACTAGATGTTGTTAATTTGATATTCCTAGTTTTTTTCTTCCTTTTTCAGTGTTGAGAACCAGAACTTCCTAGATATTGCCAAAGACTGAGGATTTTAAGTATCTTTTTATGCAGCACTTTTATTTATGTGGATTTGAAAGAAATTCTAAAAGATTAGTAGAGTGCTTAGTAGTTACTGAGTTGAGTTTGTCTAGAAAAGTGTGTATTTTTGTCATTAATTTTTATAAAAGATTTCAAAACTGTAGGCTTCACTATGGTGTTCCAATTCAGTTATCTGCTCTTGTCTATGCTCCTGGAGATAAACTTATAGGACCAGAAACTTAATGTGTCTACTTAAGTACCTAATTTATCAATAGGAAGTTCTTTAGACCCTTGGAAAGATAAATGCTCTTGATTTTTAAAATGATCTCTGCTTATTTCTAATATCTAGGCTTGTAGGTTATGGTAGGATTAGAATTTTCTCTTTTTTTTTTAAGTTGTAAACACTGGGCGCAGTGTCACACCTGTAATCCTATCACTTTGGGAGGCCGAGGTGGGTGGATCACGAAGTTAGGAGTTTGAGACCAGCCTGGCCAATATGGTGAAACCCCGTCTCTACTAAAAATACAAAAATTACCTGAGCATGGTGGCGCATGCCTGTAGTCCCAGTTACTCAAGAGACTGAGTTAGGAGAATAGCTTGAACCCAGGAGGCGGAGGTTGCAGTGAGCCGAGATTGTGCCAGACAGAGCAAGACTCCATCTCAAAAAAAAAAAAGAAAAGAAAAAAGTTGAAAACAGCCCCCCTTAATGGGGTACAGAAGTCAGTCCCATTTGCTTGACTTACTTGTCCTTGTGTCTCAGGTGTGCTCTCTGCCTGCTTGTGAGTTTCCCCTGTTCAAGCCTTTGGTGGGATCATGTGTTTGGGGGCCTTGAGGGAGGTCAGCTACACTAGACTGCGGCCCATGGCCTGGGCAGGACATTTCCCAGCAAGGGCCAGAGGAGTTACTGTGTTTTCAGTCTGAATCGAATGTCAGAGCCAGCCAGCAGGGCTTCATCCTCTTGGGGACAACTCTGCTTAGCAGATTAGTTCCTGGATAACTTGCTTATATTTTTGTAATTAAATGTCCCTGGTTGGTTTTAAAAAAAGAAAATAAAACAATGAAATCAGTTGGCCGGGTGTGGTGGCTCACACCTGTAATCCCAGCACTTTGGGAGGCTGAGGCAGATGGATCACTTGAGGCCAGGAGTTCAACACCAGCCTAGTCAACGTGGTGAAACCTCATCACTCTTAAAAATACAAAAATTAGCTGGACATGGTGGTGCACGCCTGTAATCCCAGCTACTCGGGAGGCTGAGGCATGAGAATCGCTGAGATTGCGCCTTTGCACTCAGCAATTGTCAGGGTGACAGATTGAGACTCTATCACAAACAAACAAACAAACAAATCAATTGAATCTCATAAGAAAAGCAACTTTATTTTTAAAAATTTTAAGAGAAAAGTATTAAAATTCAGTTCACTATTCAAACTAACAATTAAAAGCATTCTTTAATTTTATGATAGAGCAAGCTAAGACATTCCCAACTTGCGGTATTTTAGGATACTCTAATCAAAGACTTGTAACTTGGTGTTGTATTTTTCCACTGGAGACCAAAATGGATCCATTATATTTTGATTTTTGAATTACCAGCTAGAGGAAATTATAACACATAGAATAGAGTTTCCACACCTGGGGAGAATTGTCTAGGCAGCCTTTTAAAAATATAGATTCCCAGGCCTCGTTCCAGATCTAATGGTTCCTAAACACTAAAGGTAGAGTTCCAAAATATGTGAAAAGTGATTCTAAGGACCATTAGATTACAGTGGAGTCCCATTATGGCAGGATCACAAGATTCATCTGGAGTGTTTATCAAAGGTACTGATACCAAGCCTCTGCTTCAGATCTACTAAATCAGAATATTCAGGTTAGGCCTGGTCATCTGCATTTTTAATAAGCCCCAGTTAATTCTTATGTACAGGCAGACTTGGGAGCCATTGAATTAGAGCTTATTTTCTCTAATGCAGGGTCTGGATCATCCTGCAAGCTTTCAAAAAAACTATTTTTAAGTTATAAAATTAATATATTAAAATCCACTCTCAGGTTGGGTGCAGTGGCTCATGCCTCTAATCCCAGCACTTTGGGAGACCAAGGCAGCTTGAAGTCAGGAGTTCAAGACCCCCCTGGCCAACATGGTGAAACCGCATCTGTACTAAGAAAAAAAAAAAAGTACAAACTTTAGGCAGGCATGCTTCACACACCTGTAGTCCCAGCTACTTGGAGGCTGAGGTAGGAGAATTTCTTGAACCTGGGATGCGGATGTTGCAGTGAGCCAAGAACATGCCACTGCACTCCAGCCTGGGCAACTGTCTCAAAAAAAAAAAAAAATTCACTATCAATGTATTAATACAACAAAACGATGTTAACTTACCTATTAAAATATTAAATTATAAATTAATACAGTATATTTAAATTCAAACAGGCTGGAATTATATAAAGTTAAAAATGAAAATCTCCTATTTTCTTCCTTCCTATCAAATCCTTGGAATTAGTGGCAAACAGTGCATCCCGTAAACCCTTCCAGACAGTTTCTCTCTGGTTAGCTTTTAGTCCAGTTCAATAAATAGTAAATACTTATACCATGCAAGACACATGCAGAAAACAAGCACTTTACAAAGAAGCAATCACTCGATGAAACTGCTGGCTTTTCAGAAGCTTGAGTCATGAGGAAAAAGGCCCAGGTGTGTGTGGATAGATTCCATTGCCCTGGCAGGGAAAGAACTCATATATGCTGTCAAAATCTTAGACCAGTTTTGCTAACTTTGTTTTCAAAACTTCCACAAAACTGGAAGCAACCTGACTGTTCATCCACTGGGGGAACGAGTGACCAGATTGTGGTGCATACATGTGGACTATTACACAGTTATTAGAAAGAGTGAGTGAGGCCCATATGCATTGGTCTGGAGGGATGGCCATGATACATTGTTAAGTGAAAACAGTGTGTTTTAGAATAAAATCTATGTCATATATGATCCCAGTTTTGTAAATTGAGAAAAACCCCTATGTGTGCATATGTGTGTGTTCCATGAGCAGAGAAAAGATCATAGAACAGTACACAACAAGCACTTAACAGTGGCTACCTCAAAGGTAAGGGCGAGGAGGGAACGTGGTTGACTTTTCTTTGGCTATATCTTTATGTTGTTTGGTAGTAAGTAAGAACAGCTTTAATAGATTAAATAGTGATCTGGGGGCCATTTTTCTGGCCTGTATCAACTACAATTTCTCCTGTCTTTGAGTTACAGGACTCCCAAGAAGTTTATTAAATCGAGGAAAGGAGAAACTATCTTTGAAAGCCAAGTTTAGCCATTACTAGTTTTAGAGAAAAATCCAATAAAGGGAAAAATGTCCACTTAATCCCTACTCATTCATTTCACTTATTGGAGTCAGGGACGTAGATTTTTATTCATTTATCTGATGAACATTTATTGAATACTTGTTACATGCCAGCAATTAGTTAATAGGGCCCGGTATATACCTCAAGGAGCTCACAGTTTTATGGGGAAGACAAATACACACATATTTATAAAAGGATATCCTGAGTTCAGAGAGAGAGAGAGAGAGAGAGAGAGCGCGCATATGGGATAGAGAGAGAATTATGGTAATACCAAAGAGTGGCATCGATTTAGCTGTGGGCGTGGCAACCATATCAGGTGAGGCTTCTTAAAGAAAGTAGAGTTGTTTTCTTGGAGAATGAGTTGGACTTAGCCAGGTGAAAAAGAATAGGATGGAGGGAAGGCCTTTCCAAGGAAAAGGGCATGAAAAGAAGTAGCATGGTGAGCACTGAACCTAGGAAGCCTGTTGCTGCCAGATGACATGTTTTTCAGGGAGAGGAGCACCAGCTCTCAGTGGAGTTGGGAGGTGGAGAGGGCACTTGGGGGAAAGGCTGAGGATGTAGGGATTTTCACTGACAAGGGCTTGCAGTTCCAGAGCACAGTGGAAGGTTGTCTGTGGTGAGAGATGTGCAGCAGGAGGGAAGAAACAGGGCAGAAAGGGATGAGAAGGGAGAGGAGGCTGTCCTTCCCGTGGCTGAGACTGCAGGAATGAGAGAGATGGTTGTGCATGACAAGTTTGAAATGTCCTAACTTTGGCATGAGGAATTTGGTTGCAGACTGAGCCGAGAGCCTGGGCAGTATCAAGCTGGGGCAGAGAGGTGATAGGGGCTGCCATCTGCTTCTTCAAGTAGCAGTAAAGCCCTCTGCTAAACATGGCTTATTCATGGGGTTAGGGCCAAGGTTAGAATGTAGGCGGAGGGACAATAGGAATCAACCACACTTATTATTATTATTATTTTTTTTGGCTGATTTCTTGAGCTTTGATGCCTATAGCAGGGCTTAAAATGTATTTGCTAGTTGATAAATGGGAGACTTCTCCTTCATTTCATCTTTCTTCTCTTTTACTTCTGCCCACCACTCTGGGCCTCTTGTCCCAAGCATCACTCTAGCTTTATCAGTTTCTTTCATGGTGATGTTGTAAAGATTAGTGCACTAAGAGTTCTTATTTGGTGTGATCTGGGGGCCATTTTTCTGGCCTGTATCAACTACAGTTTCTCCTGTCTTTGAGTTACAGGACTCCCAAGAAGTTTATTAAATCGAGGAAAGGAGAAACTATCTTTGAAAGCCAAGTTTAGCCATTATTAGTGTTAGTATTTAATATCAAAACAGCAAAACACTACAGTTCCTGGAAGTTCTTTTTTGCATTTAAAATAAATTGTTCTGATTCAATAAACAGATTTTTTTTTTTTTTACATGAGAGAGATCATTTTGGACATCAGTATCTCACATGTGGGAGTGTCATATGTTTCAGCAAAGATTTTCAGAAGGTTGAATTGTTCCCACATTGTATCTGTGAACTGCAATATGTTTTGTTTTTTTTCTTCATTTTTGGGAACTTGTGTAGACAAGCGTGAGTTAATCACACTTCTCAGGTAATGTTTTACTATAATTGTCAGTCCATCAGGCCCTACTGTGGTCTAATATATTGATTATTTTGTCTCCATTATTTCATTTCATTACCTATTCACCACAGGCAACTATTCTTATACATTTGATATACGTATCCTTGAATTTGTAGTAAAACCAATTCTTAGACCAGTTCTTGAGTTATAAGCACTAAGTCAGTGTGTGTGTGTGTGTGTGTGTGTGTGTGTGTATGTGTATGTGTGTGTGTGTCAAGGAGAAATTTTCTTCTTATTGAGAATGGAATAGAAGGCAGTGGGGCCGTAATTTATGTCAGATATAAAAGAGATCCGACAATTAAGAAAAGATACGCTTTCTTGCTTCCCTTCTCCCCAAAAGAGAACTGGCAACCATATATCTGAAAATATCTTAACAGCAAGCAAGACAACAATATAATAGACAGTGCTGAACTCTTAATCTGTCACCCTTTCTCACCGAGATTCAATCAGCTAGTATTTATTGAACCTCTCTCCTGCAGCATCCAGATTAATTTAAAATCCTGTCTATTCCTGGGCTGAGGATGCTAATATACTAGTTAATGAAGTCGTTTAACAAATAGTTATTGAGCCCTCTGCAGTAAGGATTGTCATGGTTTTTGGGTGGAAAAATATTAAAGGACATTAGAATTTGTGGTTAATTGAGGTTGGGACAGACGGGCTGATAGACATTTATGGCTCACATATAAGTATATATTTACATAACTATATAAGTTGTAATTCCACATGGGATACTTCTATCTAGGACAAATGTTAAACCTGCTGGGTTGTTGGGACAATCGGTGTATACTGGGGCTATCCTAGGCAAATTGAGACTGTGGACTTTCTAACTGGTAGTGTTTCTAGCCAGCATACCTTGTGGTGTCACTGTATTCCTTGGCCTTAAAAGATCGACTTTTGATTGATAGCTGAGTATCTGCCTGTAGTATTAGCTACTTTGTAGATTATCTACCTCAAAATGTAAACTTAAATCTTGGGCTGCCTATTTCCTCCTCTTCAATCCAGCACATTTTGAGGCTGTTTTCCCAAATGGCAGGTTGGTATGCTGAGGTATCATTGCTATCAGAGACTAACAACATTTAGCATAAAGTCAAATCAAAATAAAATTTTAGAATATTTGCTTTTTATTTTTGAGGTAATTCACATGATGATTTTATTCTGTTGGGTTAAATTATCCAGAGACAACTATCATGGGAAGGAAATGCTTAGTGCCTTTGGGACCTTCATCATCATGGGAATGGCTCCAGTTTTTCTGGTTAATATTGTTTCATATAAGCTTTAAAATGTTTAGTTCGGTTTACCTGTGGTTATCTTTGGACTCACAACCTACTTGATTTTATGCCACTGTGCTAGAGATTTATCTTTTCTAGCATATTGTATGATTTTAATGGGAAAATTATCTAATTTGCATTTACAACTATAAGGAAATTGCCCGTTAAAAAATCAGTTTTGGATGGTAAATCCTTATTTAGTAGATGAACCTATAAAAGCCTTTGTATTATTGAACCCTGCATTAAAATAAAAATGAAAGCAGGAGTTGTGGGTCAAGCATGCAAAAATGATTTGCTGAATGATTGGAGATCATGTTGTTTTAGTCCTTTGTTAGATAATTTTTATAGGCTTGCTTGTAGGAGGAAGAGCTGAACATGCATAATTATTATTATTTGTGTTTTAAATAAACACAATTAGTCCTTTCTTCCGTATGGTGTGTTCTTTCTCCAGCTCTTTAACATTATTACTTTTGAGAATAATATTAGATGATATATGTATAAATGGAGAAACTGTGTTAGGGTCAATTTTTAAATAGTTTTTCCTGAAGAAAATATCACATAATATATTTTTACTTTAGACTGTGTCCAGGGTCTTTACTGATACTTTTCTTTCTCAACTTATTGGGAATTCATTTAAAAAACATCCACAACAGGGAAGCCACCAGAGAACTGAATGGTAACAATGAAGGGAAATGAGGACAATGAGGTAAACAGCTATTTCTGGCTTTCAGCTCCAAATAGGAATGAACAGAAGGAGAGGAGTCCCAGAGTCTGGGGGAAGGAGGGAGGGGACAGAGGCATAATTTTTAAAAGTCAAAAAAATGTAGAAAAGAGGTTTGGGGTTGGCAATCTCTAATGGATTCCAGGAAGAATTTTTTTGTTCGTGTTGTTCTGTGTAAAACAAAGGAATCTTTATTTTGAATCACTTAAGCATTGGGTGAGTAATGAGCATGGGCATCAGGGATGGGTGAGTTTTTTTCACCAGTTCCTTGTGACTACTTATTTTAGGAGAATCTATTCTGTGGCTAGATGCTTTATATAAACTGTAGAATTGTAGTTGGCAAGAATGTATTCATTTCTTCAGTTATTCCATAAGTATGAGTTGAACACCTACTAAGTGGTCTAGGTGTTGGAGTGTGACGACCACTTACCATATAAACATATTATAGGTGGTGTAAAGTACTGTGAAAAAAATATAAAAAAGAGAATGGAGAATATTAGAGAGGTGAGAGGGTGGGAAAGGTGCTATTGCATATGGGGCAATAATGGAAGGCCTCTTTGATAAAGCAACATTTCAGCAGAGACCTGAAGGAAGTGAGGGGTCATGAAGATATCTGGTAAAGAGTTTTTTAGGCAGTGAGATGAGCAATTCCAAGGCCCTGAGAGCTTCAGCTCCAGCAGGCAGGCTTGTGTGGCTGGATCAGAGAGGACGGGAGAGGAATGGAGATGAAGTCAGAGAGGTAGTTGTGGGAAGGAGGGTGTCCAGTTGGTCCTTGAGACTGCTGTGATGATTTGAGTTCTTCCCTGAGTTAGACTGAGTGAGTTAGGTGAAAGTTCTGAGCAGAGTTGTGACATGATTTGATGTAGTTTAAAAGGATCATTCAGTCAACATGTAGATGGTAAGGCAAGGGTGGAAGCAAGAAGACCAGTTAGGAGGCTCCTGTAATGGTCAAGATAAGAGAAGATGGTGGCTTGGACCAAATGTGAGGAGAGCAGGTGTTGAGAAGTTATTGGATTCTGGAAATGTTTCTAAAGAATTGCTTAGAAAACTTGCTGATGAGTTGGCAACATGAAGTAGAAGAAAGAGGGGAATCTTAGATCTCTCCAATTCTTTCAGCAACTGGGAGGATAGTATATCATTTCTTGCAATAAGGAAGAGTATAGAAGGGGCAGGTTTGGGGAGGAAATCCAGTATTTTGGACATTTGAAATGTCTCTTAGCCTTCTATGAAAATATTTATTATGCCTATTTTACAGATAGAGAAAATGAGACATAGAGAAATGAAGAAACTTTCCTGAGATCATTATCTAGCTAATAAGTGGTTGACCCAGGATTTAAATTCAGGTCTTGTTCATGCCAGAGGATGCTCTATTTACTGTTGCAATGCTGCCTCTTTACATTCAGCTGAAATACGTACCAGGAAAAGAATCTATCTATTTTTCATTTTTTAATTATTTATGGTTCCTCATTTTGGGATAATTTTCTGCATTTTTAAACATGGCTTATGTTTAAGGAAGAAAAAATAAACCATAATCACATTGTTCCAAATTGTACCATTTATCAACATTATCATTGTTAGCACTGCAAAAACACTACTGAAATATGAAGAAGCATGCTCTATGGTTATGGCACTGAGTGCTTGGTATGAGCCGGGCTCAGGGCTCCTTTCCTTATAGAGTTCCCAGAGTAATGAAGGTGCGAGACCTGTCCGCAGAAGTTGCACTACAACGTGACCAGTGGCGTGATGGTGTTACATACAAGATGTTCAGGAGATCAGAGGAAGGATACTGGTGCATCCTGATTGGATATGGGGCCAAGGAAGACTTTACAAAGCAAGTGATATTTGAATAGGGCCTTGAAGGACAAGTGGAATTTGCCAAACAGAGAAGTGGTTGAAAAGTATTCTAAGCACAGGAAATGGTGCTTGGAATTTTTAGAATTTATAAAATGGCAATTAAACATATTAAACATTAAGAGTAAAACATCTGAAGCTAAATGTAACATGCAGACACAATATGAGGAAAAATTTTTAAACTCTGCTGAGAAACATAAAAGATTTAAGTCATTGGAGAGACATACTAGGCTCTTGGATAATAAGGCACAATATTGTAAAAATGTTCATCTCCCCTAAATCTCGGCATAAAAGAAATAAAATTGCAGTTAAAATGGCAACAAGGGTCTGTTTTAGGGACATGGCAAATTTAGACTATTATTCATTTTGCAAAATGAAATATATGAAATTCAAAAACAAAGGAAGTGTAATTAAGGGAGATCAGACCTACCAGATCTTAAAACACAATATGAAACTATATTAATTAAAAGAGTTTAGTGTTGGAAAAAATTAGACAGAGTGATGTCTAGTTATAGTATAGTGAACAAATATGTATAGGATTTATTTATAGTAAAGGTAGCATTTAAAAATCAGTGTGAGAAGAAAGATCCCCAGTAATTGATGTTGGAGCAACTAGCTAACTATTTAGAAAAGATAAATCTAGATCCTTTTCTTATTTCTTTTAGAACACACACACACACACACACACACACACACACACACATATGCACACACAATTCCTATGGATTAAGTAATTAAGTATAAAATAAATGAAATAGAAATCCTAGAAAAAAATTGGTGAATTTATAACTGAGAGTGTCCCAACCCTCTAAACAGGATACAAAGCTTGAAAGTCATGAAATAAAAAGTAGATACATTTAACTACGCAAAAATAAGACTTCTATGTGGTTAAAAAAATACCATTTTCAGCATTCTGGCTTGTGATTCTCACAAGGCCCCAGCAGAGCTGGCTTGAACCTGGCCACCTGCCCCAGGACAGTTAAGTCAGCAAATAACATGGCGGAGCCAGAGACAGGTGTGGGATGCAACTAAGGTGCCTTCGGAAAGCTTGGCAGATAATTGGACCGATAGTGTCATGGCTTACCTGAGGACCTCACTGAAGGTTTACTCTCTGCACAAAACAGGCTAGACAAGTACAGAGGATGGTGTTCATTCATTCATTCCACAAATGCATAGAGCTTTTATTATTATTAGTTTTCATTCCACAAATGGGAGAGCTTTTAGCACCATATGCAAGGGGCACAGGAATGAGTAAGGTATAGTCCCTGCCTCAGAGAGGCCATACTGGACCTCCGCTTGGTATCTGGAATATTCAGAATTGGAAGGCCATAGTCGCTCCTGTTTTTTTTCCAGCCTTCTAGAACATCAGTCCCCAACCTTTCCACACCGGGGACTAGTTTCATGGAAGACAGTTTTTCCATGCACTGGGGTTGGGGAGGAATGGTTTCAGGACGAAACTGTCCTGCCTCAGAAGATCATCAGGCATTAGATGTTCATAAGGAGCCCAACCTAGATCCCTCGCACACATAGTTCATGGTAGGTGTCGCGTTCCCATGAGAATCTGTTGCTGCTGATCTGACAGGAGGTGGCGCTCAGGCGGTAATGCTCGCTTGCCTGCTGCTCACCTGCTGCTGTGCGGCCCAGTTCCTAACAGGTCATGGACTGGCACCAGTCCGTGGCCCAGGGGCTGGGGACCCCTGTTCTAGAACATTCACACTTCTTAGGGTAGTCTGGCCTGCGGTTTTTGAACAGTTGTAGGCATAACACGTAGTTCTCAGTCATTTGCTGTCACCACTCAGGAATGACACTGTCCCTTTACCATAGGGAAAAAAGGGGATGCAGTGAGTGTGCTCTGCTCCTGGAAACTTGAAATGGACTGCCTGCTGGAAAGGAGGGTAAAGAATCACTCCCATTGGTCTAGACCTGGCAGCTTAATTAACTCGTTTATCTCAACCTTTTCTCTTTTCATAGCGAAGCTGCCTACAGTGATAAACACTGAAAGAAGGGTATTTATGTGCTGGTGTTCAGAACATTTGATTTAAGTGGGCATTTTTATTAGTGTTTCTTGGAGATTAGCCTGCCCTGGTTGTCTGAATTCCTTTCATTACATCAGAGCCTTGCTTTGGAGGCAACCTTTCCCCCTGATTCACTGCTGATAAACACACTTAGTACTTCGTCATTGGACTCTGTTCTTCCTCTGATAACTACTTTTCTTCCCACCCAAACTTTTTCACATTAGCATCCAACACACTGAACTGTAAGGAGACATCTGTTTAGGTGGCCCCAGCCACGTCTAGACTGCATTCTGTGAAGCCAGGGATCAAATATTACATGTGTATTTCCAGATCCTTGTCCTGAAGTGGAGTAGATATTTAATAAGCAATTGTTGAAAGAATTGGGAGGAGAAAGGTTGCCACCTAAGAAATTCAAGGTTTGCTGGAGTAGACAGATTTATGCAAAGGGTGAAGGGGGTAGAATGGAAGGTGCAGTCTACAAATGTCTCAGTCCTTTCAGTTGAATTCTACTTAGACATGACCTAGAACTTCATTTCCTTGTAGGTTTGTGCTCTTAAAACTGACCAGAGGGCTGGGCGCAGTGGCTCAGCACTGTGGAAGGCCAAGGCAGGCAGATCACTTGAGGTCAGGAGTTTGAGACCAGCCTGGCCAACATGGTGAAACCCTGTCTCTACTAAAAGTACAAAAAAATTAGCCAGGCCTAGTGGCACGTGCCTGTAGTTCCAGCTACTTGGAAGGCCGAGGCAGCAGAATCACTTGAACCTGGGAGGTTGAGGTTGCAGTGAGCCGAGATTGTGCCATTGCAATCTAGCCTTGCTGACAGAGCATGACTCCATCTCATCTCAAAAAAAACAAAAAACAAAAAAACAGAAAAAAAAACCCCAAAACAAACTGACCAGAGAAACAGTTGTGTTTTTTTCAGCTTGGACAATGCAGGTTCTAACCTTGTTCGTTGTGTTCGTTGGTGGGCTGGGTTCTTTATCCAAGTAGAAATTTATAATAAGCACAGTTAAAAAGTTTCTGGAGATTCCATGTACAGAAAAGTTATGTATATACAATGTAAGTAGAAAATGAATCCATTTATCTACCTATAAAACTACTATCTCCTAACCCACCTACTGAAAAGAAAAAAAAACTGCTTTGCGTTTTCACATATATGTTGAGATCTTTCTATATTAGTATGTACAGACATCACTCATGTTTTATGACTGCATAACGTTCATTCACATGGCTGTAGCATGCCTGATTTAATAGTCCCTTATTGATAGATATTTTGCTCATTTGTTTTTATAGACAATGCTGCACTGAATGTCTTTGTGCATGTATCTTGAGGTTTTTAGAGCGTAGCCATAAGTATTAGTCTATAATTTTTAATGAGCTTTACTGGTGGTTCAGAAATAATGGAAAGAGAGCACGGTGCACAGAATTCCTCAAACGCCCCTCTGCGGCTGTCTTGCCCTACGCTCTCTTCCTGTGTCATCTCCTGTTTTGCTCCCAAGTAGTCTCTGCCTTGCTAGAAGCAGCTTATTTCTCCAGCACTATAAAATGTTATAGATGATTCCTTTATTTCTACCAAGGGAGAGACCACTTCTATACCAGAGAAAAAAGAATATTGACTCCCCCTTACTTCATTTAAAGCCAACCTCATTGCCTGTTACAGGATTTTTTCCAGAATGATGGACAGCAAGAGATCTATGGCTTTTAGGTCAAAACAATCACAAACTAGACTGATGCTGATATATTTCCCAAAGGCTGGATTATTATTCACAGCCACCTGTTATCCTCAGTTAAAAAATGCAACCTGTTGCACACATATGTTCATTGCAGCACTATTCACAATAGCAAAGACATGGAATCAACCCAAATGCCCATCAGTGATAGACTAGATAAAGCAAATGTGGTAGACATACACTGTGGAATACTATGCAGCCATAAAAAGGAATGAGATCATGTCCTTTTCAGGGATGTGGATGGAGCTGGAAGCCATTATCCTCAGCAAACTAACTCAGGGACAGAAAACCAAACACTGCATGTTCTCACTTATAAGTGGGAGCTGAACAATGAGAACACATGGACACAGAGAGGGTAACAACATACACTGGGGCCTCTTGGCAAGTTGGGTTGGGGGAGGAAGAGCTTTAGGAAAAATAGCTAATGCATGCTGGGCTTAACACCTAGGTGATGGGTTGATAGGTGCAGCAAACCACTGTGGAGCACGTTTACCTATGTAACAAACCTGCACTTTCTGCATGTTTACCCTGGAACTTAAAATAAAAATAAAAATAAATGAAACCTGAGAATTCATTCTTTTTAAGATTGCATCCAAAGGTACCTACTTAAAAATAATCAAAATAGCACATACTCAACAGGGGCCAGTACATTCCAGTGGAAAGAGTTGGACAAGGAGTTAGGAGACTTGAGTTCTAGCTTGAGCTCTTCTCCCCAAGCTGTGTGGTCATGAACACACCATACAATAGAGTGCCCTCCGGGACCTCCTTTCCCCATCCCTAGTACCCTCTATTCCTTAGGTGACCTCAGGAGACTCTTCCACTTACAAGACCTGAAACTAAAAATGAATTTCCAGATCAGATGACTCAATTTTACTTTGACTCAATTCCTGTAATGCTTCATCTTGGCTGGAATTCCAGTAGACAGGAGAGAGACTGGCAGCCTCTTATGTAATGTTACTTGAGCAAAGGGGTTGGGGAAGGTGCTGGCTCCATCCTAATTCACGGCTCGAAGGTTTTGGGCTAAATTTCTGCTGTGTGATTAAATGCACTCCTGATTTATTAGAAGAGTTGATGCAATTTTCAAGTAGCTTGCAATGGATTTGATATTCTCAAGCCAACGAAATGTGCATGAGTTTGTCTGTTGTTTGCCTTTTTTTTTTTTTTTTTTTTTAGACGGAGTCTCACTCTGTCGCCAGGCTGGTTTGCAGTGGCGTAATCTTGGCTCACTGCAACCTCCACCTCCCGGGTTCAAGTGACTTTCCTGTCTCAGCCTCCCGAGTAGCTGGGACTACAGGCGTGCACCACCACGCCCAGCTAATTTTTGTATTTTTAGTAGAGACGGGGTTTCACTATGTTGGCCAGGATGGTCTCAATCTCTTGACCTCATGATCTGCCACCTCAGTCTCCCAAAGTGTTGTATGTCATTTTTAACTATACTTGTGACATATTCTAGTTAAGACTAACAGAGGGCCAATTTTCTCTTGGAGAGTGTTGTCTGATGTTCATTAAGTCTATTGAATGAATTTATTTAGAAGCACTGGCTGATGAGACTTAATATAAGACTATCGTGTGTAATTTATAAAATAATTTAAATTATATCTTTTATTTTTATTTATTTATTTATTTATTTTTCTTTCTTTTTGTCAGACTCCTAGCTTCCTGAAAAATTACATCTTTTGTATGGAGTAGAAAGGACTAGGGAAATGTCAGTATCTTCTTTTTTTCTTCCCATGCCTCCTAATGTTTCTGGTGCAAAGAACTCCCAAACGTTTTTTTGGCAAAGAGCAATGAGAAAATGGCAAAAATGAGAATTTTGGAAGTGAGGATTACCTTTTTGGGTATTCATTCCCATTCAAGCAGCACTTGTTTATAGTTTTTTGACTTTGCAGTAAAGCATCAGTGACTGAGTATTTTTTCTTTCTCTTCCTTTTGATAAATTTGTTAGTTAAGGCAGATTCTTCATTAAGCACTTCAGTCTTCAGAATCCTGATAGGCAAATTATACAACATCCTACTCAATTAAGAAAAGGAATTATTAATAGAGAACTCAGGGGAAAATGCTCTTGCACACTTATTGGCTGTTTTATAATAAACACAGTGATTTCTACTTTTGTATTATTCATTGCAGGAGAAATGTTCTTTATGAATATTTTGATGTGAGATGTTAAATGAAATCTATAAAAGAAGACTTTAATGCCTGTTAGGACAATTTCTTTTGAAAACATATTTTTACTGTCTTACTGTTTGACTAGGTCATAAAAAAGGGATGACATTGAGTGGACACATATTTCATTTGTAAATGCTGGGAGAAAGATTTTTTATAGGAAATTGTTGTCATATGTAATATACTTTTAAAATTCAGTAGATTGCTTTTGGAGGTTATGAACATTGACAAATAGAGCTATGGCAGAAAGGATATATTCTATCCACCTTCACCCCAGTTGAGAATATTATCAACAACTTTTTACTTTCCTAAGCTGTCCTTTTCAAATCTATTTCCTACTGTTTCTTTGGGTTTTGTGTTCTGCTTAAACTAGATTATTCTTATATGAATACTTATTATGGAGATTATGGAGAGTGTTTACATTTACTTCTCTAAAGAAGTGTTGGTAATGATTCAATCAAGTTAACTGTATCACCAGACTGTCAAAGACCATAGTGGAGATAATTTGATAGGCTTGATTTTATTTAGGGAGCAATATTTGTGGATACTGTTACCACCTGGATAGTAGGAACAGTATTATTTTAGTCATCTTTGTAGGCCTACCACCTACTATATTCATTCCACAAATATTTATTAGCACCTGCTGTTTTAGGAGCAGTAGCTGTAGCAGTGCACAAAACAGATTTAAAAAAAAAAAATCCTTGCCAGAGGAAGTTTCTAGGCAGCTTGTATTTGGAGTTACTTTATTTTATTTATGTAACAATTATATTTATGAAATATAAGTAGGTAAAATACATAGCATATCAGATAGCGATGGGTGCTATGGAGAAAACAAAGCAGGGATTGGGGATGGAGGGTCTGGGATGGGCGTGATCAGGGAAGGCTTCATGGAGAAGGTGACATTTAAACAAAGAGAAGGAGCGGAGAAGGTGAGCTATGGGAGTATCTGGGGTGAGAGCGTTCTAGGCAGAGGGAAGAGCAATTGCAAAGGCCCTGAGTCGGGAATGCGCTTGGAGTGTTTAGGGCACAGCGAGGCCAGTAGAAGAGGAAGGCAGAGAGATGAGGGCGTGGGGAAGCAGTCATGTGCTATCTTGAGGACTTTGGCTTTTGCTGGGTGACACGACAACCACTCAAGGGTGTTGAGCAGAGGAATCCACTTGGTTAAATGTTGACCTGAAGAGAGTATCTTCTTAAAGAAATCATAGGTACCCCGATCTGTGGCTTTGGGCTTGTTTATTTATATAGTATTTGGTGATCTCTTGAGTTTTGTGGGGGGGGTGTGTGTGTGTGTGTGTGTGTGTGTGTTTAGTTTGTGAATAACTACATGAATAAAACTTAGCTTTGTTAGAATTTGTAGCTAGCAAACAAAGAGTATATCCTGTACCACAGATCACTAATATTGTTGGAACAAGAAAGAGGCAAATGTAGCCAGTGGCTAATGGGCAGTTATTGCCTAACATCAGGCTTACAGCACTCGATGTAGTCCAGAAGAATAAATACTAGAGGAAGGCAAACCCCTTCCTTTTCTGGCCTCAGAAAGGAAAAGCTGTGAAGTGAGATAACCACCCTGTGAAGTGTGTGACTAAGTTTAGAAAGCAAGGTGTCTGACGATAAATCATTATGTTTTCAGTATACTCATGAATTTTGGAATGGTATATCGATTAAATTATTAGGCAGTCTTAATTCTAGCACGTTATTTGAGCTAGAGAAAAATTCCCTGGGATAGAGATTACGTGCGGGTATGTCTGCTGTCAAAAATCTCAGCCGCTGGCTGGGCGAGATGGCTCACGGCTATAATCCCAGTACTTTGGGAGGCCAAGGCAGAAGGATCACTTGAAGCCAGGAGTTCAAGGCCAGCCTGGGCAACATAGCAACATAGTGAGACCCCCGTCTCTACAAATAATAATAATAATAAATAAAATTAGCTGGATGTGGTGGTGAATGTCTGTAGTCCCAACTACTAAGGAGGCTGAGGCAGGAGTTTGAGGCCACACTGAGCTATGATCATGTCACTGTACTCCAGTCTGGGTGATAAAGAAAGACCTCATCACTAAAAAAGCAAAAAAATTCTGTTGCTGTCCTTGCATGGTATTTTGTGATATGCTCTGGGATGTTTTAATTTTTTAAGCAGGCAAAATGGAGGGAAGAAATGAACTTATTGGGCACGCACACACATCAAACAGAGCAGACAGACAGGCACACACGGCAGATACGCCTACTGAAGACTCGGGGCTATATTAAAACAGGCACAGATAACATTTTCATTGTTGTCTTTGTGTCAGGCTCTGTGTATCTGACAGTAGAAGCATACTTGCAGAATTGAACTGCTCTCTTCCTTCTGGGTCACTTTTGTATAGATTGCATTTTATAAGCTGGCCAAACCAACCACAGATGGTATCTAATTTCATGTGTTTCCCATTATGTATGCTTTTTAAAAACTGAAAAATATTAGAGATAAATCTAGTCAGCCTACTTCTCCAAACTTAGTTCATGAGTCCTATTAAAATGAGAATTATTCTTTTTCCTGAAGACAGCAGGGAAAAAAAAAAGAGAATTGTTCAAACACAGGGGTTCTTATAGTGTGTGATTTTTTTCCCATCCATTTGGTGGTTCAGTGATTCAGATGTTATCATGCTATTGTTTTCAATGACTTTATTTTATTTTATTTTATTTTGAGATGGAGTCTCGCTCTATCACCCAGGTTGGAGTGCAGTGGCCCCATCATGGCCCACTGCAGCCTCCGCCTCCCGAATTCAAGCAGTTCTCCTGCCTCAGCCTCTTGAGTAGCTGGGATTACAGGCACGTGCCACCAAGCCCAGATAATTCTTGTATTTTTAATAGAGACAGGGTTTCACCATATTGGCTAGGCTGGTCTGGAACTCCTGACCTCAAGTGATCCACCCGCCTTGGCCTCCCAAAGTGCTGGGATTACAGGTGTGAGCCATCATGGCTAGCCTTCAATGGCTTTTAAATGATTAATTTCTTGTAATGCTCTTTGTAGATTTTGAGGACATATAAAGAAAGCAATTAGAATTGTAAACTGGATCATTTGTATACATCACAACTGTTACCAATATCACCTGTCTCTCCCCTTTCTAGTCCATTCTGTGTATAACTATCAAATCCATTTTTGACAGCTTGGACTTGACCTTGTGACTCCCCTATATAAAAAAGCTCCTACAGCTCCCTATTGCCTCTGGAATTAGCTGCAGATTCTTCTACCCTGGCATTCAGGGCTTTTTTTGTGATGTGTACAAGGAGGGAAGAGATGAAGTCTTTGGGCACACATACACGTATAGCAGAGCGGAGGAACAGGCACACACAGCAGATATGACTTCTCTACAGCTTGGCCTTGACTGCCTGGCTCCCCCATGCAGAAAGCTTCCATGCCCGCATGGTCTGTGGAGCTGCCTCCAGATTCCTCAACCTCAGCATTTGGGGATCTTCATGGCCTGGATGGCCCACTTCACTTTTCTGTCTTTGGAACATTTGCTTAAGTCAAGCTACACTATTCATCTTTCCCAAACTGAGCTTTTGATTCTGTTTCCGCCTGGAATGCCCTTTTCTTACCAATTTGTGGAAAAAGTGGTGTCTGTTTTTTAAGGATCATTTTATATGCTATGAAGACTTTTTCTTCTGCACATCAAAGAAAACAATTAGCAGAGTGAAGAAACAATCTGTGGTTTGGGAGAAAATATTTGCAAGTTATACAAAGGGCTTAATGTCCAAAATAAGGGTTTATTAATACCCTGAATAACAGTTTAATATCCATAATATATAAGGACCTCAAATAACTCTATAAACAGAAAATAAATAATCCAATTAAGAAAAGGGTAAAGCATATGGATAGACATTGCTCAAAAGAAGACATACAAATGACTAACAGATGCAAAATGCCCAACATCACTACTCATTAGGGAGATGCAGATTAAAATCACAATGAAATATCACCTCACACCTGTTAGAATAGCTGTTATCAAAAAGACAAAAGATGAGCATTGGTGAGGATGTGGAGAAAACCCTTTTTTGTATGCTGTTGCTGGGAATGTAAATTAGTACAACCATTATAGACACAGTATGGAGGTTCCTCAAGAAACTAAAAATAAAATTACCATATGAACCAAAAAGATTTGAAATCACTATGTCAGAGAAATAGTTGCACCCCCATGATCATTGCTGCACTATTCACAATAGCCAAGTTATAGAATCAACCTAAGTGTTCATCAAGGGATGGATGAATAAAGACATGTGGTACAGCTACGCAATAGAATACTATTCACCCTTAAAAAAGGAAGAAATTCTGTCATATGCAACAGCATGGATGGAATTGGAGAACACGATGCTAAGTGAAATAAGGCAAACACTGAAAGGCAAATACCACACATTCCTACTTATATGTGGTATCTGAAATAATTGGACTCATAGAAGCAGAGAGTAGAATGGTGGTTACTGAGGCTGGGGTGGGGTAAGAGGAATGGGGAGATGATAGTCATCAAAGGGTACAAAGCCTCAGTTGGATTTTTTTTTTTAGATCAGTGGCAGAGCATGTGAATATAGCTAATAATTGAGTTCTATACATTTCAATATTGCCAAAACAGTAAATTTCTAATGTTCTTATCAAGATAAATATTGAGGTGATAGATATGTTAATAGCTTAATTTAATCTTTCCACACTGTATTCAAATTTGTAACACCACATGGTACCCAATAAACATATACAAATATGATTTGTCTACATCTAGAAGAAATTTCTTGTATTTTGAGAGACCTCCTCTGCTGTTTTGGAGTCTCTCATCTTCAGTAATAATCTTCCTTGCATTGTAGAGATTGACGTCCTGTTTTCATTGTATTTCTGGTACTTAGGAATTTTTTTTTTTTTTTTTTTTTTAGACGCAGTCTTGCTCTTGTCGCCCAGGATGGAGTGCAGTGGCACAATCTCAGCTCACTGCAACCTCCACCTCCTAGGTTCAAGTGGTTCTCCTGCCTCAGCCTCTCAAGTAGCTGGGATTACAGGCATAAGCCACTACCACAGGGCTTATTTCACCATGTTGGCCAGACTGGCCTTGAACTCCTGACCTCACGTGATCTGCCTGCCTTGGCCTCTCAAAGTCCTGGGATTAATGGCGTGAGCCACTGTGCCCGGCCAATGAGGAAATACTATATATATGTGTGTGTATGTGTATATATATAGTATATGTGTGTATATATATACACACACATATGTGTATATATATGTATATGTATATATATGTGTGTGTATATATACGTATGTATATATGTGCGTGTGTGTGTGTGTATATATATATTAGAGACAGAGTCTTGCTCTGTCACCTAGGCTGGAGTGCCAGTGGCATGATCTTGGCTCACTGGAGCCTCCGCCTCCCAGGTTCCAGTGATTCTCCTGCCTCAGCCTCCTGGATAGCTGGGATTACAGGCACATGCCACCATGCCTGGCTAATTTTTGTATTTTTAGTAGAAACAGGGTTTCACCATGTTGGCCAGGCTGGTCTTGAACTCCTGACCTCAGGTGATCTGCCCGCCTTGGCCTCCCAAAGTGCTGGGATTACAGGCATGAGCCACCACACCTGGCCAGGAAATATTTTTAAGTTAACCATTTGTGGAGTCCTCACTATGTGTCAGGCAGGATAGCATTGTGGTTTAGAGAATAGACTCTTTTTCAGTGATGTAGAGGAAGGAAGTTTGTGACTTCGAGGAGGGTGGGGCAGTGAAGGAGGACAAGCAGACCAATTCATGGCACATTTTGGAGGGGGAATTGACAAGAATTGCTAGTGGAGTGGGTAGAAACTGAAGGAGAGAGAGAGCACGTGGGAGAGGGAAGGGGAGGTTGTGGTGCTGTTTCTCCCTATCTGGGGAGAAGGGGCAATAGAGAGAACAGATTTTGGAGTGGGAATAACATCAAGAGTTCTGTTTGCACATGCCAGTTTGAGATGCCTCTGAGACATTCAAGCGGGTGGTCAGGCCAGCAACTGGACACCCGAGTCTTTATGTCAGGGCAGGGTCAAGTTAGGAGCTTTCAACTGGGAATTTGTCAGCTAGGACGAGTATGTAGATGGGACACATTCTCTAAAAAATGATGCTACCCCAAAATGGCCCACAGCCTGGTGTTGCTTCTTGCCCTGCCTGCTCCCACCCAGTATGATAAAAACAGAAATTGAGAATAATATTAGAAACTTTATTATTTTTATTTATTTATTTTCTTTGAGACAGGATCTTACTCTCTCATCCAGGCTGGAGTGCAGTGGCGTGAATATGACTCACTGCAACCTCAACCTTTTGGACTCAAGCAATCCTCCTGCCTCAGCCTCCTGTGTCGCTGGGACCCCAGGCGCATGCCACCATGCCCAGCTAACATTTAGACACTTTTATGGCAATTATAGCAAATGATCACTTTAATTTTGTATGCCTTCATTGTCGATAACTTGTCTCTTTGTTGCATTTTCCAGTGGTATCAGTCTGCGGTGGATTGGAAATTAAAGCAGTGCCTGGGTTCTTCTCCCCAGATGGTTGAGAAACACTGCTGTAAAGTTTAGAGGTTGATCAGGGGAGGAAGAGATAGAATAGAGCCTGAGAATAAATGGCCAGTGAGATAGCAGGAAAACCTTGATTTTCCTTGTACTTGAATCCAATCTAACTAAGTTTGAGGCTACCTCCAAAGCACAGGTGCTTCACTGCAATTTTATATTGCTTTCTTCCCTAGAGAGTGTTCCCAGAATGAGGCCTGCGATATAACACCAACAGAATTGTGTTCCCATCATGAAACTTCTGCTTCTATGCCCAGGGCACGTCTCATGGTCTCCCAAGAGGCCAACTTAGGCCGCCATTACAGGCTGCATTCCTGGTGGTTCGTACAAAAACGAGACTCTTCTCCCCAACTTCTTGTCTCACTTTGTCTTGGGTTCCCAGGGAAGCCCTATGTTTGCTCTATGTTTTGTATGTTTTGGAAAGTCCCTCCAGAAGGCAACTTTGTTTTTTCTTTTATATCAGCCCATTCTTTTGTGAAGGTTAGACCTTGTTCATGTGGCAAGGCTGAGAACCAGAGCCATCCTCTTCCCTGCAAATCAAGCCTTACAACAGAAGAGCTGTGATGGAGAACAGGAGGCAGCCACAGCTGACAGCCTCGCTCGGCCAGGCCAGATCTTTAACACAACTTTAAGGTTTTATTTCTGAGATATACTATTGACTAACACAGTAACTTCCCCAGAAAAGTTTGGAAAGAGAAATTATTTGGTTGTTAGAGGTTCAAGAACTCCTCATGCTTGAGAGAAGGAAAAAAAGAGAGAAGACAAATAACTAAAATATTTATTATCTATCACTTGGACTGATTTAAAATTGAATTTAGAAAACAAATTACTCCACAGAAAGATCCAAGATGGTTATATCTAATTTATGCAAGAAATCTGGCAGTGTGTCTGAATCTGGCAGTTTGAACTTGAAAAAGTACAAGTGGTTCTACTAGTGACCTTTAATGTTTCTGAGTTCCAAAATATATGACACCTTTAATAGCTAATTGAGTTACTTACTCTGAGAGTTCTTCCATTTACTGAGGGCACACTGTCCAGAACCCTAATAATATCTAACCTCATTGCCCCAGAATCAACACCAATAGAATATAAACCATTAATTCTAGAAGCTATTCTAAATCTTCACTTTTAGGCAAATTACCTTGAAGTTGTTTTTTCTAGTTGCAATTCTGCTTTAACCATATTAGTGCTACTACTTATACCCTCAAATATAACTATATTAATTTTAAAAGTATACTACTTAGTAGTAGTAATGGTAATAGTTACAAAAACAAACTAACATGTTTTGAGATACAATGTGCCAGGCAATATTCTAAGACTTTTACACAGCTTAACTAATTTAATCCTCACATCAGTCCTTGAGGTAGATTTATTTTTACTTTTATTTTTTTGAGACAGAGTGTTGCTCTGTCACCCAGGCTGGAATGCGGTACCACGATCTTGGCTCACTACAACCTCCCGGGTTCAACTGATTCTCGTGCCTCAGCCTCCTGAGTAGCTGGTACTATAGGCGTGTGCCACCACGGCCAACAATTTTTGTATTTTTAGTAGAGACAGGGTTTCTCCAGGTTTGCCAGGCTGGTCTCAAACTTCTGGATTCAAGTGATCTGCCTGCCTCAGCCTCACAAAGTGCTGGGATTACAGGCATGAGCCATCATGCCCGGCTGAGGTAGATATTATTATTACTCCATTCGACTGATGAGGAAACTGCGGCACACTAAAGTTAAGTCGAGTCACTGAATCAAGAAATTTCTTTTCTTATTCAACTTGCTGGTCTGGATATTCTGCTGTGAAAGTAGGTGATATGAAGAGTGCAGATGAGAATGTTTTCATCTTTGTTTTGCTTGTAAGTGGTTGGAAATGAACTCAAATAATGCAGTGATGGGGCACAAAGATCAATTGCATCTTCCTTCTTCTTTTGTAGATGGAGTATCCAAGTGTACTTTTGGCCATTTTTAGTCATTAGAGAGACTTTGGCATTTTACAGTTAACTAACTGCTTTTATAATGTTCAAAGTGAAATTAACGTGTAGCAATTAAAAATATCCAGGGTCTTTCAAGGGATACTTAATGGAGCCTTTATTTTATAATGCAAAATCTCAAAATTGAGTACTTTTTTATTTATCTTAGAGCATTCATATTTCATTAAAAGGAAGTCAGCTTTGAGAGTCAAAGCTAGCTTTCTGCCAAGGTTAGCAAAATCTATGAGAATTAAGGTCTGCTTTACCCAAAAAATTCTTAAGTATCTAAGTCCATAAGTTGTAGATTGTGTTTCATGTAATTGACAAAAAGGTAATTATTCTGTACTTATGTTTTGTTATGATTTTCCGTAAACAACTCTCCACATCTCTAGAAACTTCTACAGGATTCTTTTTATGACTGCATAACATTCCAATGAGTGAATATACCATAATTTAAAGGCATTGCCAACTTATTTTCCACTAGCAATGTGTCATGGTGCCTTCACCACTTCTGGATTTTAACTTACAACAAACAATCTCTGTCAGTTATTTGTGGTGAACAAAAAAAGAACCTTATTATTTGAACTAGCAGGATTTTGATTAGTTATAAATCTGACCTTTATCCATATACTTATTTTGTGGACTTCCTGATTATTTTGAGGAGGGGTAGAGGGATAGGGGAAGAATGTTCCTCCCTTTCTCTTCCTAAAGATATTAACCATTTTTTCTAACATATAGTGTACATATTTTTTCTCGGTTATGGGAAGGTCTTTTGATTTTAGATCTAGTGCTCTTTCATTACCTTCAATGATTCATATTAAGAATAGGCTGACCAGGCGCAGTGGCTCACGCCTGTAATCCCAGAACTTTGGGAGGCCGACGCAGGCGGATCACGAGGTCAGGAGATTGAGACCATCCTGGCTAACATGGTAAAACCCGGTCTCTACTAAAAATACAAAAAAATTAACCAGGCGTGGTGGCGGGCGCCTGTAGTCCCAGCTACTGGGGAGGCTGAGGCAGGAGAATGGCGCGAACCTGAGAGGCGGAGCTTGCAGTGAGCCGAGATCAAGCTACTGCGCTCCAACCTGGGCGACAGAGCGAAACTCCATCTCAAAAAATAAAATAAAATAAAATAAAATAAAATAAAATAAAATAAAATAAAAAGAATACTCCTGTGAGGGTGTTATTGAGCAGAATCTTTAGGGTGATTTGTAAATACTATATATACCACTATGGTTAATGGTTTCCAAAGTACTTAAGACAGTATCTTCCCTGATTTTCAGTCTATGTATCACCCCAGAGAAGCAGAAACACAACTTTTTATTCTTTCTTTATTCTTTTTTTTTGAGACAGGGTCTCACTGTGTCACCCAGGTTGGAGTGCAGTGGCGCGATCTCAGCTGACTGCAACCTCCACCTCTTAGGTTCAAAAGATTCTCCTGCCTCATCCTCCCGAGAGTGGTGCGCACCACTATACCCAGTTAATTTTGGTATTTTCAGTAGATATGGGGTTTCACCATGTTGGTCAGGCTAGTCTCGAACTCCTGACCTCAA
>NW_012108697.1:861372-862164 GCF_000951045.1 Mandrillus leucophaeus
TCATCTTCAGTAATAATCTTCCTTGCATTGTAGAGATTGACGTCCTGTTTTCATTGTATTTCTGGTACTTAGGAATTTTTTTTTTTTTTTTTTTTTTTAGACGCAGTCTTGCTCTTGTCGCCCAGGATGGAGTGCAGTGGCACAATCTCAGCTCACTGCAACCTCCACCTCCTAGGTTCAAGTGGTTCTCCTGCCTCAGCCTCTCAAGTAGCTGGGATTACAGGCATAAGCCACTACCACAGGGCTTATTTCACCATGTTGGCCAGACTGGCCTTGAACTCCTGACCTCACGTGATCTGCCTGCCTTGGCCTCTCAAAGTCCTGGGATTAATGGCGTGAGCCACTGTGCCCGGCCAATGAGGAAATACTATATATATGTGTGTGTATGTGTATATATATAGTATATGTGTGTATATATATACACACACATATGTGTATATATATGTATATGTATATATATGTGTGTGTATATATACGTATGTATATATGTGCGTGTGTGTGTGTGTATATATATATTAGAGACAGAGTCTTGCTCTGTCACCTAGGCTGGAGTGCCAGTGGCATGATCTTGGCTCACTGGAGCCTCCGCCTCCCAGGTTCCAGTGATTCTCCTGCCTCAGCCTCCTGGATAGCTGGGATTACAGGCACATGCCACCATGCCTGGCTAATTTTTGTATTTTTAGTAGAAACAGGGTTTCACCATGTTGGCCAGGCTGGTCTTGAACTCCTGACCTCAGGTGATCTGCCCGCCTTGGCCTCCCAAAGTGCTGGGATTACAGGCATGAGCCACCA
>NW_012108697.1:862214-877108 GCF_000951045.1 Mandrillus leucophaeus
TATTTTTTAGTAGAGACGGGGTTTCACCGTGTTAGCCAGGATGGTCTTGATCTCCTGACCTCGTGATCCACCCCTCTCGGCCTCCCAAAGTGCTGGGATTACAGGCTTGAGCCACCGCGCCCGGCAACTTTTTATTATTTCTGAGGACTGCTTTCATATAGGCTCTGTCCAAGTTGCTATCTCAAGTTACTATGTCTAATATAGTATATACATGTTATTGAAGTTACTGTATTTAACAGTATCCAAGTTACTATGTCAAGTTACTGTATCTAATCATTATAGTACTAATTTTCCAGTAAATTTAAATTTTAGGCTGCAGCCACTTCCTTCCATACCCACAGTTTTCCATTTTGAGTCCCCTAGGAGGATGTGAAGGAGTTAGGATTTAATAATGCCCAGATTTCCTCCTGGGTACAGTAAGAAAGATTTCCGAGGGAAGTGGTGGAAGTCCCCTACACAGTCCCAAGCAAAATTTAAAAAAAAAAAAAAAAAAAAAATTCCCTAAAAGAATGTAGAGAAGGAGGAAACAAGTTCAGCTTCAAATCTCTTAACTGTCTATTTGTGTTAGTGTGCCTGCTTTGCTTGTATGTAGCATATGCTACAAGTGGGAAAAGCTTAAAATGTCTGTTCTTTAAAGTCATTCTTATAACTAACAAATATGGGTCTTGTTAAAATCTTGAGGCACATACTAGCATTTCCTAGTCTTAGTTAAGAATCAGGTCAATGCATATTCAACTATCATCTGCTATATTGTAAGAGACTCTCCATGTATAGCCTAGACACACTCTTAGATGCTTCTGGTGAACATTCTTTCTCTCTGTCTTATAATTACATGCTGTGTGTTCAAATTAAGACTTAAAAATTGATGCCAGCAGGTTTGCTGTTATTGAAGAAATGACTATCTTTATGCTTGCTGAAAATAGGGAATCCATCTAGTATACTCAAGGCCAGGACATTTATTGCTTCTTTTTACTTTATTTTTATTAATAGAAATATGTACTAGCAAGAAAAGAGCTTGGTTGAGCTTCCTTTAATCCTTTTGGGCTGTTTTCAGTTTATTTTCTGGCATTGAAGCAAAGATGTGACATTGCCTGAATGCCAGTCAAGTTGGCATTTACCATCTGGATTGGGGTGGGAAATTGCTATATCCAATGGATTCATGTTTTTGATGGCAAAAAATGTGTTTAATGTGTTCATTTGTTATGCAATTATTTTGTTTTCCACATTCTGTGATTTAAAGAAAATCAAGAAATCATGATAAAACCAATGCATATATAATGGGAAAAATTTTTAAACAATTACTGAATGGTATTAAGTTAAAAAAAAAAATCCAGCCCCAATGGCTCTACATAGCAGAATTAATACTTTCAAACAATGCTTTTGTTCTAGATGGTAACACCTAAAAATCTACATTGTTCTTTTTTCATTGATTAACTTCAGACTCCTCACCGTGAAAGATAAAGATCAACACACTTCCTCTGCTTCTACCTCTCCCAACCCTCTGCCGCCTTCTTGTTCTATCAACTCTGGACTCTATGGACTCACCAGGATGTAAGATGAAGAATGTCCCTAATTATTCCCAGCTTCTCTCACACTTCACCTCTGGAGCCCCATCAGTTCTGTCACTACTTTTACATATTGAAAATTTGACATTTACATTTTCAGTTATAATTAAGCCTGCCTTGCTTTGTCTATAAGCTAATTTGTAAACATTGGAAACTAGAGAAAGAAATGCAATTCTGTGTATCGAAACCTGCAGTTTTTAAAAGAGAACGTTCAAAGCATTAAAATCCAATGGATTCTCTTTTCTTACGTTCCAGTTACTTAAATCACCACCTTTTCATTTGTTTCTATTCAGTTAATGACTTTCTTCTACTTCTCTGCCTATTTTAGAGATTTTAAGTGCCTTTCTTTTTGCGTGTGTGAGAAGAAACAATACTTTCTCCCCGTATTACTAAGATATTTTAGCTTCTTAATTGTGCTATCATTTGAAGGGAATCATTTCCCTTATTTGTCTTAAATAGAGGATGTCCTTGTGCATCCTGACCATTCTAGAAAAACAAGAAGTCTATCTTTCCTTCCTCTAACCATCTAGCACTCCGTACTTTTTTTTTATTGTGCCTCAGTTTCCATCTCTTATAGATGCAACAAGGAGTTTATGAATGAAGCTGCCATTTTTTTTTGTTTTGTTTAGGTTTTGAGGCACAGTAAAAGCTATCTATTAAAGCATAAGTGAGCTAGCAAAGACCCATTTCCACCCAAACTAAATCACCAAAAGCTGTAGCCTATCTCTTGAGCTCTGTTTTGGTAGTCTCTGCAGTTTTTCTTTTTAAAGCATGAGAGTAAATGGATTTTGTCATTATTTTCTCTCTTGTTTGAATGACTAGAGAGTATAAAGTGTGTCTTGGATCTTGTGCACATTTGTACATTTTCCCATGGACGTCCTACTTGGCTTTGGACAAGTTACTTTGTTTCTTTAGATACCTGAGTTTCTCCCATATCTTCTCTGGAAAGCATCATTTTTTGATTATTGAGATATAATTCAAATATCTGCTGGGCACAGTGGCTCACACCTGTAATTCCAGCACTTTGGGAGGCTGAGGCGGGTGGATCACTTGAAGCCAGGAGTTCGAGACCAGCCTGGCCAACAGGGCAAAACCCCATCTCTACTAAAAATACAAAATAATTAGCCAGGCACGGTGGCACGTGCCTGTAGTCCCAGCTACTTGGGAGGCTGAGGCATGAGAATCACTTGAACCTGGGAGGCGGACATTGCTGTGAGCCAAGATCACACCACTGCACTCCGGCCTGGGCGACAGAGTGAGACCCTGTCAAAATAAATAATAATAATAATAATTTATATATCATAAATTTCACCCTTTAAAGCATACAATTTAGTAAATTTTTTACTAAATTGTTAGTAAACAGTTTACTAAATTGTTAGTAAATTTTTTAGTAAAAATTTTTAGTAAAAAATTTTTAATATTCACAAAGTAGTAGTAGAGCAAACATCCATATGTCCATCGTCCAGAATGAATAGCTATAGTATTGCCTTTTTTACTAGAGCAGTTCTGAGGCTGAAATGATGCTGGTGAAACATTAATTTACTGTGTGAAACTGCGAGAGAGAAATCATTCCTTTTTTGGCCACTATCTCCTAGGACCATAATCATTTGGATCTCTTTGAATGTTTTCTGTGTTAGGTAGCAACAGATTGAGAGATTTCTTTACTGGGTAGCTTCGAACATGCTCTGTTCTTAGTTCCTTTAGTACATCATCTTGAGGTGTGAGATAAAAATTCTTGAAAAAAAAAAAATTGGTGATATTTGTACCTGTTGATCACACAACATTAGAATCTTGTTTCAGTTGGGGTAAGAATTCGGCAGGACATGAACAGGCCCATTTACAGGATCAGGATTTGGGGTCTGGAGGAGAGCAAGGTGCAGGTTGGGAGGGATTTGGAATTAGAGCTGCCATTGTGTTGAAACCAAGGAGTCGGGAAGCACTAAGGGTGATGTTGTCTCAAAGGTCAAGGTCGGAAAAGGCCTTGAGTTCAACAGGCTGGATGATTTGAAAAAGTGGTTCTCTAAATTTCTTTGTTTGCTTGTTCTTCCTTTTGTTTTGTTTTGCTTTTGAGACAGGGCCTTGCTGTCTTGCCCAGGCTGGAGTGCAGTGGTACCATCTTGGCTCGCTGCAATCTCTGCCTCCTGGTTTCAAGTGATTCTCGTGCCTCAGCCTCTGGAGTAGCTGGGGTTACAGGCGCGTGCTATTACATCCAGCTAATTTTTGTATTTTTAGTAGAGATGGGGTTTTCCCATGTTGGCTAGGCTGGTCTTGAACTCCTAGCCTCAAGTGATCCACCTGCCTCAGCCTTCCAAAGAGCTGAGATTATAGGCTTGAGCCGCCATGCTGGGCCAATTCTCCCAAATTCTGATCGTAGCCTGTCTGTTTTCTGGCCCTCTTTTTTATTTCTTGTTGATGTTAACTGCCACAGCCCCACAGATGAATCTAGGGTGTGCAGGTGTGCCCTCTTCTTCCAGAGTTAGTAGGATGTTCAGCAACACATACTTGCAAACTATTTCAAATAGATGTAATTTAAAGCATTGCATTACATTGGATTTTAAAAAGCAGAAATATATGAAGTAATATTTCTATCTATATGTTGTTGGTCGCTAGATTTCAAGGCATTTTATATTTTCAGACTACCCTGTCATGTGTACTGCTAATCTCAATGTTGTCCCTGGATTCATGTTTAGATAGCTGTCACTGGACGTACCATTTATATTTTTCCCAGTATAAATATCTCCTTTATTATTTTTAAACAATGGTAAATGAATATGTATAATCATTGCTTTTATTGCTTTTTAAGTAGGGACTGAAATGGTAGCTTAGCATTGTTGTTTTTTAATATCCAACCCAGTCAGCCAATATTCTCATCTAATTCTTTGTCCCTGTTTGGATTGGCTTGATAATCAAACCCAGAATGGCAGTGAAAATTAAGTCACTATGGCCCATTTTATTACGTTCTTATTTATGAGGTCTTTGCTTAACGCAAGCAATATCTGTGTTAAATTTCATATCCTAGGGCCAGGCTATTCTTTACAGGTGACAGATGGTATAATAGTGGACTTCAAAACCAATGCCTTCTGGTTCCTGGGGGGCACTTTAAGGTTATGGAAATGATTCTAGAAAAACATCACCACCTGTCTAAATCTCTTTTGCCGAAAGTTTAGCTGTCTTTTGGGGATACATTACCTAAAATTATTGCCTTACCAGCATATTTAGATGTCATATTGCTCCACAAATGGTGATGTGAGGAGATCTACTGGCCCTTCAAAGGATATTTGGTCAGATATTTTGAGAGTAATAGAGAAATTTGCAATCACATATTCATATTCTTTCACCTAGTGTCTTTAATGACAGAGACACACATGCTATGTTAGAATATTTCTTTGACTATTGTATTCCTGTTCCAGCATAATAAATATAACTTTGACTTGACCACAACAACAGTTTGACTGAAACATTTTTCATGATAAGACCAACACATTGGCTGGGTGTGGTGGTTCATGCCAAATCCCAGCACTTTGAGAGGCCGAGGGGGGTGGATCACGAGGTCAAAAGATCAAGACCATCCTGGCCAACACGGTGAAACCCCGTCTCTATTAACAATACAAAAATTAGCTGGGCGTGGTAGCATGTGCCTGTAGTCCCAGCTACTCGGGAGGCTAAGGCAGGAGAATCGCTTGAACCCAGGAGGTGGAGGTTGCAGTGAGCCGAGATCGCGCCACTGCATTCCAGCGTGGCGACAGAGACTCCATCTCAAAACAACAACATCAAAACCCGACACATTTATTAACCTAAACCAAAAAGCCATGGGATTGCCAGTTGGTTCCCAAGTCCCTGGAACATACAGTAATTAGAATTTTTTTTTATTGTTGTTTATCTGTGTTTAAAGAAATAAAGGACATTTCACTAGAGGCCTATCTGTACTCAATTGTACTACAAAATGATCATCTTAGCTACCTGAGGAAACCACTGCTGTTTAGACTGAGACTCTTCGTCATTAGTCCAGGCATCTGCCTGCCTTTGTGTCTTCATGTTATTCTGCTGCCTGAAACATATTACAGTAAGTAATCAGGGGCTTGTGCTAGCCTCCTTGACTGGGGACTTCTTGAGGTCAGGGACTCAAGAATCTATCTTGTCTTTGTAAACCTTTGAGGTACCTAGAATTGCATTTTGTACATGGTAAAGAGAGAGAGAGAGAAAAAAAAAGAATTCCAAGGCTGTACTTGCTAACTTGCTGCATTTTATGTAGTCACATGAGCCCCTTTAAGTCTGGTCTGGAACCAGTGTAGATAGCATGTTCTCACTTAAAAGCTCTTCCAGCCAAGAGCTTTCCTACATTTACTTAATTATTAGCTGTTTAGTAAGCCTATTTTGAGTATATTTACTTATTAGTTATTTACTAAGTTTTCACTAGATGAAGGGCATTCTGTTGGGCAGTATGAGATACATACCAAAGAAACCCGACCCTCAGGAAACTTACCGTTGGTTGTGAAGAAGATTTATCCCTTTTGAAAATGCAGTGATCCATGCAAAGTCATCGGATGAGGATTTGGTGCCAAGATAAGTCATGTCACAGGCAGGAAAGCACACAACCTTATTATGTGCCCAGTGGTCTGGGAAGTCTTCCTCCCGCAAGGAGTTAAGCTGAGTCTCAATGGATTGAAAAGATTTGGAAAACAGAGGGTGAGGAGGGCCTTCCAGAGAAGGAGGACTGGGGGAACAAAGTGTGAGAGTTAAGGGGGTGTTGTGTTGAAGAAGTGTTTGGGAGAAACTGAAGGAAACCAATTGGGCTAGAATGGAGACTTTGGGAGAGTGTCATTGGAGTAAGATTGGAAACTTGGGTTAGGGCCACATTATGGAGGGCGTGAATGTGAGGTTATGGATTTAGCTGTGTAAACAGAAAACCATTTTGAAGATTTTGAGCAAGGGAGTGCCATCATCTAAGTGGTATTTTAGGGAGATTTGGTGGAGAACCACTTACAGGATGAATTAGATTAGGTGACAGGGAGCTGGGGCAGGGAACAAAGGCAGGAAGACCAGTAGAATTACTGAATCCAGCTATTAAAGTTGCGAGGTCCTGGCCAAGTGTGGTGGCTCATGCCTATAATCCCAGCACTTCAGGAGGCTGAGGTGGGCAGATCACTTGAGGTCAGGAGTTTGAGACCAGCCTGGCCAACATGGCGAAACCCCATCTCTACTAAAAAAACAAAAATCAGCTGGGTATGGTGGCACACACCTGTAATCCCAGCTATTTGGGAGACTGAGGCAGGAGAATTACTTGAATCTGGGAGGCGGAGGTTGCAGTGAGCCAAGACTGTGCCACTGTACTCTATCCAGCCTGTGCGACAGAGTGAGACTTAATCTCAAAGAATAATAATAACAATAAGAAAATAAAGTTGCAAGGTTCTGAAATCTGGAGTTGTTGGTTAAAATAAAATAAGAATGAAATACCAGAAACATTTTTATAGAACAAATCAGCAGTGGAGGTGTATGTTTCTGATATAGGTGGTATTTGGCAGACGTACCTGGTCTGCGACTTATTGGGAGCAAACACGTCCTTTATCTAATTATAAGAAGACTGAATTTGGATGTTGTTAATCGATTTCCCCAGGCACTACCTGTGTTCCTGGGTACTGAAGAAAATGGGGTGTGACATCTTGAAGGGTTTATCTCAGCAGGGTCCAGTTCAGAACATAAATAAATAACTTTAGCTCAGCATGCTAGAAGAAGGCTGACTTTTACATTGTTTAGCATGTCTGATTAAATTAATTTCAGAGACTAAACTTTAAATCTTCAAAGGACATGTTTTTGCTCGGGGTACAGCATTACAGTAGCTGAATTACATATGCTCAAGCCACGTGAGCATTAGGTTATTTTGTTCTAAAGGGCAATTTTTTTGGTCCTACTTTGTATTGCTAGAAAATTCAAAGGATACAGAATAGTTGCTGTTTTCCCTGTGGTCTTTAATTAGGACTCTGTTCCCTCTGTTCTTCCACCCTAGACCTATCAATCACCTATCACCTACTAGTACCTGATTCACACTGTACCTGGCATCCCACCCAATCTTTGTAACTTACCAGTGGAATTGTGTCATTTCCTTGCTGAAAACCCTCTAAACAGTCTTGCTTACGTAACAAAGGCCAAATTCTGTAACTTTACACTCATGGCCCTCCACAATATAATCAAGCCACTTTTAGGATTCATAATATGGAATCAGTGATTCCAGCACATTCTTAATTCTTATGTTTATACTAGATGGACATAAGAATGTAGACGAGAGAATCTGAACAGTAAACAGTAAATGAGATTTATATCACCTGAAGCTCACCTGGAGCATGAGTCAATGCAAAAAGTTCACTTCTACATTTTGAGTTTTACCTTCTTTAGTTTTGTGTTTAAGGATTATTTGTCATAGATATTTCCATGTATTAAAGTAATTTATATAGTTGGCCTTTTCAGTGACTATGACTTCAAAATTAATTTATTAATCTTTTCCTTTTTTTCTAGAAATAATTTAAGGCAGTTTATAAAGATGTATAAAAGATACCATGGTAGCATAACTAAAAGTAAGTGAGATAGAAAAAAACATAGGTATAAATCTTTATGACCTTGGATTAGGCAGTGATTTCTTAGCACAAGCAACCAAGGAAAAAATACATGGAATAGACTTAATCAAAATCATAATCTTTTGTGCTTTAAGTGGCATTATCGAGAAAGCGAAATTGCAACCTATGGAAAGGGAGAAAATATTTGCAAATCATATATCTGATAAGGGTCTGTTTTTCAGAATATATAAAGAACTGTTATAACCCAACCAAAAAACCCACAGATAACCTAATTTTAAAATTTGCAAAGGACTTGAATAGACCTTACTACAAAGAGATATATAAATGACCAGCAAGCACATGAAAAGATGTTCAACATCGTTAGCCATTAGAAAAATACAAATCAAACCCAAAAGATACCACTTCCCACTCAATAGGATGGTTGTAATAAAAAAAAAAGACAGAGAATACAAGTGTTGATGAGAATATAGAGAAATTGGAACACTAATACACTGCTGGTGAGAATGTAAAATAGTATGCCACTTTAGAGAACAATTTGGCAGTTCCTCAAAAAGTTAAATATAGAGTTACTATGTGACCTAGCAATTCCACTCCAAGCTATATAACCAAGAGGATTGAAAACACTATGCACCAGGCGTGGTAGCTCACGACTGTAATCCCAGCACTTTGGGAGGCCGAGGCAGGTGAATCATTTGAGGTCAGAGGTTCGAGAACAGCCTGGCTAACACGGTGAAACACTGTTTCTACTAAAAATACAAAAATTAGCTGGGTGTGGTGGCGGGCACCTGTAATCTCAGCTACTTGGGAGGCTGAGCCAGGAGAATTGCCTGAACCCAGTAGGCGGAGGTTGCAGTGAGCCAAGATTGTGCCACTGCACTCCAGCCTGGGTGACCGAGCCTGACTCCAGCTCAAACACACACATCTATCCTAAAACTCGTACACAAATGTGTACGGCCACGTTATTCATAATAGCCAAAATTGCAAACAACTCAAATATACATCAACTGGTGAATGGATGAACAAAATGTGGTGTATCTGTATGATGGTATATTATTCAACAGTAAAAAGGAATTAAGTAGTGCTTATGCATGCTATAATATGGATGGACCTTGAAAACACACTAAGTGAAAGAGACCAGCACTAAAGATCAGATATTGTGTGATTCTATTTATATGAAATATCCAGAATAGGTAAATGCCTAGGGACAGAAAGTAGACTAGTGGTTGCCATGGCCTGGAGGAGGGGGAATGAGGAGTGACTGCAAATGGACACATGGTTTCATTTTGGTGTGATGAAATATACAGAATTAGGTAGTAGTGATGGTTGCACAACTGTATGTATATACTAAAAACCACTGAATTGTACACTTTAAAAGGGTGAGTTGATATGTACGTTGTGTCTCAAACACAAAGTAGATGAGAAAGTTGAAACAATCATATAGACATAATTGATTTAGATATAAAACCAGTATTATTCTTTAAAGATCCATATGCTTGCTATTGGCTGGCTATGAACTTAGCTCTAATTTGTGTAATTTAGGGATCATTTACATAATCCATCAATAGTTTCATTAAGTTCAGTGGCTCCAGATTTCTCCTGGTGACTGATCATAGCTTACTCAGCCATTCTTCTCTATGTGGAATCAATCTTTCTTTCTTTCTTTCTTTCTTTCTTTCTTTCTTTCTTTCTTTCTTTCTTTCTTTCTTTCTTTCTTTCTTTCCTTCTTTCTTTCTTTCTTTCTTTCTTTCTTTCTTTCTTTCTTTCTTTCTTTCTTTCTTTCCTTCTTTCTTTCTTTCTTTCTTTCTGTCTCTCTCTCTCTCTCTCTTTCTTTCTTTCATATTTTTGAGATAGAATTTCACTCTGACACCTTGGCTGGAGTGCAGTGGCACAATCCTGGCTCACTGCAACCTCCACTTCCCTAGGTTCAAGTGATTCTCCTGCCTCAGCCTGGGATTACAGGTGTGTGTCACCACACCTGGTTAATTTTTGTATTTTTAGTAGAGATGGGGTTTCACCATGTTTCCCAGGCTGATCTGGAACTCCTGACCTCAAGGGATCCACCCGCCTTTGGCCTCCCAAAGTGCTGGGATCACAGGCGTGAACCACCACGCCCAGCTCCTAAGTGGAATTCTGTACTTCATTATAGGAAACAGCACTCCAGCTACTTATATTCTACATTTTCTTTTTACGGAATACATTCTTTGTGTTCACATTATTTCAGAAAAGAAATATATCCGTTTGTATGAAAAGTAAAGCAGTTTTTGGATGAAGAATAGAAAGCCACTGAATTAGGTTGATTTATTTGAATGAAATGAAAGTCAACTGACATAATAATGCCCCTGTTTTCCAAACGTTTGTATTCTAGTGAAGTGGCTTAAAGAGTGAGAAAACTGGCCGGGTGCAGTGGCTCACGTCTGTAATCCCAGCACTTTGGGAGGCTGAGGCGGGTGGATCACAAGGTCAGGAGATCGAGACCATCCTGGCTAAAACGGTGAAACCCCGTCTCTACTAAAAATACAAAAAATTAGCCGGGCGCGGAGGCGGGCGCCTGTGGTCCCAGCTACTCGGGAGGCTGAGGCAGGAGAATGGTGTCGGCCCGGGAGGCGGAGCTTGCAGTGAGCCGAGATCGGGCCACTGCACTCCAGCCTGGGCGACAGATGGAGACTCCGTCTCAAAAAAAAAAAAAAAAAAAGTGAGAAAACTGTTGTTTTTTAATTGGCTTATTTTTTACCCAGTAATTGTACTGGCCAAGCTGAATACCATGGCTTTTTATTAGCAGAACAGTAGACCACAGGCAAAACCATTAGAAGGGAGTTTTCCCTAGCAAACTTCAGTACCATCAGAATATTACCTTTTCCCTGTGTCTCAAAATATGGTTGTATGGTCTGATTTTCTCAGTCATGGGTTTCAGAAACACCCTGGATTTGTGTCCAGATTCCATTCCTTACCCACGCCACACAGTTTCCTATGTCCTGTGTCCTTAGGGCAGTCATGGTCATTCACAGTCAAATAACTTAAACACTCATTCAGTTGCTTCTGTTTCAATGTGGGAATTGGACTGTGCAGATTACTTCCAGATTTGGCCCTTGGGGTATTTTTATGCTAGAGATAATTAGCTCTGGTCATGAGAGACCAGAAGCCCTTAATCTTTTTAAAATAGAGTCCTCATTTCCCTGGAGCCTCAGAGTTTGATGGTGTGGTCAGCGTGAGAACAGAGTGGTGCTGCCAGGCAGAGTGGAAGGCCAGCATGGTTTGGAGCTCGGAGTGTATCCATGCATGTAAGCTTCTGGATGTGGAGTGTCATGGGGGAGAGCCTTGACTCTGGAGTCGTTCTGGGTCATATCTTAGCTCTGCTACTTGCTCACTGTGAGACCTTGGTCAAGTACTTTCCCTAGGCCTCACTTTCCTCATGAAAGCATGAGGGTGAAATGAGGTTTAAAGGAACTAAAGCATATGAGATGCTTACCACAGGCCTGTAACTTGGCTACTCAGAGTAAATGTTACTGTTGCAATACCTAGAAAGGTGCCTGCATATGCTCAGTATATTTGAATGAATGAATGAATGAATGCATGGATGGACTCCTTAACTGCATATTGGAAAACATTACTTCATAAGCACTTTAAAATAAGAAGTGTTTGGAACATACAGAAAAGAACAGAAAAAGCATGATATGCACCCTGCTATATAGAATGTTACAGTTTTGCCATACTTCAGATTGTTTTAAGAAATAAAATGTTACAAATACAGCTGAATTCTCCTACACACCCCTCCCAAATCCCTTTAATCTCCTCTTCCCAGAGATAATTGAATTTGGTGTTCTCATTATCATGCTTTTAGAGTTTTCTCACATATATATGTAGATGAACAATATACATCACAGTTTTGCACATTTTTATCCTTAATATAAAAGCATCCACAGCTTGCTTTTTTTGTTGTTGTTGTTGTTTTTTTTTTTTTTGGCTCTCCATTATGTCTTTCAGATTAATTCGTGCTGGTACATGTTGCTATAGCTCACTCTTTTTATTTTTTACTGCCTTATCGTATTTTATGACTATGTCATTATTTATCTATTCTTGGTGTTGATGGATATTTAGATACTGCCTCCCTTCAATGTCTTGCTGTTACAATAATGATGCAATGAACATGTTTACATGTGTCTTCCTGATGCAGCGTGCGTAAACACAGAGGAACTATTGGGGTTTGGGATTTGTGCATCTTTGCTTTTACTAGATATTAAAATTTTCCTCTTCAGAGTGCCTGTGTGGGTTTATATTACCAGCAGTGTAAAAGCATTCCCGTTTCTCCACACATTTGCCAATGCTTGCAATTGTCAAGTTTGAGCAAGCAAAATCTTACTTTAGTTTTAATCCTGATTACTAATGAGTCTCAATAACACATTTTCATATGTTTACAGTCGTTTGTTTTTCCTCAGTTGTGAACTGACTATTAATATCTTTATCCATTTTCCAACAGATTACTCTGTCTTTTTAAAATTGACTTGTAGGTGTTTGTAAATTCTGGATATTCATTCTTTGTTGTATATTTTACACATCTCCCAGTTTGATTTTATGGTGGCTGTTTTTGAACAGAAATTGTGTTTATTTATTTTTGAGAAAGGGTCTTGTTATGTTGCCCAGCCTGGAGTGCAGTGTGGCATGATCTTGGCTCACTGTAGCCTTGACTTCCCGGGTAGCTAGGACTATAGACATGAGCCACCATGCCTGGCTAACTTTTGTATTTTTTGTAGAGATGGGATTTCTCCATGTTGCCCAGGCTGGTTTCAAACCCCTGGGTTCAAGTGATCTGCCACCTTGGCCTCCCAAAGTGCTGAATTACAGGCATGGGCCATCACATCCAGCCAGAAATTTTAAATTTTAATATAGCCAATTTTATTAAATATTTTCTTTATGATTTGAGTTTTTTGACCCCTGTTTAGGAAATTCTTTCTTGCTGTGAAGTCATTAAAGCTATTCTGTGTTCTTTTCTAGAAGTTTCAGTTTGACTTTTCTTATCATGATTTTTAATGCATTTGGAATTTATTTGTTTGTATGTTGTAAAGTGGTTCTCCAGCCTTTTTTCTATGACATGGGCAATCCATTGATAAGAGATCACTTTAACATTGGGAAAATTCTTAGTTCTTGGATGACTGAGAAATACTTTTTTGCATTTGTTTCACGTCTTTCTAAATATTATATTATACTCTTTTGATATTGTATCAAGACATAAACAGAAGGTTTTGAATTGTCACTTGAAGTCTGATCTTGTTCCTAAGGTGAAACTATTCTTTCTTGGTGAAGGCTTTTAAAGCATGTGTTTGTTTTGGCAGGTGACACCATACATTTATCTTGGTATGCCAGCAGACTCACTTCAGAAAAGGTGGCAGGGAGATTAAATGAGCCTGTTGATTTGTTTATACTTTGGCGCATGTCAGTTTCCAAAGGAAGGTAAAGGTTTTGATGATGACATTTTGAGATTCTGTAGAATTCTTTGGCTTGCTTTATTGCTATTCTTTGTATGGGTTCACACTGAACATTGTTTCTGCAAGGTAGACCAACTTAAATTACTCTAACTCACTGATATAGTTTAAATGTATGTCCCTACCCAAATGTCATGTTGAAATGTAACCCCCAACGTTGGAGGTAGGGCCTGGTGGGAGGTGATTGGATCATGGGAGCAGATTTCTCATGAATGGTTTAGCACCATCCCCTGGATGCTGTTCTTTTTTCCTTTGTTTTTTTTGAGACGGAGTCTCACTCTGTTGTCCAGGCTGGAGTGCAGTGGTGCTATCTCCACTCCCCACAACTTCTGTCTCCCAGTTCAAGGGATTCTCCTGCCTCAGCCTCCTGAGTAGCTGGCATTACAGGCACCCACCACCACGCTCAGCTAATTTTTTTGTATTTTTAGTGGATACAGGGTTTCACCATGTTGGTCAGGCTGGTCTAGGACTCCTGACTTCAGGTAATCCACTGCGTGCTGTTCTTGTGATAGTGGTGAGTGAACTATTGTGATCTCTGGTTGTTTAAAATCTCCCCCCAGCCTCCCTTTCTCCTGCTTTCGCCATGTGATGTGCTTGCTCCTTCCCCCTTTGCCTTATACCATGATCGGAAGCTTCCTGAAGTGTCCCCAGAAGCAGATGCCACTATGCTTCCTGTATAGCCTGTAGAACCGTGAGCCAATTAAATGTTTTTTCTTTATAAATTACCCAGTCTCAAATGTTTCTTTGTAGCAACGCAAGAATAGCCTAACACATTCACAAAACTTTTTGCTCTCTGGCAAAATTGAACATTTTGGTGAAAATTACTTTCTACTTACTCAGGTTCGTTTTGTAACAACGACAACACATTTCTAAACCTATTCCCTAAAACTTTTTACAAATCACACACTCATATTTTTTGAGGTATAAAAAGTAATTATTATTAGTTTCTTAAAAATATAGAAATGCTTTTAAAAATGAATTTGAACTCAAGTCACACAAGGCCAGGCATGGTGGCTCATGCCTGTAATCCCAGCACTTTGGAAGGCCGAAGTGGGAGGATCACTTGAGCCCAGAGGTTCAAGACCAGCCCAGGCCAGATAGCGAGACTCCATCTCTACAAAAAACAGAAAAAAGTTAGCTGTGCGTGGTGGTGCGCACCTGTAGTTGCAACTGCTCTGAGAGGCTGAGGTAGGAGAATCGCTTGAGTCTGCAAGGTTGAGGCTGCAGTGAGCTATGATTGCACCACTGAGCCCCAGCCTGGATGACAGAGCAAGTACACACAC
>NW_012108697.1:880170-883910 GCF_000951045.1 Mandrillus leucophaeus
CACTTTCCAGATATAAAATGAGGAAGCCTCTTTTTAATAAAGCAACCGAAATTTTGGAGTAGAGGCAATCACAATTGTTAAAAGAGTTTTCATAAATAGGTAAAATCATGACTGTCCTGCAGATATCAAAATGAACACACGTCAAAGATTTTATTTTACTCCACCAATGAAGGAGCCATGCAGGTGTTATAACCAGTTCAGAAGAGAATTGAAAAACATACATTTCTAGATCACAATATTGAAATGAATATGTAAATGGAGGCAAACTGATTTTTCCACAGGGTAGGAGGAAAGATAATTGAGTCTCTACTAGGCAAGACAAAAATTGCATATTTATCAGTTCGTTACCTACAATATAAAGAGGTACAAAAGAGCTCACAGACAGTGAACAGGGCTAGAATCAGATAACCCTCAAGTGTGTGCTGTTTGCAGACAAGGGATACTTTTCCACTGAACCACAAATTATTTCCACTCAGTTAATGTAGGCATGTCAGGCAAGCTGCAAAAGCAGTGAAAGCTGCCTGCGTATTAGGTGGTGGAAAGGAGGAGGATGGGCAAGAGTCAGCCAATAATAGGTTGGTGACATTTTGCAAGGTTTTGTCAAGTTCAAGGTACATTCTGCCCTTTCCCCTCAGCCGTTTGATGCTGGCCTGGCTCAGCGCCCCCAGTATAATCCCACCTAAGTTTGTCCTCCATGGCGGTAGCCCATGCTTTTATTTATTCCCTTTTCAGCCATTAACATTTCCCTGCCCCTTTATAACATTTCCCTGCCCCTTTATTCCATTTCCAAAGAGCCCAGACTTTGGCCAGGTTACAGATTCCTCTCTCAGATAACCTGAGGATATTTACAGGGGCGTGTCCCTCTAACATGGTATGTCCCTCCCGGTACCCATAGCTGTCCTCTGACCACTGCACATTGAGATTCTGGTCCTCTCCTAAGCCGGCTTCTCCTGGGTATTCCTGTGCTTTGGTTCTGTCAGTTTCTCTCCCTTACCAAAATCTGGTCAGGCACTTAGAAAGGATTGAATAAGCAAATCCACACTCTGGTATGCATTCATTTATTCAACAGATATGTGTTGTGCTGCTCTGTGGCTGTGCACTGAGCTAGGTGCTGGAGGTACAATAGCTCGGGAAGGAATTCCTGGTTTGCTGGTGAAACAGACTTGTAAATAATCATTACGGTACAATGTGCTCAGTCTGTAATCAAGCTATATACACATCTAGTCATGATTACAGAAGGAAAGAGTAGCTCAGCTTGAGCTGGGTTTTTTAAAAAAAATTATCTAGCCTAACATGTCATTGAGCTGGTCTGGAAGCATAAATGGGATTTTGCCAGAAAAGAGGGGGAAAAGGGAAAAGAACTATCCAGGTACTGAGTCCTCCTGCCTCTCCAACTAGCAGCACTCATGACTCTGCATCTGCCCAGGCAAGGACAAAGCATTACCTGCTTAGAGTGACTATTTTGGGCACCAGTGGGATTCCTATAAGCAAATGCTTAGGGAAAAAGAAACACCAGGAAAACAAATTTTCTTCCTCACCTTATCCCTTAAAATGTGTGCATGTATGTGTGTTTGTGTGTGTATATGTAAATATGAAATGGAAACTGGGTAAATGAAGACAATGGCTTGATGTAGAAGTTCGCATCTCTAGCATTTTATTTTAAAATATGACTAGACATGTGATATGGTTTGGATTTGTGTTCCCACCCAAATCTCATTTCGATTGGATCATGGGGGCAGATTTCTTCCTGGCTGATCTCAAGATAGTGAGTGAGTTCTCAGGAGATCTGGTTGTTTAAAAGTGTGTAGCACCTCCCCCTTCTCTTCCTCCTGCTCTGACTATGTGAAAACGTGCCTGCTTCCCCTTTGCCTTCTACCATAATTATAAGTTTCCTGAGGCCTCCCCAGCCATGCTTCCTGTACAACCTATGGAAACCTATGGAACGATGAGCCAATTAAACCTATTTTCATTATAAATTATCATTATAAACTTTCCTTATAAACTATATCACATGTCTAGTCACATTTTAAAATAATATTCCAGTGATCTGAACTTCTAAATCAAGCCGTTAACCTTAATTAGGAAGTAAAATTGTCTTCATTTACCCAGTTTCCATGTCATATTTACACATACACATGCAAACGCACATACATGCACACATTTTAAGGGACAAGGCGAGGAAGAAAGTTTGTTTTCCTGGTGTTTCTTTTTCCCCAAGCCTTTGCTTGTAGGAATCCCACTGGTGCCTCAAAAAAGCCTCTCAGGTATTTCTTTACAGCAGTGCAAGAACAGACTAATCCAACACGGAACTTTGATTATAAGGCTTAAAAATTATCTGCTTGGCCAGGCGTGGTAGCTCATTCCTGTAATCTCAGCACTTTGGGAGGCCAAGGCATGTGGATTACCTGAGGTCAGGAGTTCAAGACCAGGAGTTCAAGGGCCAACATGGTGAAACCCCATCTCTACTAAAAATACGAAAGTTAGCCAGATGTGGTGGTGCATGCCTGTAATCCCAGCTACTCAGGAGACTGAGGCAGGAGAATCATTTGAACCTAGGAAGCAGAGGTTGCAGTGAGCTGAGATTGTGCCACTACACTCTAGCCTAGGCGACAGAGGGAGACTCTGTCTCAAAAAAACAAACAAACATTATCTGCTCAGGGCATTTAGCTATTCTCAGGACTGCTTGGCCATTCACCAAGGATGCCCTTCCAGACTGATATGTCTGGGAACAGCGGGGAGCAATCACCTGGGTACCTCCTTAGACATACATGCTCAGTGGGGCCCTGTGGCCAGGCTGAGTCCATAAGCCGTCACCCAGGAGCTGTGAAAGGACTTATTCCTGAGGCCAAGATTTCCTTGTGCTGCCTCCACTCCCAGAGGTGAAGCTCACCTGTCAGGGAGTTACTGCTAACTAAAGAAGCTGCCCCCAAAGGGATCACGCCAGTAACGTGCTTGGAAAAAAACACAGTTAATCCTTCAGTGCCACCAAACCAGATTCTGAAAAGCTGCTCTATCTATTAATAAACAGTGTGGCAGCCCTCCTTATCTCAACTGAGCACAAGTGCCAACTAGTTTCCAGGTCAGGCGTTTGTGTAGGAATCAGTGACATTTGATGTTAGCCAAATTTACCAGGTGTGCTGACCCTGGCCCAGGATCTTTGAGAGCAAAGTAGGGACTGGGGTCTCAGACCTTCTGGGTTTGGTTCTGAGCCACTGCTGGGAATAACTTCTTTATTTAGACACCATTAGTTATTCTTGCTTGTTTATTTGCACAGCTGGAGTGGTGAAGATTGAAAGTAAGTGGCAGGCAAATGTCTGACATTGAACATAAGGACCGTGTTTAGTGGTTCATGTTGTGCAGAAACCAGGTTGGGTTGTCTTCTGTTGTTTAAGATTGTTTTTATGCTTGCTGTTTTTTTATTTCAATGCATTTTTCCCTGTCTTGTTACTCCTATAGTTGATCCTGGCTAAAAAATGCCAACAAGGAGATTTCAGGATTATGATTCAAAGGACACTAGAAGTCATTCCTTCCCAAAGATCTCTCTCTGCATTTTCTCATTGGCCAAAATAGCCTGTGGATCTCCTAGGAGTCCTGTGAAAATATGTTTCTTCAACAGATGCTGGTGAGGCTGCCAAGAAATAGGAACACTTTTACACTGTTGGTGGGAATGTAAATTAGTTCAACCATTGTGGAAGACAGTGTGGTGATTCCTCAAAGACCTAGAACCAGAAATACCATTT
>NW_012108697.1:884720-887504 GCF_000951045.1 Mandrillus leucophaeus
ATAATATAGAATATAGAATATACATATTATGTATATTCAATGGCAGAAGCTGCAATTACTTTTGCACTAACCTGATACCTACATAGCTCCCATCTGAATGGTTCTTGCAGAGACTTCCTCCTTTCCTAACTCCCAGTGCATCTCCTCAAAAATAGTTTCTTCGTACTCTTGTATTCTTTCAGAAGAAATACACTTCATTTCCCAAAAGTGATCGTACTCTACACACCATTTTGTGCTGTGGTTTTTAAATTCTATAATCTCCCTCAGGGTTTTCTCACATTGGCACCTACAGGTATGCTGGGTCCTTGTTAATAAATATGAATTTATTGTATAGATGGTCTACATTTTATAAAAACCAGCTCCACATTTCCTGCTAATGGATATTTCAATATTTCTAGGATTATGTCTTTGTCTCTGTTTCTTGTTTGGTTTTGGTGTTTACAAACTGTGCTGTAGGAAACATCCTTGTACATACATCTTTGGCCCATTTTTGCTGGTATATCCACCAGGTAAGTTGCTAGTTGTGGAATTTGTTAGTTCACAAATTATGTGCTCTTTAAATTTGGAGGGATATTGATCAGTTTTAAAATTGGAAGTTTTAAAAATACATTCTTAAATGCTAGTTTTGGAGTGAGGGCCTGATGCTTGTTGAGGAAGCTTTTTTTTCCCTTTTTAAAAATGGTATTAAATTATTTTGTGTGGCTGGGGATGGAGGGAGAAAAGAGAAACATCATTTTACTTGTTTCAATTAATTCTTTTAATTTAATGTACTGCACGTGGCTCTGAGAGAATAAGCAGGCCTATTTACTGCCTGAAGCAAGGCAGACATTGGGCATCTGGTGGCTCTGCCTGGTGTGGTCAAGGAGCACCCTGCAACCAAGTCACCTATTTCCGCTGAGTGGAGAAACTGCACAAGCTGTCCCCTGGCCTCATAGCCGCCTTTGAGTCTCTCGTTAGGGCTGGACAGTCCGGTGAGGGCCTGGCCCTTGAGAAATCTTTGTGAAAGGTACCTGCTGTCCTCTGAGAGGAAGGCAGGACTTCTCAGAGCTCTCCTAGCCTGCTCCTTTATTAGGGTGGGACCATCTTCACTTTGGAAAGCCTTGAAAGAATTAATTACAAAATAAATACCTTTCCGTGGAGCCTCTAGGGAATGAGGGGAAGGAGATGGGATAAGGGAGAAAGCAGTTTGGGCAAGACAGGGTGACTCCCAGGGCAGGCCTTGTGCAAGGGAATGTCCATTGCCAAAGACAACTTTGCCTGTTTCATGGCCTGAGGCAGAAACAGGAGAGACTGAGTTTACCTAATTTCAGGAATTCCTTATTTCCATAAAGGTGGTAATGACAGTGAGGATAGCTCTCATTTGAGAGCCTTCGTAGTCTTGCTTGTACTTTCATCTACATTATCTCTTGATCCTCGCAGTGGCCACATTTCACAGATGGAGAAACTGAGGCCCAAATAAATTAAGCAACTTACTCAAGGACCAACACCTAGTAAGTGGCAGAACTGAGGACCTCTGTGATTCTCTTGTTACAGTCTCTTTCTGTTGCACAATCATAATGAATGTGCAATGTAAATATCATCAGTCACTTTCCAGATATAAAATGAGGAAGCCTCTTTTTAATAAAGCAACCGAAATTTTGGAGTAGAGGCAATCACAATTGTTAAAAGAGTTTTCATAAATAGGTAAAATCATGACTGTCCTGCAGATATCAAAATGAACACACGTCAAAGATTTTATTTTACTCCACCAATGAAGGAGCCATGCAGGTGTTATAACCAGTTCAGAAGAGAATTGAAAAACATACATTTCTAGATCACAATATTGAAATGAATATGTAAATGGAGGCAAACTGATTTTTCCACAGGGTAGGAGGAAAGATAATTGAGTCTCTACTAGGCAAGACAAAAATTGCATATTTATCAGTTCGTTACCTACAATATAAAGAGGTACAAAAGAGCTCACAGACAGTGAACAGGGCTAGAATCAGATAACCCTCAAGTGTGTGCTGTTTGCAGACAAGGGATACTTTTCCACTGAACCACAAATTATTTCCACTCAGTTAATGTAGGCATGTCAGGCAAGCTGCAAAAGCAGTGAAAGCTGCCTGCGTATTAGGTGGTGGAAAGGAGGAGGATGGGCAAGAGTCAGCCAATAATAGGTTGGTGACATTTTGCAAGGTTTTGTCAAGTTCAAGGTACATTCTGCCCTTTCCCCTCAGCCGTTTGATGCTGGCCTGGCTCAGCGCCCCCAGTATAATCCCACCTAAGTTTGTCCTCCATGGCGGTAGCCCATGCTTTTATTTATTCCCTTTTCAGCCATTAACATTTCCCTGCCCCTTTATAACATTTCCCTGCCCCTTTATTCCATTTCCAAAGAGCCCAGACTTTGGCCAGGTTACAGATTCCTCTCTCAGATAACCTGAGGATATTTACAGGGGCGTGTCCCTCTAACATGGTATGTCCCTCCCGGTACCCATAGCTGTCCTCTGACCACTGCACATTGAGATTCTGGTCCTCTCCTAAGCCGGCTTCTCCTGGGTATTCCTGTGCTTTGGTTCTGTCAGTTTCTCTCCCTTACCAAAATCTGGTCAGGCACTTAGAAAGGATTGAATAAGCAAATCCACACTCTGGTATGCATTCATTTATTCAACAGATATGTGTTGTGCTGCTCTGTGGCTGTGCACTGAGCTAGGTGCTGGAGGTACAATAGCTCGGGAAGGAATTCCTGGTTTGCTGGTGAAACAGACTTGTAAATAATCATTACGGTACAATGTGCTCAGTCTG
>NW_012108697.1:891654-894076 GCF_000951045.1 Mandrillus leucophaeus
AACACTTTTACACTGTTGGTGGGAATGTAAATTAGTTCAACCATTGTGGAAGACAGTGTGGTGATTCCTCAAAGACCTAGAACCAGAAATACCATTTGACCCAACAATGCCATTACCAGATACATACCCAAAGGAATATAAATCATTCTGTTATAAAGATACATGTACATGTATGTTCATAGCAACACTCTCCACAATAGCAAAGACATGGAATCAATCCAAGTGCCCATCAATGATAGACTGGATAAAGAAAATGTGGTACATATACACCATGGACTCCTATGCAGCCATAAAAAGGAACGAGATCATGTCATTTGCAGGGACATGGATAGAGCTGGAAGCCATTATCCTCAGCAAACTGACCCAGGAACAGAAAACCAAATACCACATGTTCTCACTTATAAGTGGGAGCTGAACAATGAGAGCACAGGGACACAGAGAGGGAAACAATACACACTGAGGCCTGTCATGGAAACAACACACACTGGGGCCTGTCACGGGGTGAGGGAAGGGAAAGCATGAGGAAAAATAGCTAATACATGCTGGGTTTAATGCCTAGGTGATGGCTTGATAAGTGTAGTAAACCACCGTGGCACACATTTACCTATGTAACAAACCTGCACATCCTGCACATGTACCCTGGAACTTAAGAAAAAATAAAAATCTTTCTTAAGAAAGGTTAATTGGATTGTTTGTGCTCATAGATACTTCTTCATGGCTTAGTTTTATAAGATAAATTGTTGATAATTATTCTGAAGGAATGGAGGAAAAGGCAGGCATATTTGATTAAAGAGAGGAGATTCTGAAAATGTTTAATTAGCCCTGGGAAGACGGGATTGTTCACAGAGGCCACCAGAATGCTAAAGCAGAGAGCCTGACTTCAGCTGGAACACCCAGCACAAAGCTGCTGGGATCATCCAGCAAAGCACAGACATCAGCCTTTCTGTTTCCTAAAGTCAGCCGCGTGACATCTAAACCCGGGCACAGGGAGAGATGCCCTTATAACTGCAATATCTAGAACTGTATAGTGTATGCCTGACACCAGCCATCCAAAGGTCACTAATCTTTCCCAAATATTCTGAAGAGGGTGAGGTCAGTGACCTTGATAGCATACTTTCACCTAGCACTCTGGAAATGTGGTGAAGTGTAAGGATAGGATTTGGCATCCAGCCCAAGCCTTTGTGTGGCTGTTTAAACAACTAAGTAACCCTGGACAAGGTCCTTCAGTTTGTAGGTGAATAGAGATCCTCCTCCTCAGGGCTGTTCAAGATTCAGCTGAGATCATCTGTGTAAACTGCCCAGGACAGGATCTTGGCCATAGCAGGCAGTCAAAAAATGCTTATTTCACATTTTACGGAGAAATCCTAGATATTTAATTTTCAGACTCTTATGAAACTATAGCCAATATAAATTTTGTCATTTAATACAGAGAGATCAATGGTGTTTTCTTTGTTTCGTTTCATTTTCAACCCATTGGCTTCACATGATCCTCCCTACTTTTCACTGTAACCCAGGCCATTCTTGCCAGGTTTACCCCATGATGATTGGTCATTATATAATAACATACATAGATGAACAAAAATCAAACTGCATAAAAGACCCTTCAATGAGGGCATCCTCTGACTATAGCCCCCACTTATACTCCTGGAGGTAACCACTGTTAATAGTTTCTTTGGTTTCCTTCTAGTAACTTTTCTCACATGTATACACATATTTATCTTGTTCATTTCCTACATGATAGCAACCATACATACTCTTCTGCACCTTGCTTTTTGTTGTTGTTGTGGAATTTATATTAAATTAATATTGAGTGATACAAAGCCAGATTATTTGGAAGGTCTTGGGCAAAAATGAGAGCATTGTTAGTTCAATGCAAAAAATGAATTTGTTTAAGAATCTAGGACTTGAGCACCTTTAAAACTGCAAGGGATTTAATTATATTCCTTTGGCTTCTAGTCTGAGTCCCCTCGGAAGACCTTCTGGGTTAATTATGGGTCCCAGGGACACTTGGCAGACACAGCTGCTGCAGTGCTGTTCTACAGAGGTAATTAATCACCCCGCCTGAATCAGGAGCGAGTGCTCTATTCTTTGTCCTCATTACCAATACTTTTTGAAGAAGGAAAATTTTTGAGCAAAATGGAATCACATATGATTCTTTTTAGAATATACAGCCGGTGATTAGGAAGGTGTTTATGTATTGGGCTTACTACTATACAGTAGAGAAAACGTGCGTGTGTGTTAGGGGGTGCTATGGAGAGAGCAGTAAATCACTTAACTCTTTGAGCCTGGCTGCTGATAATTTGGAAGTTTTATTTGAAGGGACACTACATACTTATTTCTCCACAGTCTAGTTGGTTACCTGCCATTTTTAATATTACAAAATCCTAGTTTAAAGAGACAGTGGCATTTCTTTCTTTCTTTT
>NW_012108697.1:894130-933568 GCF_000951045.1 Mandrillus leucophaeus
CTTTCTTTCTTTCTTTCTTTCTTTCTTTCTTTCTTTCTTTCTTTCTTTCTTTCTTTCTTTCTTTCTTTCTTTTCTTTCTCCTTCCTTCCTTCCTTCTTTCTTTCTTTTTTTCTTTCCTTTCTTTCTCTCTTTCTCTCTTTCCCCCTCCCCTCCCCTTCTGTCCTCTCCTTTCCTTTTGACAGGGTCTTGCTCTGTCACCCAGGCTGGAGTGCCATGATGCAACATGGCTAACAGCAGCGTCAACCTCCTAAGCTTAAGCGATCCTCCCACCTCAGACTCTTGAGTAGCTGGAACTATAGGTGTGCACCACCACGCCTGGCTATTTTTATTTTTTGTAGAGACAGGGTTTTGCCATGTTACTGAGGCTGATCTTGAACTCCTGGGCTCAACTGATCCACCCACTTCAGCCTCCCGAAGTGCTGGGATTACAGGCATGAGCCACCGTGCCCCGCCGATGATCTATTTCAATGAGTAATTTCACCTATTTACTTATTTGGAGGCAGTTTTGATCCCTCAGGGGATATTTGACAATGTCTGAAGATGCTTTTATCACAACTGGGAGAGGGGTACTACTGGCGTCTACCAGGTAGAGGCCAGGGATGTTGCTAAACACCCTACAATGCACATGATAGCCCCCCAAAACAAGACATTATCTGGCCCCAAATGTCAAAAGTGCTGCAATTGAAGTATCCTAGCTGACAGGTTAGTCCAGTGCTTTCCCTACATGATTCCAGTCTTAATTGTTTTTGTATTTGGGTGCTAGACAGGAATGACCACCAAGTAATTTATTATAATGCTGAAATATTTCCTAAGTCCACAGACTTTCCTTCCAGCTGAGAGTCTCAGGATTTCTTCCTATGAGTAGAAGAAAAGACATCAGCACAGAGCAGTTCACTTGCTCCTAACAAATGATTTTGGGAAAATTACTTCACTGGTGAATCATTCACAGAGGGGGTCTGTCTTATTTGCTGTATATTCCCCAGCGCCAGGCAGTACGAGGGGCTCAGTAGACATTGGTTGAAAGAATGAATGAATGGGATACCGTGATGCTTTGGTATCCGTGGGATGGACTTAGAGCAATGAGCTGAGCAGAAATTTGGCACACATGTACACTTGGCTTTATGGTAACTATAACTTCCATGTCAGCTCTGTGTTCATGTGGCAGCTCTCATTAATGGAGCTCACTGTTTCACCTATATTTTCCTGCTCTTGTGCTTTTTTTTTTTTTTAACAGTTCCAGGCAGTGCAAGCAATTATAATAAAATGTATACATAATTGGCATCTGCAGAAGCAGCTAGCATGAACTCAATGTTGAAGACCTGCATGAAACCTCTCAGGTAGCGTGTTGTTTGTTCTTGGAGTTTTAAAGGACTCACTTTTGCCTCGGATTCCCAGATCTTTAGTGGTATCATTTAGACCAGATGATTCTAACTTGAAAAGTGTACTGATCTTAACGGTTAGCATGTGTTAGTTAGCATGTGTGTTCAGATGAAGTACATCAAGTGGAAGAAAACTTACGACCCTTAAGAAAACATCCCTTGTAAGTTCAGGAGATAGTAGTCCCCACATAAGACAAATCAGAGGAAAAGTTTTACCTTGGTACCCGTTTTCTTTTTTTCTCTTTGAGGCTGTGAGGAGGGGTGTGTGTGTGTGTGTGTGTGTGTGTGTGTGTGTGTGTGTTTCTCTCTACCGATTTGAGAACACTAACTGTGAAAAACCCTTATACCTTGCATGCATCTACCTACCTTACTTAGCTAACGTAGCAGAAGAGTGGCAACCAGAGTCGCAGAAACACTGGCCACAAAAGATAGAATTTTCCTTACATGGAGGAACATGCCAGCCGATGACAAAAGCTTCTGTATTTTCTCCACTTCTTATTGGATAGTCCTCCCTGGCCTGGAGGACTCCAGATCATTGTCTGAGACATATAGTGTCAACTCTTGGGATGGGTGGAAAGTGTGTTTCTCAGAGTGCCAGAGAGGTTTCCATCCCTATTCTCACAATATCATTTTGTGGAAACCCTTGATTGTTTGGGTTGGCAAATAGCAGGAGAAGGTAGGGACGGACAGAATTTCTGCAACCTGGATCCCTGCGATGGGCTAGTGGAATCTGATTGCGCTGACCTGTGTCCCTAACTCTTAGGACGAATGTCAAGGGCAGTGTATAACATGTTGAGTTTTTTAGGTTTATTTCCATGTATACTTCTAGTAATATTTTCCTTATGCAAAAGAAATAATTATTGCAAATGGAAGTATAGTCTTTGATTGAAAATGAAAAATTGGTGTTCAGAAGAAACTTTTCTTAGATATATGTACTTCAGTTTTTAACTTTCAATAGCCAAGTGCTCTGTGTATTAAATATATTACTGTATGTTTCTCATGGAAAGGAAAATTCACGATGAGGGCTGAGGTCAGGAAGAGCGTGGTTGACCTCCTTGAACTGCCTGCTGGTTCCCTCTGCACCTTCTTTTCCTTGGCGACCTCACTTTGTGTGTGAGCAGTCAGGCAGTTTTACCCACTGTGCCAAGGGAGGGTAATCTGAGCAGCAACATTAGCCTGGATCGCTTATCAGGGAGGAGGCATTGTTAGGAAATACGTGTCTTTTAAGGAGTGTAATTTGTTTTTGTTTGGTTTTACTAAATGGATTCTTACTAGGGAAAGAGCAGAAGATTCCCAAACTTCCAGGCTTGTTCTTTTCTAGCAACTGATTTTACTTGCAAAGAATTGAAGGAAGGGGCTCGGATACTGATCTTTAGTGTGTTTGTAAAAATTAATGGTGTTTGGCTAGCTAATTAGGAGGAAAGGGTAACATTCCCTAAGCAGAGCGACTAAGATGACTGGAATTTTCATTCTTGGCTCGTTCTTCTAATTCCCTTGGCCCTTAGCCTGTCTGGGAAATCTTTTTGCCTTTTTCCCCTGCATCAAAGAAGAAACTCTGTACTTACATGAAAGTTAGTGAGTTTATTAAGGATAATATTATATTAAATATGAGTAACTTTTCAACATATTGAAATTTTAGATGTACTTTCTGCTTTAATTTGGGGGTTTTTCTTTTCTTCCTTTTATTTTTCTTTCCTTCTCTCTTTCTTTGAGAGTGCTTAGAAGTTGACATTGGAATCACTCTTGCCTTCATGATTGGAGTCACTCTTGCCTTCATGGCATAACAGGGAGATGGAATGGGCAAGGGAGAGAAGAAGGGAGACAGAGAGGGATAATCAGAAGTTGTTTTTTAAAAAAATAATCCCTCATCTAGATATAAGAATATATGTAGGGTCAATTTATGTACTTCTTATTGCAGTAACTGCATAATTGTCTTCTGAAGGCTGTCTCTTAGTTTTCTGAATCTGTAGATTGTATACCATAATCTGCTACTGACTTCTGTGCAGCCTGCTTGAAACCAAGCAGAGTCAACTCCTCTGAGCGTATGTATCATCCCAAGGTAAACAGATGGGCGTTTGCATTCCTCTGTGGAGTTTGCCTGCTCGGGTTACAGGCTGAAGAACAGCACAGCATTGCTAGCCCATGGATATTGGACACATCCAGCTGTGATGTGGGAATCTGTTGGTAACCTCAGTCACAATGACATCACATGTCCAGAGTTCCCAAATCTTTCTCAAGTGCGGCTTTCAACTTAAGATGTCAGGATCACTGGCTTCTTTCAGTGCTGCTTGTTGACAGCCTCTTTTTAAACGGCTGTGTTTGGCTGGCGACCCAGAAGTGCCATGGTTGAAAAAGCTCTGCACTCCCTGTCCATAGACCTGCGCTCTGCTCTCAATTTGATTAGCTGCCTGATCTGCAGCAAGTCACTTAACCTCCGTGAACTTTAGTTTTCTCATCTGTAAAATGAGATGTTCAGCCTGAGGTCCCCAATGGATGATTTCATGATCTAAATGAAGTTAATTAAAAAACCAGTTCCAGCTTTGCGATTAATAAACAGGAAGAGAAGGCATTCAATTTCAGGCTAACCAACCTAGAAGGCCCACTTCAGACAGTGTGCTTTTGGGAAGGATGTCTACAAAGTAAAATATTTGTGAGGACTGATTGTTTTCATGGCTGTTTCTCTCTAGGTATTTCTGGGAGATGATTTTCAAGTCCAAGTTGGTGTGTAGACCCTGTAAATTCAACACCTTCCCAGTACAGAATGCAGTTCACACAGACAGGGTTGGAGTCAGCTTCCCGTTTTTGTCTCACTTTGTTTCCCCTTCGTTGCCATTCAATCTGTTGTGTAAATTTTTTGAGTAAGGAAGCACGATGTTCTCTGCAACTGTGATATTTAGCTCTTACTATTGTTTGCATTACTATTGCAAGCACGCCTGGTGTTAGAGTGGTGTCTGTGACTCTATGTGAATTCCTCCCTGTTTTTATTATTCTGTAACTGAAAGGAGTGAAGTGTTCTTTAAGGCTGCCTTCTGATGGGAACCAATCCTACTGAATGAAATTGGCTGATTCAAATGGGGAGCAGCCCATAACTCCCTGAAAGTTCTTTAGTGTTACTAAAAAAAGACCAACACAAATGAAAATGTTATGTTTTCTCTAAGTAAATACCAGTGGTAGGAAATGGGAGGTTAGATGCCTTTTTATTCCCCTCACTGGGTAAGAAAAACACTGAGGGATAGCTTCTGGACTATCCCTGTTTTTGATTTTCCCTTTCTCTTCATCTTGCACTTGGTTTTGATTCCTCTGGGTTGTTTAGTTTATTGTTGGATCTTACTATTGTGAACTTAAAAACTATGCTATTTGCTGCCCCAGCTCCACTGTCTCTTAGGGACATAACTCCCCTTGAATGCAAGGATTTTATGAATAGTGGGATCTTGGCCATTCCATTTATCCTGGTTCCAGAGCAAAGTCCTCACTCCTGCTCCTGCTCTTCTGCTGTCCTTGGTAAGTAACCCACGTGCCCTAGGAAGAGGACAATACTGTAGCAATTGACTTCCTTCTTCCCAGGCATTTTCTCATACCAGGATAATGTCTCTTTAGCTGCTCCTCTCTTCCTTATTAAATCATGAACCACATATCAAGATATTCTGCCCAGCTATGGTATAGAAATAACTGGGCAAGAATATGTATATTCTTTCTTTAAGAGACAGGGTCTTGCTCTGTCTGTCAGGCTGGAGTGCAGTAGTGTGATCACAGCTACTGCAGCTTTGAACTCCTGGGCTCAAGGGATCCTCCCATCTTGGGAGTACATGTGTGAGCCACTGTGCCTGGCCATGAAGATGTGTGTTTCATTAATGGATGGAGCTAAAAGTGGGGGCAATCCATTGCCCTACGGTTTTGTTTGTAATCAATAAGAAGTAATTATAGAAAATCATTGACAGTTTTGCTGAGCAGGTTCAACATTACTCGGAAAAACCCCAAATATTCCCATGTCATAGATCATTTTGTACCAGGGTTGTTCTACATACCACTGAAAGTTTTCACTAGTAGCCTCAGAGTGTCATCTAATTCTTCCATCCACTTAACAGGCATATCTCACAATATGGTGACAATGAAGTGGCAAGCCAAACCAAGAAAGCCAGCGTGGCTTCGGGGAGCTGGGTAAATAGCAGGTGACCTTGGATAAATACAGCTAATCTAACTGAGGGTAGCCCATAATAGGCTGTTGTCTTTTTTGTTCCTAAATTTCTTCTTATGCATTTATTATGTTGACTTGAAAACCATCTTTTATCTCTATATTCTAATTTCTAGGTCTTATGAAGGAACTACTATGGCTTTTAATTATATCATTCATGTACTTTTTTTTTTTTTTTTTTTTTTTTTTTTTTTTTTGAGACATAGTCTCGCTCTGTCACCCAGGCTGGAATGCAGTGGCGCGATCTCAGCTCATTGCAGCCTCTGCCTCCTGGGTTCAAGTGATTCTCCTGCCTCAGCCTCACGAGTAGCTGGGATTACAGGCGCCCACCACCACGTCTGGCTAATTTTTGTATTTTCAGTAGCGATGAGGTTTCACCATGTTGGCCAGACTGGTCTTGAACTTCAGACCTCAAATGATCCAACCACCTCGGCCTCCCAAAGTGCTGGGATTACAGGCGTGAGCCATCGAGCCCAGCCATTAATGTACTTTATAATGAAAACGTTTTCCCTGTCACCCTGGAGAACGACAGGCAGGATATGCTGAATATTTTCCACATGCTCCTCCGTTTCCTCTCTCTACCCTTTGCCCTGCTGTGCTCCCAGAGACTAACCCCAATGGCTACAGCAATGGCTCCCTTGACTTCTGCTTCAAGTTGGGTCCAGTTTATGCGGGGGGCACTTAGCAGGATATCTGAGGGTGGGAGGAGAATGTGGTTGGGATGTTTATTCCCTGGACTCCTTCTCTACCAGGTCACCATTGGTTGTCTGTCTATGAAAGGCCACAGGTCCTGACAAGCCCCCCTCCCTCTCCACTCAACTACTCACTTCAGGTTCTAGCATCGACTCCACCCCTTGCCTCTTTAGGCCTAGGGGTAAGCAACAGCTCCCCACTGTTGCTGGCTTAGGGTAGTGCATGCCCCTTGTGGGTTTACCTGAACCCTGACCACACTTTTGTAAATATCCCCTTTGTTAAACCTTTTTCAAATTCTCCAGTTTGATTGTAACATCTGTCGCCTGCCAAGACCTTGGCTGATATGCAAGTCTAGCATGGGGGCTGGCATGCCTGGTGTTAGAGTGGTGTCTGTGACTGTGTGATTTGGGTCTATCATAAGCTTTATACTTGGCTTCTCAATGGTCTTAACACTGTCACCATGGAAACTGAACATCAAAAGACAAGGGAAGGTTGTGGAGGAAGAAGCTCTGAGACATACCTAATACCCTATAAAAGTCATTGTATAGCAACAGGAGGTCTCATGGTAAGTTGAAGTGGGATGACTGCAGACAAACAGCGAAAGAAGTTGATGCAACCCCCCAGTGAAATTGAATTTCTAATGGGAGCCTGGAAAGCAGAAGCCATTCCTTTCCTTGCGTGTAACAAGCAGAAACAAGATGACTTTTGCTGCTTTTGTTCTTGTGATTGATGCGGGAAAACATAGATCCTCAGACAGAAACAGAAGACATATAGGGACAACAGAGTCTTCAAAACAGTAAGAATATCCTGAACATTGTCTCAGTCATGGAGTAGCCTTCTTAGGCCCACACATAAACCGGCATGAGCTTATAGGTCATCTCTGAGTGGGACCCATCAGATGTCTTTAGGATTTTGGAATGCGTGAGGGATAAGCAAATGCTCCAAAGCCTTGCCTTTTCTACTGATATAATGGGACACAAATACTTAGTGTGCAAATATGGTCCCTTGTGTTTCTTTCTGGAAAGCCAAAGTATGTGTTCTGTGAAGATTGCGTTATTTTTTTATTTATTTATTTTTTGAGAGACAGTGGGCTCTGTCGCCCAGGCTGGAGTGCAGTGGCATGATCATGGCTCACTGCAGCCTTGACTTCCTGGGCTCAAGCGATCCTCCCACCTCAGCTCCCAAGTAGCTGGGACTACAAGTGTAAGCCACCAAGCCCGTTTAATTTTTGTGTTTTTAGTAGAGATGGGTGATATGGTTTGGCTGCGTCCCCACCCAAATCTCATCTTAAATTATAGCTCCCATAATTTGCACATGTTGTGTGAGGGACCTGGTGGGAGGTAATTTAATCATGGGGGCAGCTTTCCCCATACTGTTCTTGTGGTAGTGAATAAGTCTCATGAGGTCTGATGGTTTTATAAGGGGTTTTGCCTTTCGCTTGTCTCTCATTCTATCTTGCCTGCCACCATGTAAGACATCCCTTGCTCTTCTGCCATGATTGTGAGGCTTCCCCAGCCACATGGAACTCTGAGTCAATTAAACCTCTTTCCTTTATAAATTACCCAGTCTTGGGTATGTCTTTATGAGCAGTGTGAGAACAGACTAATACAATGGGATTTCACCATGTTGCCGAGGTTGGTGAAGATTGCATTGTAATACAATTCTGATAGTTGCCAAAGCCCTACTGAGTCACTCTAACTCTGGATCTGTTGGGCAGTTGAGCTGTAAAAGAAGTGGATAGCAAGTCCAGTGGAAATCTTTGACCTGAGTAACCATTTACTTCAGAGAACAGGAGATTTTAGTTGCATGACAACTCTTGGCCAAGTAAATATGCATGTGTACACGTGTGCACATGGTGGGGGTGGTGGTATATGTAGTTATTATCACAGATTAGGGGGAAGTCAAGGTTTTATGGACCCTGTGGCTTATGTAAGTTTGAGAACCCTGTTTAGAAAAACCATAAAAAATTATGAACACAAAGTTAGATATCAAAGTGAATATTTAGAAGGAGGAAAAACTCACAACAAATGACAAGATTTCAAAAGTGATAATTCCTAAATATCATAAAATACAGAAAAATAACAAGCAGCTGATTAATAAACATGTTCTGACATACCTGTATAATATCTTCGCTGCTACCTTTTTGACAGCATATTCCTTGATTGCCTCTTCATATGACAGTAACTTTGTAGTATTTTCTATGTAGAGAAAAGAGCCTTTCGTCTTTCCTCTGGCATAGTTTATTGAAATTTATCTTTTATTTTTGGTAGCTGGTTTACATAAAACAATCTCATACACAAATGTACTCACTGCTACAGTTTTAGGTCAATAAATATAGGAATTTTGATCATCTCCATTTCACATAGTGGCCATTAAAAATGTATATGGTACATTTATAATTATAACTGTTTTAAGCATATTTATGACAGGAGAGAACTTCCGTTTTGACTCTATGTTGATGAAAACAGGATCCGCTGCTCCTAATATTACAGGTCTGATGGCTAGAAGATTTTTCTATAAACCAGCTTTCTGCTTTATACAATTCAGACCTTGTTTGTCTTTCACTACATAACAAACTCCAGTGCTGGGTGCTAAGGAACACATTCCTATCTAACTCCAGTGTTGGGTTCTAAGGAACACATTCCTATCATGGCATTGCTTCTGGTCTTACATTTCCATATCATGACTCTAGATGAATCACATAGTAAATAGTAAAAGTTTCTGGAAATCATTTCCACAATTTGCAGTAATAGCTAGCGGTAACTTAACTACGCAGGGAAGTGACCATACACCCATACATATGGTCCATGAAACCTAAAACTAAATACAGCCCTAATCAACTTCCCCTTAGCCAAATTCTTAAAAAAGATACTTCTTGAAAAGTACCAATACCAGTGCCATTCCAATGCTGACCTGCAAGAGGGAAGGTCAAAATGGAAAGGCATGGTAGTCTTAAAAGATTGTGATTAACACAAGCATTCTCATACACCAGTAACAGACAGAGAGCCAAATCATGAATGAACTCCCATTCACAATTGCTTCAAAGAGAATAAAATACCTAGGGATCCAACTTACAAGGGATGTAATCTGCTCAGCGAAATAAAAGAGGACACAAACAAATGGAAGAACATACCATGCTCATGGATAGGAAGAATCAATATTGTGAAAATGGCCATACTGCCCAAGGTAATTTACATTCAATGCCATTCCCATCAAGCTACCAATGACTTTCTTCACAGAATTGGAAAAAACTGCTTTAAAGTTCATAGGGAACCACAAAAGAGCCCGCATTGCCAAGACAATCCTAAGTCAAAAGAACAAAGCTGGAGGCATCACGCTACCTGACTTCAAAGTATACTACAAGGCTACAGTAACCAAAACAGCATGGTACTGGTACCAAAACAGAGATATAGACCAATGGAACAGAACAGAGCCCTCAGAAATCATACCACACATCTACAGCCATCTGATCTTTGACAAACCTGAGGAAAACAAGAAATGGGGAAAGGATTCCCTATTTAATAAATGGTGCAGGGAAAATGGCTAGCCATAAGTAGAAAGCTGAAACTGGATCCCTTCCTTAGTCCTTATATGAAAATTAATTCAAGATGGATTAGAGACTTAAATGTTAGACCTAATACCATAAAAATCCTAGAAGAAAACCTAGGTAATATCATTCAGGACATAGGCATGGGCAAGGACTTCATGTCTAAAACACCAAAAGCAATGACAACAAAAGCCAAAATTGACAAATGGGATCTAATTAAACTAAAGAGCTTCTGCACAGCAAAAGAAACTACCATCAGAGTGAACAGGCAACCTACAGAATGGGAGAAAATTTTTGCAATCTACTCATCTGACAAAGGGCTAATATCCAGAACCTACAAAGAACTCAAACAAATTTATAAGAAAAAAACAAACAACCCCATCAAAAAGTGGGCAAAGGGTATGAATAGACATTTCTCAAAAGAAGACATGCATACAGCCAACAGACACATGAAAAAATGCTCATCATCACTGGCCATCAGAGAAATGCAAATCAAAACCACAATGAGATACCATCTCACACCAGTTAGAATGGCAATCATTAAAAAGTCAGGAAACGACAGGTGCTGGAGAGGATGTGGAGAAACAGGAACACTTTTACACTGTTGGTGGGATTGTAAACTGGTTCAACCATTGTGGAAGACAGTATGGCGATTCCTCAAGGATCTAGAACTAGAAGTACCATATGACCCAGTCATCCCATTACTGGGTATATACCCAAAGGATTATAAATCCTGCTGCTATAAAGACACATGCACACGTATGTTTATTGCGGCACTATTCACAATAGCAAATACTTGGAATCAACCCAAATGTCCATCAGTGACAGACTGGATTAAGAAAATGTGGCACGTATACACCATGGAATACTATGCAGCCATAAAAAGGATGAGTTTGTGTCCTTTGTAGGGACATGGATGCAGCTGGAAACCATCATTCTCAGCAAACTATCACAAGAACAGAAAACCAAACACCGCATGTTCTCACTCATAGGTGGGAATTGAACAATGAGATCACTTGGACTCTGGAAGGGGAACATCACACACCGGGGCCTATTATGGGGAGCGGGGCGGGGGGAAGGATGGCATTGGGAGTTATACCTGATGTAAATGACAAGTTGATGGGTGCTGACGAGTTGATGGGTGCAGCACACCAACATGGCACAAGTATACGTATGTAACAAACCTGCACGTTGTGCACATGTACCCTAGAACTTAAAGTATAATAAAAAATAAAATAAAGGAAAAAAAAGAGAAAAGATTGTGATTAAAATAGCACTTTTTGGTACAGATTTGACAAACCTATGGCCATGTGAATAAAGATGAGGACTTTGAAGGGGGTCCCTGAACCTTAAGCATGAGCAGTTTTGTGCAAAGTTTAGCAATCATTAAAAAACTGACCCCAGATTTTATCACCTAGAATTGACTTTTAGGATACGTAGGTTTCATTGTTTCAGTTGGTTATTTTCTCTGCTCTTCTTTCCTCTTTCTTAACTTTGCTTTTATCCCCCAAATATAGAAGGAGAACAGCAGCTCCTTTTACAATTACTCAGTTTATTTGCTTTCCTTTTGTTGTCTTCTTTTTCTCCCCATTTTTTCCCTCTACCCCCCTTGCTCGTTTCTTTTGCCAGAAATACACAACTTACTTTCATGGGTGTCATGTCTACCTCCAGTTACCATTCCCATGTAGTTTTGGGGTCCCATGGAAGGAGGGTCCCTGTCCCTTCCTCCATGCTTCTTGCCAAGCAGGGAGGAGGGAACCGGGACTCTCCTTTTTCTGTGGCGGAAGGAACCTGGAGAGGACTGGAGGAAGCTCTTTCAGGGAAACAGCAGCTGTTTTTCTTAGACCAGGAGATTCGTGATGGCCTTCAGAGGGTGGAGCTGCGTTGCCATTATAATTACAGCCTGGGAATGGTGCCTGTTGAGGTCGTTTTGTTTCGGAATGTGCCAGAAGTTGGATCACTTTGTCTAAAGGTAGCTCAGCATGCATTTCACGCTTGCCATCGTTCTCATGGTGGCTCCTTTTTTAAACACTCTTTTCCTTAGTGACTAATGTTGATTTTAACAAGGTTTTCCATCATCAAGACTGTTGAGTTGCACCTGTTTTGCCTGCAGCACCACATGTAAACAAATAAAAGACCTGCCACCAGGACAGACTTTGAAAAACAGCGGTTAGCATAAAGGTGTAGTACAAAATTGAAAACTGTTGGTAATTAGTTTTGTTGTTGTTGTTTGTTTGTTTGTTTGTTTTTGAGATGGAGTTTCGCTCTTGTCACCCAGGCTAGAGTGCAATGGTGCAATCCCTCCACTCACTGCAACCTCTACCTCCCATGTTCAAATGATTCTCCTGCCTCAGCCTGCTGAATAGCTGGGATGACAGGCACCCTCCACCATGCCCAGTTAATTTTTGTATTTTTAGTAGAGACAATGTTTCACCATGTTGGCCAGGCTGGTCTCGAACTCTTGGCCTCAAATGATCCGCCCACCTCGGCCTCCCAAAGTGCTGGGATTATAAATGTGAGCCACTGCCCCGGCCGGTAATTAGTTTTTTATGACTAGTACTCAGGAAGCCAGGGACAGCAGGATTGATGGTTTAGCAAATTTGTCATTAAAACAAAACTGGGCCAGGTGTGGTGACTCACACCTGTAATCCCAGCACTTTGGGAGTCAGATCACTTGAGGTCAGAAATTTGAGACCAGCCTGGCCAACATGGTGAAATCTTGTCTCTACTAAAAATTAAAAATTAGCTGGATGTGGTGGCATGTGCCTGTAGTCCCAGCTACTTGGGAGGCTGAGGCTGGAGAATCACTTGAACCTGGGAGGCAGAGATTGCAGTGAGCCGGGATCGCGCCACTACACTCCATCTTGGGTGACAGTACAAGACTCCATCAACAGCAACAACAACAAAAAACTGAATCCTTACGGGAGAACTTTGGGATATGACCGTCTCTAATTGCATTGTAGTCATTCACCACATGTGGTCATTCAGCACATTTGAAATGATAGTATTTTTGATATATTAGGTTAAATAAAAATCTTAAACTTAATTTTACCTATTTCCTTTTACCTTTTTAATGTGGTTACTAGAAAAATTTAAATTACATTTGTGTGTCACATTCTATTTCCATTGACGGTGCTGGTCTATAATACACCATTCTGTATGCCTGAAAGTATATTAATGATGCCCTCAAGGCTCCCTGGAAGTTTCAGGAGAGGTTGTTTTGGTTTTCTGTAAGACTGGGTGGGGCTTAATTTTTTGTTTTTTTAAGTAGAAGAAAACTGAAACATAATGAATCACAGTAGCAGGCCGTTCTCACTATAAGAAATGAGAATTAGGATTATGAAACCCCTTGGGGGACGTAACAAAAATAACAAAACAAGTTCTCAGCTTTTAGGAAAATATCGCCCTGAAAGGTTATCTCTTGTAACCCTGCTTCCGCAGATTATAATTCAGCAGTTGCTGTGGACATCTTTAGCCTCAGGCTTCGTTACATTGGTGTGGAGAGAGAGAAATGTGCAGTTCTCTCTCCTCCTTCAGACACTTAAATCATACCTGGCATCTCCCTCTAGGGAAAAACTTTGGTGCTGGGATTTATACTTATTTATCATTTGTGCTTCCAACATGTGCACTGTGCATTAATTTGTTTCTCAGGGTCAATTTTGGTATCATCATTGCCAGCAGACAATTGTAAGAATAACTCGTAGTTTAGGATTTCTTTACTGATAAGGGTATTCCACAAAACTTTGACAATCAGCTGATGACTGAGCTGGTACTACTGCTAATTCAATGTTGTTGATGTAAGTTGGATGATAAAATGAACCTCGTAAAGGAATGCTACAAAGTCTGTCCCAGAAAGAGGACTTGTGCCTAAATCAGTTGAACTCCCAAAGTCTTCCCAACTCCTGGCCTTTGCTGTACTGATTTGTATGTAGGTTTCCCTTCTCCCTCTCTACTTATATCTTACGGTTTTTTACACAGCACATACTCAACAGATTCTTCTTGCATGGTTGTCAGATTCTGAGATTGTCATCAAGAAGGATTGTAGTCTTTCTTGCACTTGAGATTGAGGTTTAAAGATCTGAGTTTGACTTGGTGATTTTTCAAAGGATCCAGTTCTTTAGGGTAAGAATGATGACTGTCTTGTATTAGAGGTTTCAGGATAAACCTGACCTGTTGCCTATTTGTCTTGGGAATTAACCTGGTGAAATGTATTCACAAGTAATTTGATCCATACTCCCACTTCACTACTCTGTCCTGGCACTGTAGTCTTCTGCACATAAAACAAGATATATCATCAAATTTCAAATTTTTTTTGTTATGATTTTCCCTATTGAAGTTGTCTATGTGATGAAAATATCTTACATAACTTCCTTTGGAAGATATGGATACATTTTCTTAACCTTTTCTGCTTTGGCATTGCACTGAATTTTAGAGAGATTGCTTTAGTTTTTGTGCCTATAGTGGTGACCAACCTTTCTCACCAAGGGCTGAGTGATTTTTGTTGAATGAATGACTTCTTGTATTTTCTATCAGTCTCCTGTGTTTGCCCATCCCCAAACCATCTCCATTTCCCATTTCCTTCATCCTTACTCGTTATGTCCAGCCTCTGCAAACAGTGGCTTTCAGAACATCCCCTCCAGATTCCACTGTTTGAGGTCTTCGCCTTGCCCTCCTTATTTGCATCCTGCCCACTGGTGACCTATCCCCTCATGAGCCATGGCAAGATCCCCGTGGGGGCCCATGTTTCACTTTAGGATATGGGATGATGCCCAGCAACTGTTGTTGGTTTTGTATCCTAACCTCAAGTCTTTATCAATAAACTGCCTTTTAGTAACTGCTTTAAAACATGGCTCACACTGGTTGGTTCTAGTCAAGCCAGAATTCTTCCTACTTGTTGTGTTCTAGCATTTAAAAATGTCCTATGCTCTTCCCTAGAAGTCTTAAATATCCTAATATCTTAGATAGTTTAAGTACACTTTTACCTGGGGTTGGGGCATGAACAGATACTTCTCAGGCCCCACTTGGAGCTGACTCCACCTGTGCTTAATCTAAGAACTAGACCTGATGCTAATGAAAAAAAAAAAAAAAAAAAGAACTCGAACTTCCCTTTCTTAAACCTCACCGTGTCAAGGCACAGCCATGGGTTTGGAAATTTGGGGCATGACTACCCAATCCTTTGACAACATCTTAGGACTGGTATACATGAAGGGAATTCTAAAGTAGTGTTTTTCCTTAAGCTAATGAACTATTCATGAATTTGTCTTTGAGAATCAGAATGCACTGAAGTTGGGCTTGATGCCTTATTAGAGTCAATGATCCACTAAATCTTTATCCTTGGAAACAATCTGTGAATTCTCTTTGTAGCAATACCCTACAACAGAGAGAACTTTCACACTCCCATGCATGCCAGAGAAAAGACCCTGGACCCCACAGCCTACCAGGAAGGGAGAGACATTTGCTCTGCCCATTTTCTCTTTCTCCCCGCCCCCACCCCCCTTAGAATGACCAAAGGCAGGCTTTGGCTGGGAATCACTTTATAGAAAGTGATATGAAGCATAAATGAGCTATAACCAATTTAAGGAAAGCTTGAAACCGGGCATTGGGAAATCTCTGCCAATATGTAATGCTCGTACTAAATTCTGGCTTAGTAGCCGGCCAAAGCAGATTTATAGATAATCCCCACTTATGAAAATGTTCTACTGAGAAGCACTGTCAGTAACTTTTTAATAGTTTATGTGGTAACAATTTAGGCTCTTGTTATTCCAGATACCTCACAGATGTAATGCGCGTGCAAGAGAGAGAAAAAGAGAGACAAAGTGTGTGTGTGTGTGTGTGTGTGTGTGTCAGAGAGAGAGATTGTTTGAGTCACTAACTAGAAAAGTCTAACCACACAAATGCCAAATAAATTATGCTAGCGGGTGGCCGGCTGAATTTAGACATAGGTTCTCCATATTATTCAAATGTCAGTCCATGTTGATCTAACCACACCAATGAAAAGAAAATAAAGAAAATAAAAAATGATTCCTGTTTCATGAGAGCATAAGTCCAGTATCTTTATTTCTGGCACTCCTGGGCATGTCAGCTTACACTTTGCATATTATTTCCACAAAGAGAATCCACACATTTTTCCAGGGATAAAGATTTAGTGAGTACATTGACTCCTTTACATTGACTCCGAAAAGGAGTCAAGCTCATGTATAGTGAGAAACGTGAATGTTTCCTGTAAGAAACTGGTTCTCCAGTAGAGGGGGGTAGTGTTCTGTGCCCCCAACCTGTATCTGTGACCCTTCTGGGCTCTGTTCAGATGAATGAACTGATAAACAACTTTAATTGGGTATCTTATTCTCACAGTACATAACGTAAACAAAGGCCAAATTCAGTGAGCATTTATAGAGCGTGTAATGTGTGGAGCACAGACCAGGTGCATTGGAGGCATTGAAGATGATTGAACGTTGACCTCCGTAGGTGTTCTTGAAGGCAGTGCCCCTTGTAGTCTTTAAGAGAATGGGCTGGAGATGTGGGCACCTTGTACTGGGATCCTGGTGCTGCCACTGTAGGTGAAGTGATTTTAGGGGAAGTTATTTCACCTTTTTCAGTCTCTGGTTTCTCATCCGTAAAATGGGTACAATTGTACCTACCACTTACTTCACCTCTACTAAACTAAAAACAGGGACCTGTTGGAAGGCACACGCGCAGGCAAATACTCCTGTAAGACGAACATGCCATAGTCAAGGTTAGATAAGCTGCTGTGGCAGCAGAGAGTAGAGTGATGCATTCGGACTAGTAATTAGAAGGGATTCAAGGAAAAAGTAACCTTTGAGCTGAGTGTTGAAGGTAATTAAAGTTCTTTTGATCAACGGATGGAGAGGATGTCTGTAAGTGTATGAAGGGCATTCCAAACTGAAGGAACATAGACAATTTCATTTTGTTTATTTATGTCTAAGGCTATAAAACTCATAGTATTTTACAAAGGCAATTCCATGTATCAAAACTATTAAGTTTCATTCAGCAAAAATTATATGTAGTGTAGAATTTCCTATTAAGAGGTTTCCAAATGTCTGAGTTAATTCATCTAGGTACTCCCAAAATTTATGTATTTAAAAGCAACAATGGTTTCTAATATACTTTCTATTTGAAAACATCGACAAATAAAATAATTATTTAAATATTTTTCTTTTTAGGAACAAATGACTTGAGAGCTTCTAAATGTCTAGCGAGGGAAAGTACATTATGATTGGTGGAGTTGATTTATTATTTATATGAATAATTCTAGCTATGATGTGTGGTATCATTAAAAATATTTTTGTTCTTACTTATATATTGTTCAGTGTATAGTCATGATAGACCAGTGATTAATGACAAGAAACAAAAAAACACTGATGTTAAAATAAGAGTGAATCACTTTTATCGTTGAAATTATTTTAATTCTGCAAATTCTTATTCTCAAGTTGATCTTCTCCAGATTTGTAAGTTTCACTCATTAAGATTCTGTAACTCATTAGAATGTCTGTTGTATTTCAAAAACCAAAGTTTTTTAAAGATCATGTATTAATGATTGTCTTTTTGATTATTAGCAATATAGGCATTCACTTACAATGTGGTATTTAGAGAGAAAATATTTGCAAATAGACAACTGAAATCTTATTTTTTAGCTTATTATTCATAAAGAATTAAAGTAATAAAAATCAGCCAGCTGAATTTTTTAAGCCCAAAGTATTAGAGTTCTAAACATCTGGTCATGTCGCTGTAATGCATAGTTAAAATTCAGTGTACATTTTTTACTTTACATATGTTTGAATATTTCCATAATAAAAAATAAAAAATAGTATATGTTTGAATATTTCCATAATAAAAAATAAAAAATAGTATAATGAACCTCACATACCCATCGCCCAGTCTCTGCCTGTCTGCCATTGTTGAGACTGCCTCAGTCTCAACACTCTACCATTCTTATTTTATCTAAATTTCTACACCCTTTCTTATTTTTAACAGTTGTTTTTAAGGTATAATTGACGTACACTGAAATATACAAATCTTGGCTCTAGAAGTTTTACAGATAGATACACCTATGTCACCCATAGACCTCTATCACAAAATTTAACATTTTCATATCTCCAGAAATTCTCTTGTGTTTTTTGTCAGTGAATCCTCTCACTCCCAGACAACCACCATCCTAATTAGATTAGCCTGTTCTAGAACTTCACATAGATGGACTCATATACTATGCACTGTTTTGTGTAAGGCTTTTTTCGCTCAGCATAAGGTCTGTGTGATGCCTCCATTTTGTTCTGTATGGGAGTAGTTCATTCCTTTTTATTGCTTAGTAATATTCCATTATATAGGTATATCACAATTTGATTATCCATTCTATTGATGGACATTCATGTTGCTTATGGCTTTTTACTAATATGGATAAAGCTGCTGTGAACATTCTTGGAAAAGTCTTTTTTGAGGATTTATGTTTCCATTTCTCTTGGTAAAAGATCTAGATGTGGAATTGCTAGGTCGGAGGGTAGATGTATATTTATAATAAGAAAAATTGTCAAACCTTTTTCAAAAACTGTTGTAACCATTTTATATTCTCACTAGAAATGTATTGGAATTCCAGTTGTTTCACATCCTCACCAATATTTGGTATTTTAATTTGCCATAGTGATTGATATCTTGTTGTGATTTTAGTTTGCATTTACCTCATGACTAATTATTTGAGAACTTTTTAATGTGGACAATGGTCTTTTGCATATCTAACCTTGTGAAGTATCTATTCAAGTCTCCCTACCCCTCCATTTTTAACCTGTATTATTTTTCTTGTTGAGTTGTAGTTTTCTTCAAAATGTATTCTAAATACAAGATCTATGTCTGCTTTACGTTTTACACATACTTTTCTGCCAGCCTGAGGTTTGCCTGTTTATTTTCTTAATAGTGTCTTTTGATGAATGGAGTGTTTAATTTTGGTGAAGCTTAATATATCAATTTTTATAGATTTTTGTGATTTTATTATCCTATCTAAGGAGTTTTTGCCTACTCCTAGGATATCAAAGGTATTCTATATTTGTATGACAATATTATAGATTTAGATGTTAAGTTTACATCTATGATTCATCTTAAAGTAATTTTTGTGTATGGTGTGAGGTAGGGGTTGAGGTTAATTTTTTTTCCACAGGGATATATAATTGTTACAGCCTTCCAATGAGGAATATTCCCTTCCTCATTGAATTGCATTGGGGCCTTTGCAAAAAAACAATCAGTCATTTATAAGTGTAGATCTGTTTCTGGAATTCCTATTCTGTTTCATTGATTAATTCGTCTTTCCTTATGGCAGTACTATACCATCTTAATTATGCCATGTAGAGTAAGTTCTCCATCTTTGAGTGTGTGTGTGTGTGTGTGTGTGTGTGTGTGTGTGTGTTTTAATTGCTTTTGGCAATCATAGGCCCTTTACATTTTCATGTCTATTTTAAAACCAGTTTGTCAACTTTTATCTAAAACACCTGCTGAGGATATTATTAGGGTTACATTGAATTCATGAATTAATTTCAGAGAAATGAAGATCTTATATTTTGAACCTTATAATCCATAGACATGATATATATCTTCACTAGGTTTTCTTTAATTTACCTCAGTGATTATTTGTAGTGTTCTATGTAGATCATTCTCTCTCAGGGAGGTTTTACAAAAGAAGTAATCCACAATGCTCGAATGCATCCTTCATATGTAATGAATTAACTTATTGCTTATGCATCTGGAAATGTATTAGCTTGGTAGAATTCTTTGGTGGAATCAAGAGTAGAGTCACAGGTTGGATGTGGTGGCTTGTGCCTATAATCCCAGCAACTTGGGAGGCTGAGGTGGGAGGATCGCTTGAGCCCAGGAGTTCAAATACCAGCCTAGACAACATAGTGAGACCCCATCTGAAAAAAAAAAAAAGGATAGAATCATTAAAATAACTTTTTTGCTTAATTCTCTCATGGATTGGGGCAACATCTTGCAATACTGTGGTATAATATCACAACCAGTATATTGACACAAATTCAGTCAAGATACATACAGTTTCATCAACACAAGGATCCCTTGGACTGCCCTTTTATAGCAGACATAACTGTTTATAAAAGTTTACTTTTTACTTCTGGATGGTATAATTCTAAAGAATATGTTTGGATTTATATTTATTTCAACAATGTCTCTCAATTGGTTTTAATGTTCACTTCTAGAGTTTTATTAGTTTTAAATCTACCATTGATATAGAGCTATTTTATAACTCTAAATAATATACTGCAATTTTTTTATTTGACTCTAGATAATACCTTCTTAACCCCATTATGTAGAATGAGGACATTATCACCCTTCCACCTCACTTCTCTTCTCCTACCCACACTTTCTGTCTTCTGACTGCTGTCAGCTCTATCTTACTTTTACATTGTCTAGGTTTATATATTTTAAATCTAACTTTTATGCTTTCTTGTTTATTATAAGTTGATTTTTAGAGCTGAAAACCAATATAAATTATCTGTAACGTTAAAATTATACAAATATTCTTCACTGCCGAAGCAGATCTTGTGACTGGACCCATAGAGAAGGAATTATTCTGAGCACTAAATCTGTCTTGCTTGAAGTACATATTCAAGCATTATTAAAGCATCATCCAATGGCCCTTTTCCAACAACCTCCTTTTTTTTCCTCAAAATTTTATGACTCTTTAGTTTGCTTCATATTTAGATTATGGTTTTTCATACAGATTTTTAATTTACATAAAGCTTTTAATTCCAGTTCTTTTTTTTTTTTTTTTTTTTTTGCTAAGCAAAATGAATTTATTAACAGCATTACTAAGATTGTCCAACCTCTGAATCATAACTTGTTGAATGAAACCTACTTTCTTGAAGATGTTTTCTTGGAGACTATATCTTCTAATTTGGTCTCACTGGCTTCTAGATCTGTTATATAGCTGTCACTGTGGGATTCCCCCTAATCCCATTTTATTTCTAAATGAATTCCACATTTTCTTGGAATCTATAGTTTTCTGTTTGGGAATTAGTTTTTTCTCCTGTGTGAGTCAGTCTTCAAGTAATTTTTTTCAGTAAGGGTGCATAAGAGGTAAGTGGAATCCTTCCCTGTCTGAAAAGTTCTTATTTTCTCCACATGCTGAATTGTTTTCTTCGGACATCACAGTGGCTGCCGAGCCTCATGGTAGCCTGAGTCCTTTTCCCTTTTTGGTAACCTGAACTGGTCTCTGATAGCTTGTAGGGTTTTCTCTGTATGTTCAGAGTTCTGAAAGTCCACCAGGATATGTCTAGCTATTTTGTCATTTTTCTTCATCCTGTCCAGCAGTTGGTTTGCTCCTTCATTTTGAAACTTGTGTTTTCCTTCAGGACTGGAGAATTTAGGTCTTTTTTTAGTTTCTCTCCTTTGCTTTCTTTGTTCTGTCTTTTTGGAACTCCTAGTCAATAGATATTGGACCTCTTCTATATCTCTAATTCTTTTTATACATTTTCCATCTCCTTTATTTTGCTCTGCTTTATGGGAGAGTTTCTTGACATTTTGTTTTCTGGCCTGTCTGTTGCATTTCTTTTTATTTTCATAATTATAATTTTTTTATTTCTGTAAGCTCTCTTTTCCTCTGATTACTCTTTTAATTTTTTCCCAGTTTAACTTCATGGATACAGTTTGTTCTCAAATGCCTTAGAGGATATCAATTTGAATTTTTATTTAGATCTTTTCTTCTGTTGCTTAAATTATCTATTTTCTCTAGAATCATGTGCTTATGTATTCATCTTGGTCCAATTTTGTGCTTTTGTTTTCCTTAAATGTCTTAGTGATTCTTGTTTTTTCATATATGTTAATTAATAAATAGGGAGATTAATACAGATATTTCTATGTGGGGGATTAATGTTTCCTTCTGTCTTTTTGCTGGTGTAATTTTCCTCTATAGTTGTATTAGTTTGCAACCACAAGAGATCTCTAAAATGTAATCTTCAGTATATTCAATAATATATTGATTTAAAATCATTACTTTAAAGCACTTATTTATCATATACCAAATGAAATGGCAAAATGATCTTTTAAACCCTAAGGAAGGTGATATAATTTTATATTAATATGAGAAGGTTTTGAGAACCAAGTTTAAAACTTGATGATATGAGGAATAGCTGGATTACTAAAATTGAAAATTAGGGCTATCTAAGTTAATGGATTTATTGATGGGCATAGGTTTTCTTTTTCATAGCAAATATCACTCTTGCTTTGTTTCTATTGTGTCATGGTTTGGATACCTATAAACCCCAAATACCTAATTTGTTTTTAGAAGTCATTGGCACACACCCTGTGTGAAGTGAGCACCTCCTGACAGGTTCGCGCTGTGCCAGTTTTCCTCCCTCCTACTCGCTGGCATTTACGGTGCCACTGCCCCGGGCTGAGTGGGCTGGCCCGGAGGCTGGCTCTGGTCCCCGGCCCCTACTGCTGGGCAGATCAGCTGCTCAGGAAGCCGCGTGCCAGCTCCTGAGGGCTGATCACCACTTGCCCCAGGGCAGGAGAAGCCTTGCAGGCTGCCAGATGGGAGTTCTTTAGTTTGTACTTTTTAGTAACTGGTTGTGTCTCTGACTCAGGCTGTTTTATAAGTACACTTAAATTCTCAGAAAACCAGAGTGGCCTTACTTAAGCTGTGATGAATGGGGTGTGGGGAGGAAGGTGGGACAGTGAGACTGAGAATTGTTTTTCTCTGATTCCATGGAGCAGAAATGAGAAGGGAAGGGGCGTGTTTTGTGTCTGACCTGGAATTTTGTTCTCTTCCTTCCTCCCCCAGAGTGACCTGAGTCATGAGGCTGAGAGATTCAGATTACTGTGAATTCTAGTTCTTACTGAACCCAGACTGGACCAGAAGGCCTCAGCATAGCCCTAGGACTTAGTGATCCATTCAGCATCTGTTATGAGTAGAATTATGTCTCCCCCAAATTCCTATGTTGCAGCCCTAACTCCCAGTATCTCAGGATGTGACTGTACTTGGAGACAGGATCTATAAAGAGGTAATGTAGTTAAAATAGCTTAATCCAGTATGAATGGTATATTAGCTCATTTTCACACTGCTGATAAAGACATACCTGAGACTGGGTAATTTGTAAAGGAAAAGAGGTTTACTGGACTCACAGTTCCACATGACTGGGGAGGCCTCACAATCATGGCAGAAGGGGAAAGGCACATCTTACATGGTGGCAGGCAAGAGAGAATGAGAGCCAAGCAGAAGGAGAAACCCCTTATAAAACCATCAGATCCCATGAGACTTATTCGCTACCATGAGAACAGTACGGGGGAAATTGCCCCCATGATTTGATTATTTCCCACTCTGTCCCTCCCACAACACTTGGGAATTATGGGAGCTACAATTCAAGATGAGATTTGGGTGGGGACACAGCCAAACCATATCAAATGTTGTCCTTATAAGAAGAGGAAATCTGGACACAGAGACAGAGAGACCAGACACATCTGTGCAATGAAGCTCATCCATGTGAGGACACAGCAAAAGAGCTGTCATCTGCAAGCAAGAAGAGGGGGCTTAGAAGAACAAAACCGGCCAGCATTTTGGTCTTGGACTTCTAGAGCCTGTGGTATTTTGTTGTTGTCATCTTAGCAACTAGTATAGCGTTTTTAGCCAACAAATCCTGCTTTGTTCCCCGCTGCCCTCTCCAGGGATGGGGGAGGGAGGCATTCCCTGGGCGGAGCCTGGGCAAGGAGCTCTCATCACTGAATCCTAAAACCTGTGTCTCTGATTTTCCATAGATACTGGGGCTATCAAGGAAAGATTTTTGACTCATCTTGCCAAGTTCCAAACTATTTGGATATCAAAGTTAGGTGAAGACCTAGTGTAAGAAATCAGGGAGGCTGTAGTTAGGAGAATTTCACAGGCATGCAGGAGTAAGGTCATGTAGGATGCTAGCTGAGATGTGTTGATAAGCATCAGTTGCCACAGTGATGGTGTGATGGCAATAGAATCTGGAAACTTTGGTTTCCCAAAGAAACTGACATCCTAATAATCTCTTATGATCAGAGATCAAAATCTGAGGTGCCTTGGTTTGGTTGTACAAAACTTCATAAATGGAAATCCTTCTTTCTGTTGGATGTGTCTTATTTCCAACAGAAATAAAATGCCATTGCATTTATCTCCAATGCCATTGCATTATCATTGCCATTTCTAGCAGCAGGATTCTTTAATTTGAGAAAGTTGTTGAATTGTAATGGACCCAGTTCTAACCTAAGTGACTTTGTATAATTCATTGACTCTCTGTGTCTCAGTTTTCCTTTCTAAAAAGGGGGATAATTATTGCATCTCCTCAATACACAGATCATTATTTTGATGTTGTGGGAATGGGGTTTGAATTTGTAGAGAGAGAATGGATTTCAAAAAGGCCTTTCTTCGCCCATTTAATTTGGTCTTGAGAAAATGGTGTAGCCTTTCTGAACCTCAGTTCTCTCCTCTATAAAATGGTGATAGTAATGATTACTCCAATGGGGGGTGTGAGTATTAAATGAGAACGTATGGAGAGCACCTTACATTGATTCCTGCATGTTTTAAGGGCTCTATAAATGTTAGCGCTTGATGATGATGATATTTTAAAATCATTGAAATTACTAACAAGAGGTGAGTTAGTTGCTTTAGGTACTTAAGTATTATGCTGTCCCTTAAAGGGGCATCTGCTTAACAGATAGGTTAGTTGACCATTTAGCATAAGGCTAATGGAAAGGAGTGTAAGATTTAGGATAATGTACAGAGATGTAACTAGGGAATGAGGTCTTGTTCCTTTGACCTACAAATGCTAAACTCTCAGTACATACCATCAAACAGGCTTCCTCTAACTGTAACATGCACATAAATTCCCCGGAAATCTTGTTGAAATGCGGACTCTGATTCAGTATGTGGGGGTCTGGGTTGCGTGCTGACATTCTGCATTTCTAAGAAGTTCCCAGGTGAGGGTGCTACTGCAGCTCAAGTTCCGGATTTTGAGCAGTGAGGTGGCAGAGTGGATGGTAGAGCTAGCTGTGATCCCTATCTGTAACTTTCACTTTTTGTCAACCAATTATTATTATCTATCAACTTACATTAAGCTTCAGAAACATTTCATTTTGACTTTTCATGTCAAATTCCCCACTTCTTGCTATTTTCCTGCCCCTGGCCGCTCTATTTAGTACTTGTCCTTTTTTTTTTTTTTTTCTTATTTAAAGAATAATAACAACAATGACTAATATTTGTCAGGAATCAGGAACTGTTTCCTTAAATTTTCACAACATCCTGTGAGGTAGGTATCATAATTATCCCCATCTTACAGGTGAGAATACGGAGGCACATATAGATAAAATAACTTACCCAATCACCCAACTAGTGAGTGGTAAACCAGAAATATTTTAAGAGTTTATTTAAAGGAGCCCTTTTGTAAATGAGAATCCCCAGGGATAGCTGGCATAGTGCACCCCCTTTATCAGTTTTTGTTACACCCCTTTAGGTTTTTGTCACATTTTAGAAAACGTAGAGCCCCCCTTCCAGGAGCCGGCAACTGTGGCATTCATCCAGAATGCAACTGCAGGCAACTGCAGAGTCTAGGAAGTCCGGGATGTTTTCTCAGAGTGGCACCAGGGCCAGAACCCACACAGCTCAGCTGTGGTTTGCTACCTTATGAGTGAAGGCTGTAAGAGTGAAGGCCACAGCCAGCAGACAGATCCTGTAGGATGTGTTCACATCCTTTTCACCTGCTTCTTTCATAATTTGAGTATAAATTCAATTTTCATCAACCAAATATTATTTTCTATTGATTTACTTCTGAAGTACTGACTTCTGAAAACTTCAGAATATTTTTATTTTTCATCTTACATGGGCAGGGCTTTTGCTGCTATTCTGCCCGTTGCCTCTGTGTCTAGTACTTTAAAAATAATTAAAATAGACTGGGCATGGTGGCTCATGCCTGTAATCCCAGCATTTTGGGAGGGTGAGGCAGGAGGATGGCTTGAGGCCAGGAGTTCGAGACCAGCCTGAGCAACAGCAAGAACCCCGTCTCTACCAAAAAAAAATAATAATAATAATCAGCCAGGCATGGTGGCATGTGCCTGTGTCCTAGCTGTTTGGGAGGCTGAGGTGGGAGGATCACTTGAGCCTGGGAGTTCCAGGTTACAGTGAGCTAGGATCATGCCACTGTACTCCAGCCCAAGTGACAGATCTAGACCATGTCTCTGAAAAAAAAAGAAAGAAAGAAAAGAAAAGAAATAAAAAGAAAGAAAGAAAAAATGCTTAAAATTATATCAGCAACAGCAACACCCCACCTGCAATCCTGAGCTTATATAGCTGTGGGCTGTGCGAGGAAGAGCTGCAGGGGATAGACCTGAACCCTGTGATGGATGACAGGGGCGCGTCCTGTAGGGACTGTGTACTCAGCGATCTGGGGAGAGTGCATGCATGGGTACACGTTGCACAGAGCCTGTGGCTGGTCCACCCCGCCTTGGCTACTCATTCTCTCACTTGCTCTAGTCACTTACACTCACAGGCCTTCATTTTCTTCCTTTCTAAAATGAAAGGATTGGGTAGGATGGGGATTTTTCAACGTGTGTGTTTATTTTTAGCTATGGAATCCTTTATTTAGATGAGGGCTCACCTGGAATCCCAGAAAATAGAACATAAGAGCTGAATTTTCTTTGGTGGAAGTTGGACCCAGAACCAACTCTCCGCCTTCCCCCCGTTGCATCCCTCACCAATCCCAGTACAGCCTCCTCCTTCTGTCAGCTAGAGAACAGCTGGCTCAGATGATGGGAAGCCTCCCTTTAGCTTCCACACTGTGCCTGTGCGCTCAAAGGAATAAAACATGGGGTTTCAGAAGGCCACGGTTTGGGAGGAGTATTTGCTAAAGGCAGTTTTGTTTTTAACTCCAGTGGCTGGTTATTATAAACCCTGAAATGATTCAGCAAGGTGTCCTTGGTGTTAACTTATTTATTTTGAAAGGGAAGCTGAGGCAGGAGAATTGCTTGAACCCGGCAGGCAGAGATTGCAGTGAGCCGAGATGGTGCCACTGCACTCCAGCCTGAGCAACAGAGCGAGACTCCACCTCAAAAAAAAAAAATGCATTTAAACCTTTCAAAATAAATAAGTAGCTGGGACTACAGGCACCCGTCACCACGCCCGGCTAATTTTTGTATTTTTAGTAGAGACAAGGTTTCACCATATTGGCCAGGCTGGTCTCAAACTCCTGACCTTGTGATCTGCCCGCCTTGGCCTTCCAAAGTGCTGGGATTACAGGTGTGAGCCACTGCACCCAACCCGTTTTTTTACTCTATTATTAAAAATATTTTATCCTTTTGAATTTAGACTTTTGTGACTGGAAGTTTCTTGTTTTGGGGAAATATGGAAGATCATTGCAAGGAACAGAGTAGAAAGGTTTTGTTCGTTTTTGACAAGCTCTATAACATAGTGATGAGTATTGAGCAGACTAGCCCATCTTCCTTTCCTGAAGCAATAATCTTCTTGGAAGAGACAAAAGTTGAAAGAGACAAAAGAAGAGACAAGATATGAAAAGTTTCAGAAATCTTTGAAATCTTTGAAGGTCTTTTTGAAAGTCTTCAAAAATCTTTGAAAGTCTTTGGAATAATTAGTTCACTTGAGACCATCAATAAAATGCTTACTTTCATTGGAGACTAGGTATGAATGTTTTACTGTCAGCAGAATTGTTAACTAGAGGGAGTAATACAGAATGTTAAATAAATTTGAAGTCTCCCAAATTAAACTGGAGAGCTGAATTGAAGTCAGTGATCTGGAGTAGCATTCTTATTCTCAGTAGAATATGGCATATTTTCTCTTCCCACTGACTTTGAATGAAGCTTCCACGGAGAAGGTGGTGGAACAGCTTAGTAGTAACACACACTGAATGAACAGTGCAGGAGAGAGAGAATGATGTAGTAATGTATCTTGGGCAGGTATGTGTCTTCTAGGTGTTTGTTTTCTTACCCTCTAACAACAAAAATCTGTATTAAATGTAGCCTTCTGTATATAGCACAGTCAATAAATATCCTCTTTCATTCTCTAGGGGTGAAGCTATGTGTGGAGTATTTTGCAATTGCTGTGGTCATGTATCACTCATGTGCCAAATGAAAGTGGTAATGAATATGGAAGTTATAAAAAATCCACACTATAGTAAGTCGTTATGATTTAACCTAATGCTTCATCTGTTTACAATGAAAGAACGGTAGAATCTCCTCGTTTTTATTTGTTTCCTTTTAGACCTTATCATTACAACTTTTTCAAAGACACCAAGAGTGGAATCCCCTGATTCCTACAACTTATTTGCATCAAATGAGTCACCAAAGAGAAATGTCTGTTGTTTTTGCAGGGAATACAGCATGCATTTTAATCCCCTGTAACGTAGCAGACTGGGAGGGAGTGAGAGGCAGAATGAAATGGGTAAAAAGGAGAAGAGAGCGACATAGAAAATCCATCACTGTAAACTTCTTAGCTGTGTGTGCAAATGTAGAAACTGTTTTATGGATACCACTGAGTGCATTCCACTTCTAATTATTCATTTATATGAAAAAATTCATGCAAATAACAGCATTGATATTAATTAATTGGCATCCACGTGCATTCTTTCAGCAGAGCTACAAGAAAAAGCTGTGAGAATGTTGAGGTGGAGCCATTGATCATGTCTCATAATAGCACAGAGATCAAGACATACAGACCTGAGTTCAAATCTCTGCTCTTCTGCATACAAGATGTGACTCTGAAAAAATTACTCGCTTTAGGCTTAGTTTTCTCACCTTTTAAAGAGGGATTCATAATTATCCTTATCTCCTAAGGTTGTTAGAAGGAACAATTGAAAGATGCATGTCAGAAATGTTTACTATAGTCAGAAAAACTATTTGAAAAATATTAGCCAGGGCCAGGTGAGGTGGCTCTGGCAGCACTTTGGGAGGCCAAGGCAGGAGGATCACTTGAGGTCAGGAGTTCGAGACCAGCCTGGCCAACATGGTGAAACCCTGTCTCTATTAAAAATACAAAAATTGGCTGAGTGTGGTGGTGCATGCCTGTAGTCTCAGCTCCCTGGGAGGCCGAGGTGGGAGAATCGCATGAACCTGGGAGGCGGAGGTTGCAGAGAGCTGAGACTGCACTACTGCACTCCAGCTTGGGCGACAGAGCAAGACTCCATCTAAAAAAAAAAAAAAAGGCTTTTGCAGATGCTGCCGCCACCAGGAGCCCTTTACTATCAGCCATGGTCAATCCCACGGTGTTCTTCGACATCGCCCTCGGTGGTGGGCCCTTGGGCTGCATCTCCTTTGAGCTGTTTGCAGACAAGTTTCCAAAGACAGCAGAAAACTTTCATGCTCTGGGCACTGGAGAGAAAGGATTTGGTTGTAAGGGTTCTGCTGTCACAGAATTATTCCAGGGTTTATGTGTCAGGGTGGTGACTTCATATGCCATAAAGGCACTGGTGGCAAGTCCATCTACGGGGAGAAAGTTGATGGTAAGAACTTCATCCTAAAGCATATGGGTCCTGGCATCTTGTCTATGGCAAATGCTGGACCTAACACAAACGGTTCCCAGTTTTTCATCTGCACTGCCAAAAGTGAGTGGTTGGATGGCAAGCATGTGGTCTTTGGCAAGATGAAAGAAGGCATGAATATTGTGGAGGCCACGGGGTGCTTTGGGTCCAGGAATGGCAAGACCAGCAAGAACATCACCATTGCTGACTGTGGATAACTTGAATAGCTTGACTTGTGTTTTATCTTCACCACCAGACCATTCATTTTGTAGCTTAGGAGAGCACCCTCCACCCCGTTTGCTCGCAGTATCCTAGAATCTTTGTGTTCTTTCTGCAGTTCCCTTTGGGTTCCATGTTTTCCTTGTTCCCTATGTCTAGCTGGATTGAATAGTTGAGTTAAGTTTATGATTATGAAATTAAAACTACATAACAACTATAAAAAATTAGCCCCATTTTGGGGTGGTGGTGGCAGATGCTAAGGGGCAGCATCAAGCAGTGACTGGGATAAGCATCAAGTCAGGAAGTGGATTTCCATGTACTCACTACTCTTCCCTGTCCAGCTGATTGTTGAATGTAGAGAGTTCAGTTTTCTGTGTGCTAGAAATTTCATCTCAAATCTTTTTTGAAAGATACTGATCATAAAGAGGAAAAAAAAATCAAAAAGAAAAAGAATTCGGAAGGAAGGAGGCAAGGAAAGGAAAAGAAAAAGAGGTAACAGAAAAGGTGTAGCCAGGCGCAGTGGCTCACACTTATAATCCCAACACTTTGGGAGGCCAAGATGGGTGGATCACTTGAGACCAGGAGTTCAAGGCCTGCCTGGCCAACATGGTGAAACCCCGTCTGTACTGAAAATACAAAAATTAGCTGGGAGTGGTGGTGCACTCCTGTAATCCCAGCTACTCGGGAAGCTGAGGCATGAGAATTGCTTGAACCCTCAAGGCGGAGGTTGCAGTGAGCCAAGATCGAGCCACTACACTCCAGCCTGGGCAACAGAGTGAGATTCTGTCAAAAACAAAAACAAAAACTGTGGGTGAACTCTGTCAAACTCATTCTAAGGTAGATAGGATGGCTATTATTGGCCCATTTTACAGATTTGGAAGACAGGTGATTTGCCTAGGGTCATTGGTGAGCTGATGATAGGACCAGGACAAGAAGCTGGGTCTTCTGCCTCTTCCTGGTCTGGTACATGCTGGATGGCAGCTCCTGCCTGAACTTGGTGAACTGCCCTGTACAGTAGCCATGAGGTAAGAGAAGCAGCCTGCTACGATGGCCTCCCTCCCTGCAGCCTCTGTAGAGACAGGGACTACCCATCAGCCATCTTTGTGAAAGAGATTAATTCAGGAAAATCTCTTGAAAGTAGAATGTGACTCAGAAAAATGATTCTTCTGACGTCAGTAACAAGAACCCCTCCCTACACACATACAGTCTTTGAGTATTCAGACGTTTTGCAAAAGGCGTAAACAGCCTTTGGGTATACGCTAAATTTTTGGATTGCTGAACTTGCCTTTTATATCACCCTACCATTACTTCAGGCATGAAAATGGCTTTGGCATCTTCTCTGATTACTGGTTCATCCTGAGCTGTTTTAGTATTCTTGAAAATAGTTTTAGTATCCTGGGCACGGTCTCTGATTCTAGCTGCTTATGTCCAAACCCCAACTATACTCCTTGTTAGCGGAGTGACTTAGGGCAATTTCTTTAACTTCTCACCTTTTCTTTAACTGCTTCATCTTTAAAATGGAGATGATGATGGTCCCTGCCCTAGAGGGTTATAAGAAATCAATGAGGGGAATCTGCAGAGAGTGAGCCCTCAGTCAATGTGAGCTATGAACAATAATGAGGCCATTTCTTTGCAGTTTACGAAGCATTGCAGTTTATGAAGTTTATAGGACCAATGATTTGGGCTTATAGTTGAATATCATTGGAGTACAAGTTCAGGGAAAATGACAAATCATTACTTTTTTCCTGTGCCTTTTCTAGATAAAGTCTAGAAGTTTCTTGATTACATGAGTTTTTTCATATAAAAAGAATAATGAGAAGTGGAATGCACTTAGTGACTATATGTCATAGGGGTTGATAACAGAAAAGCTCAGGAATTTTCATTTCCAGTCACAAAAATAATTTCACGGGATCCACCAATTTCCAGCAGAAATTGGAATCGTAGCACAGAGGACGTAGTTGTGTGCTATAAAGACCATTTCTAGGTTAAGCTTTCTGTTTAAATGTGTGGTGAACTGCACACTCCTTTTAGTAGGTGAGCAGAACCTAATAGTTCTGGAAACTGATCACCAACAAAGTCGTATAGCTGAGCTTGGGTTGGGACCAATGATTTGGGCTTATAATTGAATGTAATTGGAGGACAAGCTCAGGGAAAATGCCAAATCATTACTTTTTTCCTGTGCCTTTCTAGATAAAGTCTAGAAGTTTCTTCTTCCTTATTGAATCTGACCTTTTAAGAAATTTAGTTTTTATCTTTCCCAGTGGAATCATTTTTCATGTGGAATTCAATTTGCTTCAAGTTTCTGTCTCTTCTGCTTAGTTTAAAAGATGAGGTCAAGGCCCTGTGAATGTTTTGTTACTGATACCTGCTATTTTTCACTCTCAGCCCTGTCATAAATTACACTGTGGTAAGGTTTGTCTCCTATTCTGTAATTGCAAAGCAGGCCTAGGCCAGGTCTTTTAACATAATCTGTTGTGAGGTATGCTGTTTGCCTAAGAACACAGCAGCATCTGTGTTACCAGGGTATGATAGCATCACTATCAGTCATACCTTAATTGCAAACAGAGCCAAGCATGCTGGCCTATTGTAGCCATTCAAAATGTCGCAAGACAGAAGAGAATTGTCCTCCTTACACATCCTATGCTGGGCCTTGGGCAAGTCCCTAAATTATTCTGGCTTTAAGACTTCTTATCTTTGAAACTGTGGTGGAAATTATCTCTAAAACCCTTTCTAGCCCTCTCCTTCCTCAGAGAAATATTTTCCAAGCTCTGTTTCATGGGAAGTTCAGAGTTGTACTGGGTTGAGGGTTCTCTGGTTGAATAAATTCAGGAAATGCTTCTTATCTTATTTATCTCTTAGTTACAGGCACACCTGCGTATTAATACCTAGTAAGTCCATGGTTAAGAAAACTGTTTAACAATATTTAATTAAGCATTTCTCAAATACAGGTGAAGATACAATTTTAAGCGTTTGTATTTGCTTTGCTAAGTGACAGTCACTTTCCTGTGAAGGCTTCTAGAAGTGTGGTTGGGAAAGATTTCTGCTCTGTGTTTCTAAGATGACTGAATCAGATAAGGTAAGGAATACACAACCATGTCTCTGATTTCAAAATGACATGGTATAAGCTCCATTGCTATTTAATTAGAAAATGGTTGTGTGAGGCCGGGTGCTGTGGCTCATGCCTGTAAATCGCAGCACTTTGGGAGGCAGAGGTGAGAGGATTATGTGAGTCCAGGAGTTTGAAACCAGCCTGGGCAATATAGGGAGACTCTGTCTCTATTAAAAAAAAAAAAAAAAAAAAATTAGCTGGGCGTGGTGGCACGTGCCTGTAGTCCCAGCTACTCGGGAGGCTGAAGCAGGAGAATCAGTTGAACCCAGGAGGTCAAAGCTGCAGTGAGCTGTGATTGTGCCAATGCAATCCAGCCTAGGTGACAGAGTGAGACCCTATGAAAGCAAGCAAGCAAGAAAGAAAGAGAGAAGAAGGAAGGAAGAAAGGAAAAGAGGAAGGAATAGATAAAATTGTGCATTTTAAACAAGTTTCTAAGCAGTTGGCTTCACCTCTTTTGTTTTTGTCTTTTTTTTTGAGACAGGGTCTCACCCCGTCATCCAGGATCGAGTGCAGTGGCGTGGTCATGGCTCACTGCAGCTCCAATCTTCTGGGTTCAAGCAATCCTCCTGCCTCAGCCTCCTGAGTAGCTAGGACTATAGGTGTAGGCCACCATGCTTGCCTAATATTTTTTTAATTTTTAGTAAAGACAAGGTCCTGCAATACTTCCCAGGCTGGTCTGAAATTCCAGAGCTCAAGCTGTCCTCCCATCTCAGCCTCCCAAAGTGCTGGGATTACAGGCATGAGTCACCACACCTGGCCAGTTTCTTGACTATAATAAATCATCAACCAAATTATCTGTGGTTCAACTAACACAAGTCAAATTTGGAGGACTATGATTAGGAAAGAATCACTTTATTGCTTAATGTTCAAAAAAAATCAAAGTTTCAATATTGGATTGCCTACTCCCCCACTTTGCCCCTGTCCTGCCTTGTAAAAGGCAAGGAACCAATGCAATGCAGGTTATTTTTAAACTAGAACCCTATTTTAGCCCCTGAAAATAGCTGTTGCTCTGCCCTTGGTTTCTTCTCTCATTTAATATCAAGTAGGAATAATACTTCGAGATTTAAAGGAGTAGGAAAAACAAGCCTCCATTACATTTTAAATGAAGGCTAACAAGAATAAAAAAAAATGCAAGGATAAAAGACTTCCATCCTTATGGTAAAAATCCCAAGACACTAACAAAAAACACGTTAGGCTAAAATATGGAATCACTATCATGAGAATGCAAGGCATTAGGCGCAATCAGAAGATTTCAGTTGATACGACTGGCCTTTGGCAGCAGCTGACACATGACAGTTCTGCAAATGGCAAGCATTTTATCAACGAGCAATCCAGTCGTGATTCGTTGTCTGGCGCCTGGTGCTATAGCCAAGTCAGGAGGACGTTATCAGAGGCACCAAGTTCCAGGCAGTAGCCTGGACCAGGGAAAGGGCACATAGGGTGACACATGAGGATGGCTGTCTACTCGAGTCATTTCAAAACAAAACAAAAAAGCCACTTAGCGGGGGAAGACAGTAAGCCGGGACTCTTCAATTAATCAAACTTTGTATTTGCCCAGTGTGTTTCAAATAGTCTTCTTTTTCAGTGGATTGATTATAGGCCTTACATTAAATTAATAGCTCACAATGGGTGTTCTTGGTTACATCTTTATTGGAGGAATTAAATGTTATACCCTCACACTGAAAGCAATTATGCCAGTTTCCTCCTATTTCTTAGCCAATATGTGTATCTGATGCCAAGGATATTTGTCCTAAGGGTCTTTTTCCATTTAAACTGTCTTTGTGACTTTTCCGATATGCAAAATTCCTGGTGTTCACAAATAACTGGGAGAAAAGTTGGATTGTGGGTGGTGGATAATCTAGCCCAACATCAGGGCATTACTGACGAAAGGAAAAATATGCCTCTTTCCTGAGTCTTTCCGGATGAGGTCATTGTTTTCAGACAGTGTGTATACCTAATAGAAAAAGGCTCAAAGTCCACGGCTCGTCTCATACCAGGAGTTTGTCAGGGAACTGTTTCCAAAACCATAATGAATAATCAGGCTGTTCGTAAAAGAAGCCTCTCCAAGTAATAGTATTTTTTAAAAATTCTAGTATTGAAGAAACTAATTAAAAGCCCATCTGGTTGAGATAGTAATTTATTAAGGAAAAAGAGGAGGCAGAAGGCTTGGGAAAAATCGATCCTTTTCTTTCTTTGTTTCATGCATTTCAATGATTGTGAAATAATAGCGACCAAAGTCTGGATTCTGGATTGTGCAGAGTGCAGGAAAATCCTAGGAACATTCTTGGCGTGTTCTAATAGTGGCTTCCCAGAAACGAGTGTTTTCAGCGGGTGTGGCGTCAGTGAGCTGATGTGCTTTTGCAAGGGGTCTCTTTAGAAGTGGTAGGGGCAGGGTCGAGAGAAGAAGGGGATGTAGACTCTGTACACGAGGAAGGAGCTAGACTCACTCAGGAAACTCCCCATTCTTCCTGCGCTGGCTGTGGCACACCCACCGGTGGCACACCCCTCCCTCGGGTCCAGTTCAGCCTACAGACTCCTGGGAGGAGAGCCAGGGCCCCAGCCTCTCCTTTGAGGAGTGTTGCAGCCTTTCTGTGTGCCAGATGCCTAGTGAAGAAAAGCTGAAACCCTGGAGCTTTGTGCATGTTAATGACCTTGGAAATGACTGAGCTCATGGACCCTCATCACACCATCGGAGACTACAAAGGTTAGACCGTCCGTTTTGTAAACTCAGCATATATTCTGTCTGGGGTGGACCGTGTCTTTAAAGATGAGAAAAGATGCAGGGCTTTTCCATTTGATAAAATTGTTTTACACTTATTATAGTAAATGTCAATCTATTTCTGTGATAGTATATATCTGTATAAAATGCACATCTTATTTGTCAATGTATTTACAGATATTCTTAATGGAATAGGATGTTAAAATCGACGTGTCTGTTTTGTAGCAGGAGCCCAGCTCAACTCAACCAACAGTAGGTTGGTCCTTTGAGCACATAAAAAGGCATCTTCAGTGACTGTGAGCAAACACCTGTGATCCTATTTCTGGGCATTTTGTTTGAGTTTGGATGCCATCTCTAGGATGCTTTCCCTACAGTTGTGTTTGATGGGAGAGTTTGTTCCCTGGTAAGGCTGGCTTCAGGAGTTCCCTGGCTGGTCCTGCTCAGCATCCCCAGGGACGGACAGCCAACACGTCCAACAGAGCTGCAGAGGGTGGCCCCACACAGTCTCGCAGGCTGCTCCATTGAAACCTAGGAACTGTGGCGATCGGTTGCTGATTCCTTTGATACTGGACCCCTTAAGATAAGAGAGTGTAACTTATTTTGGTTCCTGGAGAGTAGACTCGTGGGTAACTCCAGATAAGGCAGATCAGCTGGGCTGCCTCCCTCCTTCACTTCCGATCTCGCCACTCTTCTCTGTTTCGCAGGACCTCCGGTGAGCTTAGGTTTGCCTTTGTACCCAGGACTGGTAGGACTGGGGAGCCGGGTCTGCTACACTTCACATGTACACACTTGTTAAGAGGTACAAAGGAATCCGAGGTTGGCACATGCTGTAACTGATGAATAATTCATGGTGGCTTTTTATGCCACACAGTTTTCTCCTGTAAATGAGCATGATTTTGAAAGACCATGCTGATTTAAAAGCCCAGTAATGTGGTTTCCTATTCCTCACTGACCTGCCTTAGATGTTTACTGGAAAGACGACAGTTGACAAACATTAGAATAGTAAAATTTGAAGTTGACAATGGCCCCACGTGGGTGGTCAGCCAAGAACTCTGCTCCAACGCTTCCCTCCCCTGTTCTTTCTAAAGGATAACGTCACCTCAGGTTTACACAAGATTCTTTGACACTCTGGACTTTCCTCAAATATAGCATCTGAATTTTAATAAGGATACTATGCATATTAATTAAAATGCATTCATGTATTCCTGATATATTTAGAGTGGAAAACTATGATGCTATGTCTTTTCCAACTGAATGGGGTCCTAGTGATAAAATTAGAATATCTCAAGATGTCTAGATGTCTTTTATTTAAATGAATTTAAAGTCCTCTGTTTTTCTTGTACTGTACAAAGAGTGGATTTTAGTTTGGATTTCCAGAAAGATAGGGCAGGTTTTGGAAGAAATCTTACATGCAGAGAGACTGTAAGTAAACAGAGTAAGTGATACATCTAATTATATTTTTAGTGGTCAAACCAGAAAGAACAACTTTCTTTCTCTTCCTTGTTTTTTAACTACTCTCCTCCCTTCTACTCCGTGGCATATTTTTAAGGTATTTGGAGTCTTTCCACTTGCTACCAGCTGGAATCTACAGAAACCGTATCTCTAGAACACTCAACAGTTGACTTGAAGTTCAGTCATAATTAAATTGGAAGTTCGCAAATTATTCTGAGACTTAAAAACAGGCACACCTTATGTTTGGAACATAAGGGGTTTTGCTACTCTGCATTGTTTTAAATGTACTCTCTGTAGGGAACACAGGCAATAATTTTAATTAACTTTTTTTTTTTAAACAAAAGGATATTTTAAAAGGATATGTAATAAACAAGTCTGACCCTGCTTACATTTTATTTCTTATTCTCGGTAGTTGGTTCCATGATGCTTTAAAACAACAGCAAAGCTTGCAGCTGTTCATCCATCTCTCTTTAGTAAGAGAAGATCATCCTGTCCTTTCTCTCCTGGCACACCTTGAAAGCATTAGCTAACTAGATGGCTGTTGATTTAAGACTTTGATACAGTGACTTACAACCTCCTGCTGTAAAGGATATCCTTAGAGCTAGTGTTTGCATACAATTAATAGTAATTTAGGCCTTTGAGATATCCAGCCGTTAATTTTATGTTAAAATCTGACTGCTGACATGTATATCTCCATCATTAACATACTTTAAATGTTGGGGTGGTAGCCAGGATAGCAATTCAGAGTATTGGGATTTTACAAGACTTACCACTATTCATTTCCAAAAAGAGGGAAAATGCATCGTGCTGATTAGCATTGCTTTTAGGTTTCATATGAGAGAATGGAAATGCCGGACAGGTTTTCCTGCTTCCAAAGGCAGTCACAGCTGCCACTGCAAATGAGCCCTGCCACAGTTGCTGACCAGTGGGTCAGTCAGAGCATGACATGGCCAGGAACGTGCCCAAGGAGTGGGAACAGGCAGCATGCTGGGAGAATTGGGCCCTGGATTTCCATGAAACTGTCAGCAATAGAATGAGTCTTGAGAACTTCTGTCTGCGTCATAGGCTCCCTAGGCTTGTGACCACACCAGGGTACCTTGAAGATCTTCCTGAAACAGAAATTCCCCAAGCCTAGTATTACTTTTCTTTATAATATTTCGCCTGGGAAACATATGTCCTGCTGACATGTGAATTGAAGTGGTGTAGAGAGTTAGAAGGGGATGTAGTATATTTACACAGTGCTCTTGGGAAAATGCCAGCATGTTAATGGGGTGGTATTATTTTGTGGGAAGCATATCCCTGGTGACTATTTTTAAATGATTTAGGCCAGGCACAATGGCTCACACCTATAATCCCAGAATTTCGGGAGCCTGAGGCAGGCACTTCGGTTGAGGTCAGGAGTTCGAGACCAGCCTTGCCAACATGGTGAAACCTCATTTCTACTAAAAATACAAAATTAGCCAGGCATGGTGGCACACGCCTGTAATCCCAGCTACTCGGGAGACCGAGGCAGGAAAATCACTTGAACTCTGGAGGCAGAGGTTGCAGTGAGCCAAGATCGTGCCACTGTACTCCAGCCTGCGGGCAACAAGAGCAAAACTCTCTCTCTCAAGATAAAAATTAAAATTAAAAAATATATTAAATGGTTTAAATGGTTCAGTAGCCCCATTTTCCATATATAAGGTAATGCTGGTTGTATGAATAGCTAAATATACCTGCAGATTCATGGATTAATCAGCTGCTTCACTGATTATGGCTCTTGGCCCCACCCACATCTTTATTTTTTTACGTTTAGAGTGACTCTGACTGTAATAGTCTGTCTCTAATTGGTAGCTTCGTCAGGGAGGGTCTGCTGATGAGTCATGGAGCCACCCCTGTACTTGGCATTAGAGCTGTTAATTAACATTCTGCTGTAATTAATTTACAAGCACTTTTCTTTTTAAATTTAAAAAAAAATTTTTATTATTATACTTTAAGTTCTAGGGTACATGTGCACAACGTGCAGGTTTGTTACATATGTATGCAGGTGCCATGATGGTGTGCTGCACCCATTAACTCGTTATTTACATCTGGTATGTCTCCTAATGCTATCCCTCCCCACTCCCCCCACCCCACAACAGGCGCCAGTGTGTGATGTTCCCCTTCCTGTGTCCAAGTGTTCTCGTTGTTCAATTCTCATCTATGAGTGAGAACATGCAGTGCTTGGTTTTCTGTCCTTGAGATAATTTGCTGAGAATGATGGTTTCCAGCTTCATCCATGTCCCTACAGAGGACATGAACGCATCCTTTTTTATGGCTGCATAGTATTCCATGGATATGTGCCAATTTTCTTAATCCAGTCTATCATTGATAGGCATTTGGGTTGGTTCCAAGTCTTTGCTATTGTGAATAGCCACAATAAACATACGTGTGCATATGTCTTTATAGCAGCATGATTTATAATCCTTTAGGTATATACCCAGTAATGGGATGGCTGGGTCAAATGATATTTCCAGTTCTAGATCCTTGAGGAATCGCCACACTGTCTTCCACAATGGTGGAGCTAGTTTACAGTCCCACCAACAATGTAAAAGTGTTCCTATTTCTCCACATCCTCTCCAGCACTCCAGTCACTTCCTGACTTTTTAATGAT
>NW_012108697.1:934617-936023 GCF_000951045.1 Mandrillus leucophaeus
TAGTTCTCCTTGAAGAGGTCCTTCACATCCCTTGTAAGTTGGATTCCAAGGTATTTTATTCTCTTTGAAGCAATTGTGAATGGGAGTTCACTCATGATTTGGCTCTCTGTTTGTCTATTATTGGTGTATAGGAATGTACAATCACTTTTCAACAAGTGGCAGGCACCATGTTAGGTACTGTTCAGAATAAATCTCTGTCATTTAGAATGATAATCCTGGAAGGTCCACTGGCATATATGGGCAACTAACCAACATGAGACATTATGTAATGACCTGAGTAGAATGGAGAATGCAAGTGTTAGGATAAATGATGTGAGAGGATGTCATCATCTAAAGATGTTAGAACGCTGGCTAGGGAAGGCCCGGGGGATCCTTCGGGATATAGGTGACCTTGCTGGCTACAAGGGGCAGATCTGAGCATGGGTCACTTCTCACCGTGGCTGCAGTATGAAGGAAGGGTGCCTCTTGTCCTCAGAAACCATTTCTGCCACTTCCTCACTGCCAGAGCCACAGAAGATTCGGGATTTATTTTCCCCCTTGTTAACATGATTGTTCTTTGGTAAATTTCGAAGTGATTTTAACAAATATAAATGCATGATTATGGACTTGTAGAAGGAAAGCATACTCCTTTTGAGAATGATACACTGGTGAAGTGCTTGAGCTCTAGAAGCACAGAGATTTGGTCAGATGGCAGCTTGGATACCTACTAGCTTGGATAACCTTGGCCAAATTTCTCAACTTCTCTAAGCCTCAGTTTCCACATCTGTAAAATAGAGATAACAATACTGTCTGCTTTACGACTGTGAGGATGAAGTGAGAATATCTATAAGACTCATGGCACAGTGCCTCCCACATAATAATGAATGGGTTATATAATTGGCAATTAGAGTTCCATCTGGGAGATTCAGATTCTTGCAAATTATTTATATCGTTGAATAGTGCTATGAATCCGAGGCCTTGATTCCAGTTTGGTAATTTTATTTTAGTTTTATGTCTGAGTGTTTTGCTTATTTTTAATTATACAAATCATACAAGAATAGGCTTTCATTGTAAAAATTTCAAACACTACATGAGAGGCAAAAGCTCCCTTTGACCGCTGCCCAAACTTAGGGGATAACAACTATTAACTGTTTTATTTATCTATTTTCTTTTCATCAAAGTAATGCATATTCCTAGTTTTAAAAGGCAGATAGTGGCTTCTCGCATGAATGGGAGACAAAGAAATGAGAGAGCCAAGTAGTATAGAGTTTTTCAGGCCTGACTTCTTAGGATGACCAAAACTGGGACATTTCTGTTCCAGAATGTGGCTTTTCCCAATGAGACATTTTGCGTTTTTATATTTCACGGTTGAATCAACACGCAATTTATTAAAAGGTTTAAGTTTTTTTTTTTTTTTTTTTTTTTTT
>NW_012108697.1:936486-942728 GCF_000951045.1 Mandrillus leucophaeus
TCTCTCTCTCTCTCTCTTTTTTTCTTTCCTTCTTTCTTTCTTCTTCATCATGCTGACACAAGAGAGAATGTGGAAATATGCGTGACCTCTTGATGGCTAAGTTCATAACTGGCACACTGTCACTTCTTTATTCTGTAAACCAGATGAGTCACATCAGCAATTCCAGTCTCAAAGTGAGAGGGCATTCAAAGTTACATGGCAAAGGGCATGGATATAAGGAGGGGTGATAAATTCAGCCAATTGTGTAATCCACCATAGCTTCTACGCAGTAGCAGTGGTATTGGCATGAATGGACATTTACTGAGACTCAGTGAATTGAAATTATTATGCTCAGTTAACCTGAAATACTTTATTCTTGGTTTAAAAAAGAAAATAAAAAGACAATCTAACCCTTAGGGAACTTTCTAACAAACTGAAGGAAATGGTATACAGATGAAACCAATGAATAAAATGTTTATAGAGCAAAAAGCTAAGAAATACAAGATTTGAATGCGTTGCGTGATTAGCCTAAAGCATACTTTTTCTGTAAAGGGCACAATAGTAAATATTTGAGTCTTTGTGAGCCCAATGGTCTCTGCCGCAACTACCCAAGTCTGAGATGGTAGCACAAAAGCAGCCATAGACAATACATAAATAAATGGACACAGCTGCTTTCAACAGAACTCTATTTACAAACACTGGCAGCAGGCATTAGTTTACAGACCACTGCCCTAGACTACCGAAAGAAATAAGAAAGAGTCAGCTATAGAAGACTTCTTGAAAAAGAATCCATGGTTTCAAAGGCGATAAAGATTAGTTTATCTTAACAAGACATGCTTTAGAAATGAAGTCAGAAAACAATTATGTGGTTGTTCAATAAATTTGCCAACAGGTTAATGTAGTTAGTTCAGTCGGAATGAAAACAATAATGAAAACTCATCATTCTTTCAAAATATTACTTGGTACAAATTATTTCTGCTCTGAAAGCCTGTTTGAAAACCAGTTTGCTAAGAAGGTTCATGTTTTTGCTTAGCTGGAGAATGAGGAAAAAAAAGGATTAGAAATAAAATGAAAGAAATACCTAATTAAAATGATTTGATTTTATGCCACTTTAAAACATGTATTTGATTGATGTGACCTACATGTGTGTAAAGGAACTAAAGGAATTAAAAAAGAATGGTTGGTTTTTAACCATCAGGAAACCATACGAATTCAAATGAGTATTTTTCTATTGTCAGTTGTATTCACCCAGATTTTACTCACCAATTTTCATGTGTTTCCTCTCCATATTTGGAGAGAGAATAAAACCTGGAATGCTGTTACAAAATGAACAGTTTTTCGCTAGAAATCTTTAATACCAGTTTACTCAGTTACAGTCAACTTGTAGTTGGGAACCTGAGGTTAGATGATTTCTTTTTTATTTTTATTTTTTTGAGACAGAGTCTGACTGTTGCCCAGGCTGGAGTGCAGTGGCGCAGTCTCGGCTCACTGCAACCTCCACCTCCCAAGTTCGAGTGCTTCTCCTGCTTCAGCCTCCCAACTAGGTGGAATTAAAGGCGTGTGCCACACACCTGGCTCATTTTTTGTATCTTTTGGTAGAGACAGGGTTTTGCCATGTTGGCCAGGATGGTCTTAAATGCCTGGCCTCAAGTGATCCTCCCGCCTCGGCCTCCCAAAGGGCTGGGATTACAGGCGTGAGCCACTATACCCAGCCAGTTAGCCAGATTTCTGCTGATTAAATCCAGATACAGAAGAGTTTGGAGTGTAGCTTTAGGAAAGGTGGGAAGGTAGAATGCTCCTTGGATAAGAGGCTTAATTCTATTAAGATTTTTCTCAGGCTTTATACTTTTCTCAGATGTTTCTGGGTTTTTTTGTCCTGATGGCAATGTCATAATACACACAGAAGAAGGAGCGTGAGGGGGATTGTTTTATTTTATTTCATTTCATTTCACTATTATTTACTGAGCTCCTACTATGTGTCAATCACCATGCTTGGACCTGGGGATACAGTCATGAGAAAGGTGGCAATGAATCTTCCCTTTGTGGAGCTCATGGGCCAGCAGCAGTGGCAGACAAGTGGACCATAGCATGCCAAGGGTTCCAGGAGGGTCCCCCAGAGGGAGGGAACCAGGCTTTTCAGAAGTAAGAGGGATTTTTCTTGAGGTTGATAAACTTGACCAGGCACGGTGGCTCATGCCTGTATTCCCAGCACTTTGGGAGGCTAAGCGGGGGTGGATCACCTGAGGTCAGGGGTTCGGGACCAGCCTGGCCAACATGGTGAAACCCCATCTGTACTAAAAATATAAAAATTAGCCAGGCATGCTGGTGCTCGCCTGTACTCCCAGCTACTCAGGAGGCTGAGGCAGGAGAATCGCTTGAACCCAGGAGGTAGACGTTGCAGTGAGTTGAGATCATGCCACTGTACCCCAGCCTGTGTGATACAGACTCCGTCTCAGAGAAAAAAACTTCATACTGATTTTACATACATGTGATTAAAATAAAACTGCACATTGAAAGGACTTAGGAGTCTCCATTCCTAGTCATTAAGCCTGAGATTGGCAATAAAATTGAAAGGAATTCTTGAGAGGTTTTGAGAACACAGTGTTCTGAAATCCCCCGAGTTTCTTAGGAATACCATTTTCCCAGGAAACATAATCATATAAATCCACTCTCATGGTTACTGATTGTTCTCTTTCTTTCTTTCTTTCTTTCTTTCTTTCTTTCTTTCTTTCTTTCTTTCTTTCTTTCTTTCTTTCTCTTTCTTTTTCTTTCTTTCTTTTTTTTTTTTTAGACAGAGTGTTTTTTGAGATGGAGTCTAGCTCTGTTGCCAGGCTGGAGTGCAGTGTCGCTATCTCGGTTCACTGCACTCTCCGCCTCGTGGATTCAAGCCATTCTCCTGCCTCAGCCTCCCGAGTAGCTGGGATTATAGGCATGTGCCACCACACCCAACTAATTTTTGTATTTTTAGTAGAGACGATGTTTCACCATGTTGGCCAGACTGGTCTCGATCTATTGGCCTCATGATTCACCTGCCTCGGCCTCCCAAAGTGCTGTGATTACAGGTGTGAGCCATCACGCCCGGCCACATTTTCTTTTCATTTGTTGTTATATCAACTGTGTTTCCTTCTTTTCTTGAGAAGTCATCTTCCCCTGCTGTCAGGTAATTTCCTTTCTTCTGGTTATGCATTGAATTGTGTCCTTACAAAAGATGCTGAAGTCCTAATCGCCAGTACCCGTGACTGTGACCTTACTTGGATCGCCTTAAGAGACCATCAAGTTAAGATGAGGTCATGAGGGTAGGCTCTAACCTAACATGAGGTGTCCTTAAAAAAAGGGAAATTTGGATGCAGAGATGGACACGCATAGGTAGAAAATGGCATGAGACACAAGGAAAACCATCTCCAAACCAAGAAAGGCCCGAGCCTACCAGAGAGTAGCAGAGAGGAATGGAACAGATTCTCCCTCACAGCCCTCAGAAGGAACTGACTCTGCAGACTCTTTGACTTTGAATTTCTAGTCTCCAGAACTGTGAGACAGTTTCTATTGTTTAAGCCACCCAGTCTACGGTACTTTGTAATAGCAGCCCCAGAAAACTAGTACATCTTAGCTAATGTGTAAGGTCCTGGTAAGCATGACAGAAGTTGTATCTGTAAATACACGCAAAGGCTAGTGGCTGGTGTATTAGTCTGTTCTCACACTGCTATAAGGACATACCTGAAACCGGGTAATTTATAAAGGAAAGAGGTTTAATGGAATAACATTTCCACATGGCTGGGGAGGCCTCACAATCATGGCAGAAGGCGAAGGAGGAGCGAAGTCACCTCTTACATGGCGGCAGGCAAGAGACCACGCTCAGAAGACCTGCCCTTTATAAACCATCAGATCTTTTGAGACTTATTCACTATCACGAGAATAGCATGGAAAAGACCCACCCTCATGATTCAGTTACCTCCCACCGGGTCCCTCCAGTGACATGTGGGGATTTGTGGGAGCTGCAATTCAATATGAGATTTGGGTGGGGACAGAGCCAGACCACATCACCTGGTAGATACTTGTCATCTTACTGCAATGTAGGCTTCAGCTTGGGAGTCATCAACATGGGGCTCTCTACCCAATGATGACAGCTCTTCAATGATTGTGGATACTTGGCTACATAGGGTGAATGGGACATAGGGAACATAGGGAACATCTGGGACATAGGGATGGGCAAGATGTTCCGTCTCGGGACATAGGAAGCATCTGGTTATAACCACGCAGATACAGAGGACTTTCTACCATTATATGAGGGCCATGGAAAGAGCCATGTGTTCAGATAGCAAGAGAGCCAAGAGAGGTTCTAAGGAGAAGGATTAGGTCAGGGAATTCTGGGCAGAAACCGCCTGAGATTCAACCTCCCACAAACTTCCATCTTTAAAGATTTTCCATCTTTATGAGAAGAATTTTTTTTTTCTAGTCTCTTCATGACTCTCAGAGCATTCTTATAAATCTGATTTTGAAGGTTTAACAGTGTCCCTTCTTCACTTCCACAGTAATGTTAAGAATAATTATTGACCAGGTGCGGTGGCTCATGCCTGTAATCCCAGCACTTTGGGAGGCTGAGGGGGGCAGATCACCCGAGGTCAGGAGTTTGAGACTAGCCTGGCCAAAACAGCAAAACCCCATCTCTACTAAAAATACCAAAATTAGCCAGTCGTATTGGCAGGTGCCTGTAATCCCAGCTACTCGGGAGGCTGAGACAGGAGAATCGCTTGAACCCGGGAGGCAGAGGTTACAGGTGAGCTGAGATCGTGCCACTGCACTCCAGCCTGGGCGACAAGAGGAAGACTCCATCTCAAAAAAAAAAAAAAGAAAAAAGAATAGCAATTATTAAGATAGCTCAGATCTTTTGAGTCCTGACTCTGTGACAGGCACTGTGCTATGTCTTTACATATCATATTATCTCACTTAAATCTCATTTAATTGCCTCAACAGTTCTAGGAAGGAGGTGAGGAAACTGTCACTTATAAAAGTATCTTGCCCAACTTCATGATAAATAGTGGAGCCAGAGCTTGAACCCAACTTGACTGCAGAACTTATGTTCTCACTACCTCCTGAGTCCCTGAACACCAAGTGACTGAGAATATGAAACATTTTTACAGTTACGATGTGCATTTAAAATAGTAACTACTAAACTGATTCTTAGGAAATTAGACCAAAGGTGTGTACAAAAGATCTCTCTTCTTTTTAATTAATTAATTTTTTTTTTATAACAGAGTCTCGTTCTGTGGCACAGGCTGGAATGTAGTGGCATGATCTTGGCTCACTGCAACCTCCACTTCCCAGGTTCAAGCAATTCTGGTGCCTCAGCCTCCTGAGTAGCTGGGACTACAGGCACGGGCCACCACGCCTGGCTGATTTTTGTGTTTTAGTATGGATGGGGTTTTGCCATGTTGGCCAGGCTGGTCTCGAACTTTTGACCTCAAGTGATCTGCCTGCCTCGGCCTCCCAAAGTTCTGGGATTACAGGCATGAGCCACCACACTGGGCCGAGATGGTCCCTCTTAAACTCTGTTTTGCTAACTAGATAATGTGGTTCCCCCCACTTTTTTTTCCTCTGATTACATTTACCTGAATTTTGCCCTTAATGTCTCTCTTCTCAATAGTGTTTTATTTTTTTAAGTCACTCTAGGGATTTCATCTTTAATGAAAACAGAAACGATTCAGATCAGATACCTATTGAAGCCCGTCATTGTGTGCAAATAATTGGTCATATAATTGATACGGTTCCTCCTCATGTGATGCTCCTTACAGACTTTTGAGAAGTCAGACAATTGCATAATTATAAATTGAGAAAATATAGAGGATAATAAGAGAATCTAATTTAGTTGGGGCATCCGGGAAGACCTCTCCAAGGAGGTGACACTGAAGCAGAGGCCTGGCTGATAAATAAGAGTGTGTGTGGTGGGGTTGGGAGCCACAGAGACTGTCTACAGAGAGAAGAGTGTGTCTGAGGTCTGTGCCATGTAGAATGAATGATGGCAACTGTGACTGCATAGCGAATGAGGAAGAAGGCTTCAGAGATGAGAATGAAGACATGAACAAGGGCCTGCCTGTGATTGCATACCATAGTAAGGGTTTTGGATTAGCATTGCTCATTGCTATATAAATTAATGTGTAAAGATATTTGAACTATTATAAAAAAATGATTACAAGTAAACTTGAATGGCAGTGTGGTGTTGGGTGTTGGTGGAAGGAATTGTTTTTTTTTTTTTTTTTTTTTTTTTT
>NW_012108697.1:944903-950761 GCF_000951045.1 Mandrillus leucophaeus
ATGCATGAAGTTCAAAACTAGCAAAACTAATCTTTCATGAGATTAAGTCAGAATAGTAGCTATCTGGAGGGATGGGGATGTAGTATTGACTGGAAAAGGGTGTAAGGAAACTTTCTGGAGTGTTAGGGATGTTCTAGATCTTGATCTGACCTGGGAAGTGGTTACATGGTTGTACACACATGTAAAAATTCACTGAGTCATATACCGGAGATTTGTGAACTTTGTAGGTAAGACGTATATTTCAATAAAAATTTTAACATTAAAATATTACAATAGGTTTGAATAAATGGGGGAAAGTTTCAAAAAAGCAAAGTTACAAATTGCATATGTAATGTGATCTGAACTCTATTAAAAATTCATGGAAGAAAAATGGAAAGAAAATCTGTGGAAAGGCTGGGCACATAGGTTTACGCCTATAATCCCAACACTTCAAGATTGACTTGAACTTCTGATTGCTTTGGCCCGGGAGTTCAAGACCAGCCTGGGTTATATGGTGAAACAACATCTCTACAAAAAAATACAAAAATTAGCTGGGCATGGTGGCACATGCCTGTAGTCTCAGCTGCTCAGGAGGCTGAGGTGGGAGGACTGCTTGAGCCAGGAGGCGGAGGTTGCAGTGTGCCAAGATTGTGTTGGTACACTCCTGGGTGTGGGAGCAAGACCCTGTCTGACACAGACAAAAAACAAAAAAAGAAAATTGGCTCAATAATTAATAGTGGTTTCTGGATGGAGGGATTGTATTTCCATTTCTCAATAGATTTCAGTGTTTTCTGTTTTCTCTGATGTATGTATCTTATTTCCATATCAGAAAAATTGAAATGGGAGAAACAATCCCTGAGTTGATTTTGGCATAATTTCAGGGACTTGTAAATCAAGTTTGACATTTTAGGGGTGAAATAGCAATGCAGAGATGGGTAAATTTAGAAGGCATCACAGAGGGGCAAACCTGAAGGGGAACTGGGACAGCATTTTGGGAAGGATATGAATGAAAGCAGGAATGGGGGATGGTCAAGGAACCTTGTGTGATGTTTCCGTTGGCCCGCATTCTTCAGCCTATGCTGGTCTGACTTTGTTTCCATCTAGTTCATGAGTTCTGCAGTCCCTTCTGTGGGCCTTCAAGGATGTACTAGCTTTTTCTTACACTCTGTCGTGGTGATTTAAAACCATTTATGATTTTTATCCTTAACAAGCTCTTTTCCTAGCCTTCTACATTTTTAGGCATTACCATTTGCTCTGTTCTCTATTTTGAGGCTGCCTTTTCTTCCCTGCTGCACCATATGCCAATGTGAGTTTAAAAATTAATTGTGCCAAGCCATTCTCTCCTCCCCCAAAATAAATAAATAACCCCAGATCCCCCTTCCCTTCCGCCACAACACACACACGGAGCTCCAAATGATCCATCTGTCCTATTGAAGATAACCTACTTCATCCTCAGGCAGGCTATTTTTGTTTGCTTTGTCTTGAAAATTCCTACATTGTAAGCGTTAAAGAGTACATTGGTTTCCATCAGAAAATGAAAAGGAAAGCACTTTGTTCTCCTGTTTCATACCTATTGCAGGGCTGTGCACAAAGAAATGCTCAATAAATGCTGATTGAATTGCCTTGATGCGGATCATGGTCTGTGCCACATTTCAGATTTTTCTGTGCACATTTTTACTGATGATTGCACATTTATAATCATAAAATGGATTATGAAAGGGGTAATATTCCCTGGAATCCAATATTTTCTTGATCTTTTTTTTGCAAATCTGTATCCTTTTAGGTGAGTTTAATTACCGAATTTTCAGATTCTCTGTGGTATCCAAGGATGGCTGGAAGCCTTCTGTGCGTACTGTTTGTTTTGTTTTCAAACTGCTTCTGTCCCTTTCCTTGACAGGGTAAGTAATAGCATTAGCTGTGTTACTGGAAATTTTCATCAATAAAATGTACATGCCTTTAATTAGGATTCTAGGAAGTACTGCTGAGTTTGATCATTTAGTTAATGCAATGAGCTAAGAGGCTCAAGCATTTATGTGCACAGGGTCAATTTGAGTAAATCCGAGCCTAGATGGGCAATTTTCATATTTTTTCCAAGATAACCTAAATGAAAGATTCATTTTCAGGTCCAAAGTTAATACATGTTTGGGAAAGCAGTTCTCCTGAAACAGACATAGAAATGAGGGAGACTAGCTTTCCTTTTGAGAAGTTCACAGTTCAGTGATTCCTTCTCTCTTTCATGTACGCCTGTGGCTCAGCTCTCACCTCTGGGTGGATGGGTACTGCGAAAGCTATCCCTCCTGCTCTGACTTTCCGTGAGACCTAGAGCAGCATTCTCAGCTGCCTGCTGGACACCACTTCATGGAGGTTCTGATGACCTCTTAAGCTTCTTATTAGATCTGAAATTAGCTCATTTTTACCTCTTTCCACCAAAACACATTATCTTTCCTGTGTTTCTTATCTAAATGGCTCTACTTTTTTGCAGTCAGTCTCTAACCTTTGGGATTCTTTTTGATGCCTTCCCTTTCATTGAAGGTTGATTTCAAGCTGGCCGTGGCAGTGTGTACCTGTAGTCCTAGTTACCTAGGAGGCTTAGGTGGGAGGATTCTGTGAGCTCTAGAGTTTGAGTCCAGCCTGGGCAACATAGCAAGACCCCATCTCTTAAAAACTATATAAATAAATGAAAGAAAGAAAGGTTGATTTTCCCCTTCTCAAGTATCCATGTCCTGTTTCTTCTGGCCATTTGTCTATTAGGGCTGTCTCCTATAAACAGTGCCTATCCTCAGTTTGGCTGGGAATATGTGAACCCATGTAAGAAGGGAATGGCCCGGTGGGGTACTATCTATTCGTGAGATGATCTTAGATCTTGTTTTCCTTATCTACTAATATCCCTGTCTCACTCCACTTGTCCCTTGGTCATCAAACTTATCCATCTCTCTTCCCACCTCCACCTAGGCTGGGTGTTCTTTCCTTTCTTCCTCTTCCCAAATGCTGATGCATAATTGACTACTTCCTCATTTACAATTTTTTATTAAGTATTTGTAGAAACAGCTCTTCCAATGGATTCCCTCTCCCAAGCACTGCCCCCTTTCAATCTGGTGCAACCTGAAGTCTGCCCATCCGCTGGTACTGCCCACTTCGAAGGAACCCCAACCATACCCCCTCCCAGTCAATGACATGGTGTCAACATTGGCATGCTTTGGGACTCCAAAGGTAGACATTGCATTTGTTCTCGTTTCCAAAAGCTCATGGAATGGATGTTTACTGCAAGGTAATAGCACCCAGATGATGATTTCTAACACATTGGAGAGAAGTGATTATTTTTGTATTGGGATACATGCTAGAGGTAAAACTTAATGGGGAAATATGGATGAATCTCAAAAACATGCTGAGTGAAAGAAGCTGGGGTGAAAGGGTATATATTGGATGGTTCTATTTGTGTGAAGTTCTGGAATGTGCACAAAGTGATAGAAATGGGAACAGTGGCTGTGGTGTGAGGGCAGGGATTGACTGGGAAGGAGCACAGAGGAACTTTCTGCAGTGCTGGAAGTGTTCTGTATCTTGACAGATGTGTGATTTACATAGGTGAATGCATTTGTTAAAACTCATCAAATTGTATACTTAAGATCTATGCTTTTTGCTGTATGTAAATTATACCTTAATTTAATACTAGAAACACAAAAAATTAATTTAAAGGGAAAAATTGCAGAGTAAAATGTGTAATAGTATCCTACTAGTGGTTAAAGAGAAAAGACTGTATGTGTAGGAATAAACAAAATAATATGATAGGGAGAGGAGCAGACACGCTTTTGTATTTGTTATCAGGAAACATTTGCTTTGGAAGTGCTACTATTTAACATCAGACACTGTTTTTGGGAATACATGGTCACTTTTGCAGTGGTTCACAGCAGATTAAAATCTGATTTTAGAAATAGGAAGGTATAGATTTTCTCTGTGGAAACTTCCAATGCTTCTAAAAATCTTGCACCCTGCTGCCTTCCCTCAGTACCCGAAATAAATCACAACTGTTTGGTTTAAGTTTGGTAAGTAGGAGGGTTTAAATCACAGCTTTTGTAATAACTAATATGTGGATCCCAGACTGATAGCCTACAGGCCATGGTAGGCCTGTGAACATGTTTTGTTCTATTTTGTTGGAGAGTGGAAACATGGACAGTGGTGCTTTTTTCTTTTTATGAGTTGCAAATCTTTGAAACTTGGGAAATTTCCTATAAAAATGTGAACGTCTGGCAATACCTGGCTGGCTTGCATTCTAAAACAACAATAATTGCTTGGATCTGAGTACTGGCTCCTCCCTTTATAAAATTAAGATATAATTTATTTTTTATATATCCCACCATTCACAGTTATCTCAGGACCAATCTACTGCCTCCATTAAAAAAAAATTCTACTCTCAGTCCTATTTTGATTTGCAACCTCTGGATCAACATTTATGGAGCCCTTTCTATGTACCAGGAACTATCAAGGATATCAGGAACTATTTAGTATATACATGAGGGAGATATTCTTATATCTGTTTTACAGATGAAGTAACTAAGCTTCAATTAGAACCCACCTGAGGTTGCTCAGTAGCAAGTAGCCAAACCAAGATTTGAACTGGGTATTCTTACTCCCAGAGCCTACAAATTACTGACCATGTTGTTGTTAGTTTTTTACTTTTAACTTTAGTTTCATCTATTGTTGAGCAAAAATTTAGTACTTACCTCTGGTTGAGTTCTGATTAGTTTCTTTGTGATTTATTTTGGTAGAATAATCCCTGGTCTCCAAACACTATTGATTTTGCATTACTAGCAGTAAAAAAGAAAAAAAAATGTGTAATATGTATGTATATTATTTATTGGTAAATAATAAACTTGGGCTGTATTACCATTATGTACACTTTTAAACATATAGGTATTTAAAAGTCTTAAAGAATAAGAATATATATATATATTCCAGAATTTTCTCTCCACACTGCAGAAAATTATGTTGTAGGTATTGCACACCCTATCTTGGCAGCCAATAGATTAAGTGATGCCTGGACAATGATTCTGCCTGAAAGCATTTTCATATCAGAGACTGCCAATTTTGTACCCAATAAATTGTGCCTTCTAGATAAAGGATTCAGGAGAAAGGTCACCTGATTTGCCCACACCATGGGAAGACAGCAGAAAGTTCTCCATTGTTGGAAAGGTATTGTCCCTCTGTAGCCACATTTAAACAACTGTATTCTAAAACCTTCTATAACTGTGAACTCCAAAATAGCCAAAGGCATCTTTTATTCCTATTAAGGCCTGGGATTCCCTTTGGGGAGCTTAGGTTCTTTTCAAACATCTAATTTTGACTGTGGATTTAATGCAGAGAAAAGCAGTACCCTCCCAGGTCTCAGTTTCTCAGTCTGAGATGTGGGGCCTCCATCTCACAGGACTTCTGCTATGATTAACAAATTTGTGGTTTTAAATACTTGGACAAAGCAAGCGCTGAGAGAGGCTGTTAATACTGAATCAGTGTGAAATGTATTTGTGGATCCGTGCCAACGGTTTTCCCAGAATTCTGGTGCTCTAAAGAAAGAACGACAATTGAGTATGCTTTTAAAGGCTTGCTTTGCGCCTGCTCAAAGGTCACGCCGTGTTCTCTCTCTAAATAGAGTTGTTTATATGTGAAAGGATAGGTTTTTCTTTCTAAGAGCTTCTCCATGTCCTTTGACCTCCTTCCCATCAACTTGTATGATCTGAGTGAAGCTTTATTCTGGAGCATCCTCTGTTTGGAATGTTCTTTTCTGCCCTCCGCTAACCTCCTTATTCCCTTGGTCAGTCTGTCTTCAAGGCCCAGATGGAACACCAGATTCTTCACAATCCTACCAGCACCAGGGTGACTTAATCTTT
>NW_012108697.1:953526-956309 GCF_000951045.1 Mandrillus leucophaeus
TTGCACCCCTTTTTCACAGCCTTCCCACTTAATCTGTTCTGTTTAGCAGCAAAGATCATCCTGACTTGTGAGCAACTGCAGGTGTTTTTAGAAGGCATGCCAAGGTCTTTTTGTTTGTTCATTTTGATTAAAAAGCAACAACAAAAATGAAAAGTAACCCCGTTGGCAATGATGAGGCCACAGGCTAACTGCAGACCATTTCCTTAGCAAACTAAATTCCGTAAATATTCGCATTGTAAGGTGGCAATTTGCTCTCTGACAAAATTTTATTCTTTAGTGAGAAGCAAGTAGATCCTAGCAGATGATTTAAGCAGAGAGGGGACACTTGTCTGCGAAAAAGACTTAAATCACTATATAGAATAAAGTCCATGTTCATTTGTGGAGAACCACTGTGACTGATGAAGAAAGACCAGTAATTGAGGCATCTGTTCCCCGAGCACTGTGTAGCCCCAAAACGCCTGGCTTTGGGCTGGGGCTCATCACATCGGGTGTTTATTGAGCTCCTACAGCATGCAAAGGTTGGGTGTCCTCAGTGCCCCTTGGTGAATTTTCCCACTGATGGTTCATTTTCATATTTTATCGTAGAAGAGCTTGAGTAGGTACAGTGGAACTGCTTCTAGAAAGATTAGGAATTTCTTATCTGATAAGATACACAGGCCAGCAAAATCTTGGGCAGAAGTTCAACATTTGTAATTATCATTAGCTTTGTAATGTGGTGCATTGTGATATCATATCATAGAACCATAGAAACGGTCACAGAACCCACTGCACTCCTTTGTGATTGCTGTGACTGTAGTTTCATGTGGGCTGTGGCAGAAGGAAGCGATGAAAGACCTGAATCCACTGGTGCTTCTTTAGGATCTTCCCCAACTGTACTTTCCTGGGTGAAAAGGTTGCTGTCAGGCAGATACCACTGCAAGTCTATTTTTAAGGCTGGAGGCTTGGCCTCTGCTAGGTATTTAACTGGAGCCATGTGGAGGAGGGTAAGTGAAAAGCTCTGAGCACTTGGGGAGTGGAACTTAGTTCACAGGTGTCTGCAGTCACTGCTGCCAGCATCTGAACTCTCATCCCTCTCCACTGCCTGAGAACGGAGTCAGCCCCCTCACATTTATATGTAGTTTGATTGTCTTTAAAAGCAAGCAGCCCTTTGTTATTCTCTTTAGCCATCTTTATGATCCATATGTAGTTTACTTTGCATCCTGACCTAAAATTAACAAAATGTATCAAAATTTTTACGTATAATTCCGTTATTGAATAAGAATTTATTTTCTTTTCCCTTTTGCAGTCTCTTAGAAGACAGTTACATCTTGAACTAAATATATGGATCTGTAAACTTGTAAAAAAAGAAAAATTAGGAGTGTCCTGTGTATGCTCTGCAGATACGATGGCTAAGCATTGAGGTAGAGTTAATGCAGTGGAAATAGTTTTTGTGGGCAATGCTTGACGAGTTTGGGGACCAAGAAAGCAGAACAGCTTTGTTATGGAATAGTTACTTTTTTTCCAGGTCAGGAAGATGCTGGGTTTGAAGGATATAATCTCTTTTCTGTCCAAAGTCTATGTTCGTGTGTTGTTACTGTGTTCCAGAGTCTGCCTTCAAAGTGGCTGCATCATGTGTCTCTGTATAAACGCATCTGTATTTCACAAAAAGACCATGTAAATACATATAAGCAAGTAGCTGCTCAGGTTCTCGGTTTCAAAGAGCAGAGCTCTAGGAAACACAGCAAGAAAGAATTAACAGTGAAAGGCAGGGGTTTCCACACTACAATGTTTATTAGAAAACACTCTAGAAGAACCTGGTAGGGCTGAGGTGGCCCTCAGGGATCTCCATCTTAAACAAATTGGCCCAGAAGTCACATTTTGGGAAATATGTTTTTTTGTTTTTTTGTGTTTTTGACGGATGAATGCCACTCTTTTTTCCAGTTGTGTATCTTTTCTTTCTTTTTTTTTTAAATTTCAATAGTTTTGGAGGGAACAGGTGATGTTTGGTTACATGGGTAAGTTCTTTAGTGGTGATTTCTGAGATTTTGGTGCACCCATCACCTGAGCAGTGTACACTGCACCTAATGTGTGGTCTTTTATCCCTTACCCTCATTTTGAGAAACATTGATAGAACATCTTACATTGTATATCCGAAGGTTCTTCAAAATAGGCAAGCAGGGAAAAGAACACATACAGATTGTTTTACCTGCTTTGTAAACTGTTTTTAGAGGAAGACTTTGGAGGTTGGTGTCGGGCTTAATTCCCAGAATTTTGGAGCAGAAATTTTGAGGTGTGACTTCGGTAGTGGTAGAAGTCCCATGTTCCCACTTTCCCCAAGTCCACGCAGTCTGAGTGCCCCTAGACAGTGTCTGTTTCTTCCATTCCCACTGTGCTTCCCATTGGCATAGAATAATTCCAGCCAACTGGAATTCTCAGGTTTTTGAATTGTGTTGCCAATAGATGAGGAACTAGTAACAAAAGAAGCAAGAATTTCCTTTCTCTGCATCATCTGCCTGGGGCCTTTGTGGAAGGACCTGTTGGATAGGAAGAGTCATAGCGTGGAATTCAGAAGACCTGGCTTCACCCTATGCTTTCTGCATTGTCCTGAGAAAGTTGCGTCTTCTCTGAGACTTACCTTCCTCATCTTAAAGGCTGGTGTAGATCAGTGCTTCGTGAGTGCTGGCACTAGTCTGGGAGAATGTTTAGAAATGTAAATGACGAGTTAATGGGTGCAGCACACCAACATGGCACATGTATACCTATGTAACAAACCTGCACATTGTGCAATGTACCCTAGAACTTAA
>NW_012108697.1:958224-962038 GCF_000951045.1 Mandrillus leucophaeus
TCATTAACCATATCCCCAAACTCTAAGTCAAACCCCCAGACTTTTACTGCTATAACGATACACTGGCATGGTATTTACCATGTTGCACTGTAGTTAGGCACACCCATGCCTGGTTTCCTGCTAATGTGTGTGCTCTTTGTGGGCTGCTACATTATTCATCGTTAAGGCTGCTGTCACCTGGCCCATCCTATTGTAGGCACTTAATGAATGTTTTAGTTAGCTCACAGTCTCAAAGGATATAGAAGAGCCTGACACTGATTTTAACCCAGTCTCCTGTTCTATTCCTTATCTAGCTTACATATTTCTTGTGACCATAAACTATAGGAGGTTCTGTGAAGCTAAAGCTGAAGTCCACAGGTGAAAGATCTCAAAAAAGGAAGCCAGTGAGCGAGAAGCCCTGATGATAGCATAGTCAGAAAATAGATTATCTGGGGTACTGGAGATTTCCTAGTAAATTGACAGTGAACATGAGGTTTGCCAGAGTGAGTCAGAGCTTTTCAGTGTTGAGAGAGAGACGAATTATAAATACTTCAAACGGTGCCATTAGAAACGCTTCCCTCTGCATTTTTCCTCCTGGGAGAGCCACGGTGGGGAAGCTGGAGCAGGCAGGCACCGTGCACCTGCTCCAGGGTCAGCACCTCTGTCAGGGGAGGTGCAGAGAAATGCTGACGCTGGGGTTTCTGGTTCTACACTCAGCTATTTATCCCACCAGCAAGGACAGCCTGTCTCCTAATTACCAACTACTGGGACAGCTTCCTATGTCCACAGCTGGCCAGGGCCTCTCGGGCATGTGCCTGCCACTTAGTGCCTTCCAGTTCAGCGGCACTTAGATATGCTCTAACCAGGAGGATGATAATTATATCTTGCAGCTGTATATGTAGTATAGCAGTTCTTAGACACTATAGTATAGAGTGTGTACATTTTCCTCTTCTAGCAGAGCATTCATAATGGCCAGAGTGTGTTTTGTCTTTCATATCTGCCTTTTCCAGTATTGGCTACTCACATTTCACAGTGACTTCTAGAGAATTACCAAAGGTTATTTATAAGGCATTGAGTGCCAAGTATATACAGAGCCTCATGTAAAGGAAACGGGGTGACAAAGGCAAGACTCCTGCACTCCAGCAGCTTAGCAGCTGGCAGGAGAAATAAGACAGTCTATAGGTAACCTTATTGCAAGGCAGGATTATAAATACCATGGGAGAGCTGCTGTCTGGTGACAAGATAGGAAGAAATTGATTCTAATCAGAGTGATTCTGGAAGCCTGTATGGAGGAGGTAATGTTTGAGCTGCATTTTTAAGCACAGGTAGATTTTCAGAAAGTTCCAATGAGAAGGAGGTTGAGGAATTTCAGGAAAAGCAAAAGAAGCATGGGCAGGATGAAGAGATGTGTTGAGGGCATAGAGGAGGTTTGGCCGCTGACAAAGACTGCGGCCTGGTGGATTGTGATATGTGGGCAGCACCTTAGTGCTCTGATTCTGTGGAGGAGATTCATGGGAGTGTCTTGTCTAACATATTGAGTTGGAGCTCAGGGGGTACCTGTGACCCCACTCTGAGCTGATCTTCATCTGTGGCTGCTTTCTTGAAGGCATTCCAAGCCTGCCTCTCCTTGCACTTTGGGAACGTTGCCTATGCAGAGTATTGTCAGAGAGTAATTTGAGACACTTGATGCCTGTTAAACTAATTATGCTTCAGTCCTCAGAGTGCCGTGGTGCTCTCAATCCTGAATGCTCAGCAGATTTTATGTAGTATCTGAATTATTAATAGAGAAGATATGGAAGAGGGTGTTTGGCTGCTTGTTCCATTTTGAGCAGGTCTTGGGCAAGTGGCATTACGGGAAGAGAAGCAGCTGCATGCAGAGGGATGGAGGAAGCAGGCCTTCCAGAGGAGACCTGCCCAGACCGGAGCCTGTGCCAGTATGCTCAGAAAATCACAGCCTGCTTTGGAGGGATGGGTAAGACCCCTTAAACATTGGGCTTTGCAGAGAAGATGCCCAGGGCTGACCATGCAGAAGGACTGAACTTTAGGACTTGCGGGGAGCAGGGAGCAGGGATAGCCGCTGCTGAGCAGGAGAACCTCAAATGGGCCGAGTCGTCGCTACCTGGAAGTCCAGTTGCACCCCTTTTTCACAGCCTTCCCACTTAATCTGTTCTGTTTAGCAGCAAAGATCATCCTGACTTGTGAGCAACTGCAGGTGTTTTTAGAAGGCATGCCAAGGTCTTTTTGTTTGTTCATTTTGATTAAAAAGCAACAACAAAAATGAAAAGTAACCCCGTTGGCAATGATGAGGCCACAGGCTAACTGCAGACCATTTCCTTAGCAAACTAAATTCCGTAAATATTCGCATTGTAAGGTGGCAATTTGCTCTCTGACAAAATTTTATTCTTTAGTGAGAAGCAAGTAGATCCTAGCAGATGATTTAAGCAGAGAGGGGACACTTGTCTGCGAAAAAGACTTAAATCACTATATAGAATAAAGTCCATGTTCATTTGTGGAGAACCACTGTGACTGATGAAGAAAGACCAGTAATTGAGGCATCTGTTCCCCGAGCACTGTGTAGCCCCAAAACGCCTGGCTTTGGGCTGGGGCTCATCACATCGGGTGTTTATTGAGCTCCTACAGCATGCAAAGGTTGGGTGTCCTCAGTGCCCCTTGGTGAATTTTCCCACTGATGGTTCATTTTCATATTTTATCGTAGAAGAGCTTGAGTAGGTACAGTGGAACTGCTTCTAGAAAGATTAGGAATTTCTTATCTGATAAGATACACAGGCCAGCAAAATCTTGGGCAGAAGTTCAACATTTGTAATTATCATTAGCTTTGTAATGTGGTGCATTGTGATATCATATCATAGAACCATAGAAACGGTCACAGAACCCACTGCACTCCTTTGTGATTGCTGTGACTGTAGTTTCATGTGGGCTGTGGCAGAAGGAAGCGATGAAAGACCTGAATCCACTGGTGCTTCTTTAGGATCTTCCCCAACTGTACTTTCCTGGGTGAAAAGGTTGCTGTCAGGCAGATACCACTGCAAGTCTATTTTTAAGGCTGGAGGCTTGGCCTCTGCTAGGTATTTAACTGGAGCCATGTGGAGGAGGGTAAGTGAAAAGCTCTGAGCACTTGGGGAGTGGAACTTAGTTCACAGGTGTCTGCAGTCACTGCTGCCAGCATCTGAACTCTCATCCCTCTCCACTGCCTGAGAACGGAGTCAGCCCCCTCACATTTATATGTAGTTTGATTGTCTTTAAAAGCAAGCAGCCCTTTGTTATTCTCTTTAGCCATCTTTATGATCCATATGTAGTTTACTTTGCATCCTGACCTAAAATTAACAAAATGTATCAAAATTTTTACGTATAATTCCGTTATTGAGTAAGAATTTATTTTCTTTTCCCTTTTGCAGTCTCTTAGAAGACAGTTACATCTTGAACTAAATATATGGATCTGTAAACTTGTAAAAAAAGAAAAATTAGGAGTGTCCTGTGTATGCTCTGCAGATACGATGGCTAAGCATTGAGGTAGAGTTAATGCAGTGGAAATAGTTTTTGTGGGCAATGCTTGACGAGTTTGGGGACCAAGAAAGCAGAACAGCTTTGTTATGGAATAGTTACTTTTTTTCCAGGTCAGGAAGATGCTGGGTTTGAAGGATATAATCTCTTTTCTGTCCAAAGTCTATGTTCGTGTGTTGTTACTGTGTTCCAGAGTCTGCCTTCAAAGTGGCTGCATCATGTGTCTCTGTATAAACGCATCTGTATTTCACAAAAAGACCATGTAAATACATATAAGCAAGTAGCTGCTCAGGTTCTCGGTTTCAAAGAGCAG
>NW_012108697.1:963508-981670 GCF_000951045.1 Mandrillus leucophaeus
GACTAGATTACCTTTGATGGCCTTGTCAGCTCTATAGTTCTATTCTAGGGTTTTAATAAAAAGAAATTTATATTAGAACATAATAGCCCAATGACAGGAGAAGGAGTGTGAGTTTATTCATTTTGGCTTGTGACTTTTGTATGGTTGTAGACGGTCACATACGGTCACATATTGTACTGCATCTTACTGTGTGGATGTTAAAGAGTAAATGATAATTACTGGGGGTTGTCCTTTTTATAGCAATACATTAATTCCGTGAAGATCCTTCTAGCTTGTAATTTTGTGAAAAGCTGAAGCTACCTACATGTTAATTCTGTCTCCATCATATGATTCTGCCATCAAAGAAAACCCATGAAACAACTTTAAGACAGTAAACACTGGCTTAATGGAATGAGGCAGAAGGATTTTCCTGGTACTGAGGGGAGGGGTTCCCTTCTAGAAAATGGAAAGGAAATGATTGTTTGCTATGGCTGAGAGCTGGATTTGTCTCAGGTTAAAGCTGAGGATCTTTAATCGAGCCTCCCCCACCTCCACCTGTGAGATCTGAAATACTGGAGAACTTGGAATTATTACCCTGGGATTTTTCTGATAGACATTTTTAGATTATACAAAATATGTGTATATATCCCTAGCCCTATTCTCAGTACTCTTACCAGATGATACTGAATATTCTAGGAGTATTTGCAGGAGAATTCTTGTAGATATTACAGCTATATTCTTTCTCTTGTTCTGGATATTAATCTGATGTTCAAATACGCATTCATGGCTGAGACTGAGTTCCTGGTAGTGGCTGTTTTTATACCTAATCGTCTGACTGAGAATATGGCACCCTAAGCTCTTGAAGGTAATCACTTAAATACATCTGCCTTAATCTTCTTTGCTGGGCAGTGAGAAAAGGAGACAGTAAGGAGCCAGGGGAACAGAGAGAGTTGTGGGCCAGCACCGCTCCTTGGGCCCCCGCTGCCCATTTCTCATTTCTTGGAAATCCATGCCAAGATGCCTGCCTTCCTTGGTCTAAAGTGTCTGGGGAAATTGTGCAGCTCTGAGAAAAGCAAAGTCACCTCATCTGAGAGAACCAGTGCCAGGGGCTCGAACAGAAAGAGACTGATTGTTGAGGACCGGAGGGTCTCTGGGACTTCCTTCCCCGCTCACAGGCGTGCCACTGTCACCCATTTGCTGTATCTCTGTCCCGAGGACTACTGCCCACGTGGGCGTGTATGTAACAGTGTTGATCCTTTTGGTAAGTAAAATAACCCTCTCTGGACGTGGTTTTGTGTTTTGTGATTGGCGTAATTAAGAGAGTACTATCCAGATCATTCTTCCGTAATGTGTTCTTCAAAGGAAACACTATCCTTAATATATAATTAATGGGGGTGAGGGTGGGAGAAATGGAGAATGTAACATAAGTACAGCTATGGAGCTAAATTCCGAGGATATTTTTGTCCAGGATTTTATGATCTTCAGTAACAAATGTATCTCTTTCCAAACTTGGTAGGAATAACTGTCAATAATAGGAAGTATGATGGAAAAGAAAGATCTCTATCTGTAGATGCTGTTATTTCATATGACAAAGGATGAACGGAAAGAAAATATTCAAGGCGGGAGATGGAGGCTAGCACAAGATGACCTAAGTAAAGTTGAGGTCCAAATTGTGTCACTGTGTAGGGAGGGCTTGTCTTGTGAAATGTTCTAAAAAATATAAAATAAAATAAAAAGAAAGCATTGTAATATTGAGAGAACTTGTTGAGGCTTCTTTTCAGTGAAGCTCATTAAAACGTGTCACTCATCCCTCTGCCTGGGAAAGAGGTGGAGAAGACCCACTCTCGGGATAGAGTTATTGCACTTGGGAGTTTTCGGACTTTGAAGTTATCATGGTGCCTTTATTAATGAAGATGACACCTACCCAACTGCTCACGCCTTGTCAAAGTCAGCACTAGAAGTAGTACAGGAAGCAGAAGGTGATTAACCGTGGTCCCTATGAATGTATGAAGTTAAGTCAAATGAGCCAGGAAGCATAACATATTCCTCATCATTCTTGGACAGCCAGAGTTGAACTGGATTCAGTTTAGCTGAGGTAAGGGAGTTAAGATGTTCTGTTTTGTTGCAATCAGCTTTCAATAGCTTTATTGAGCTATAATTCATAGGCTGTAAAATTCATCCATTTAAAGTATACAGTTCAGTGGGTTTTAGTATGTTACTGATGTGTTACATACATATTTCCACTGCCTCAAAAAGAAACCCCGTACCCTTTAGCTATTGCCTCCCCACCCCAACCTCTTCACCCCCATCTCTCAGCCTGAAGAAATCAAAATCTACTTCTGCCTCTTAGATTTCCCTATTCTGGATATTTCATGTGAAGGGAATTTATAACACGTGGTCTTTCGTTTATGGCTGCTTTCACTTAGCATGTTTTCAGGGTTCACCCATGTTGTAGCACATGTCAGTACTTTATTCCTTGTCATGGCCAAATACTATTTCACTGTATGGATATTCCACAATTTGTTTCTCCTTACAGCAGCTCTTGCCCCTATGCATATTCATATACGAGGTTTTTTTTTCTCTCTCTTTTTTCATGTCAGATGGGTAATGTGCCAATGTCATAACAAGGTTCAAGGGTAGCACACCTCACACACTCATGCATGAACACATCAGAAGAATCATTATATACAGGTTTTTATGTGGACATATGATATGTTCAGGGCTCTTGGGTATATACCTAGGAGTGGAATTTCTGGGTCATGTAATAAGTCTATGTCTAACCTTCTGCAGGACTTCTAGATTATTTTACAAAGCAGTTACTCCATTTTACATCCCCACCAGCAGCATATGAAGGTCCCAGTTTCTCCACATCCTTGCTAATACTTGCTATTATCTGCCTTTTTTTTTTTGAGACGGAGTTTTGCTTTATTGCCCAGGCTGGAGTGCAATGGCCCGATCTTGGCTCACTGCAACCTCTGCCTCCCAAGTTCAAATGATTCTCCTGCCTCAGCCTCCCAGATAGTTTGGATTACAGGCACGTGCCACCACACCTGGCTAATTTTGTAATTTTATCAGAGGTGGGGTTTCACCGTGTTGGCCAGGCTGGTCTGGAACTCCTGACCTCAGGTGACCTGCCTACCTCCACCTCCCAAAGTGCTGGGATTATAGGCGTGAGCCACCACGCCTGGCCTTATCTGACTTTTTTGTTCTAGCCATCCTAGTGGGTGTGAAGCGGTGTCTCACTGGGACTCTACAGAGCTTCGGCTGGGACAGAGAAGGCTGACAAGCAGGTCAGTGCTCAGGCAGGACAGGATACTGACAGCTGCTGATGCTGACAGCTCCTTGTCTCTTACTCCTAACAAGCTTCTCGTCATGATTCCAGGGACATCCCTTTTTAGGGTAGCAGGGAGTGGGGATGGAGAAGCCACGTCTTCTTCCCAGTCCCCTTACAAGCTCTGCTCAGAAGACTTTGTTCAGAACCAACTGACTATGCCTATTGCAGCAAAGGACACCTCCCTCAAAAATCAGATCCACATACTAGTGGATACCTAGAATCCCTTTATTGAGGAAAAAACATTTTATTCCACAAATAGGAATAAAAATGAAACATATAGATTTCTGCCAGAGCTAACACGCTATTCTGAATGACTTCGGTGCTTCTGTGGAATGTTTCTACTCAAAGAGACTCAGATCAGATATTTTTGGAGTGAGCCACTGGTGCTCTTGAAAGAGAGATAAGATCTGTTGGGAGGAGAAGGCAGGAAGGCAAGGGGAAGCCAGGTAAGCTTAGTTTAATGAAAGCGTGCTGGATAATGACTTATCAGCAGATTCCCTCACGAGGGAACAAGAGAATTAACAGTATCAGAGAGTTCTGGATACAGGAAAGGTAATCATCATTGGGATATCCATATCTCAGTGGAGGCAGACAAGGGAATCTGGGAGATTAGTTAAGTCTTGTGACTTGGAGGTTGGACATTCCGGAATTTGACTCCCAGCTCTTCTACTCACTAAATGTGTTACTTTGGGAAGTTAGGAATTGCAAGTGCGTTTCTCTGTCCCTAAGGCAGGCAGGGAATGCATACCTTATATGATCACTTTGAGCAGGCCTATCCCTAGAGTAGATGGGGCCCTGGGCAAATATTTTTTGTAGGACTCCTGTCTATATAAACAACTTGACTCACCCAAAGGCAGTGTGTCAACAGCTCAATCTGTTTCAATCATGGGAAAGAAATGCTACACCAGCCTGAGGAAGTGATTGCTTGCTAGGCTTGTCTCCTAGAATGGAGCCAGCTCCAGGGCCCCAAGAAACCCCATTGGCATGACTCCTGGGGTTCCTTGGGGCATCTGGCCAACCCTTTGCCCAGTATGGGAGAGATGCAGAGGATCACTAGAGAGATCTGTGAAGAGAAGGCTCAGATTCCCCATCCAGACAGCACTGCTGGCCCCAGCGATCCCAGGTACCAGAGCGCACTTAAACATTTTTGAGGAAGGAATGGGGTTAGGGCAGGGGCCCTATTTGCCTGTGTCTGAGGGCAGTATTGAATATGAGGACTCAATGAGAACCTGGCTGGGCATGGTGCTGTGGGCCTATAGTACCAGCTACTTGAGAGGCTGAGGCAGGAGGATCACTTGGGCCTAGGAGTTCAAGACCAGCCTGAGCAACATTGCAAGACCCTATCTCAATTTTAAAAATTGTAAATACAGATAAAAATAAATTTAAAGAATGAGAACGTGCATATCAAAGTGTTTGGTATAGTGGTGCACAGAAGCATACGGTAAATGCTAATTTCAGTAATAATAATAGAGTTGCAGTATAGTCAGCATTAGTCATTTGTGACAATCTCTATGGAGGTTGAATTAAAAAAATAAAATAAGAAAAATTGTTTATTATTGATAAAAATAATTTCTATTGTTTGCCTTCCATGCTGTGAAACAATAGAGGCCCACAACTATAGATGCTGCACAGGACGTGGGGTTCCCAGGAAGCCACTGTGTGCTCAGAGCATCCTGTTTAGGACAGGTGCTTGGAGGAAGTGCGCCCTCCTGCAGCCATGCGTGTTCCTGTGCTACGAAGCCCCAGAGTGTTCAGGAGCAGCTCCTGGCAGGGTGCTCAGGAATATTTGGCAAAGGCCTCCTGCAGCTGTCAGAAAGATCTCAAGATGCTGCAGCTTCCTGTTGTTGTCTGGTGCTCAATCCCTGCTTTGAGTTGTGCTGGACTCCATGATTTTCCAAGTGTACCCATGCGTATCTGTCCTTTGTTATGCTCAAAACAACCCTTGGATGTTGCAAGGGAAGAAATTGTTTTCCCCACTTAACAACAGCAATGAATTAGCAAGAAGATGGGAAAAGTGGGCAAAACAAATATGTCAGTGAACATACACAATAGCTTCCGCAAAAATATATCAGTGAACATATATCAGTGAAATAGATCAGTAAACATACAAAACAGCCTCTGCAGCTTCTGACTGTAGATGTAGTACTATTCTAGAAGAACAGCTGTCATTCACTGGGAGCCTACTATATCTCAAACATTGTAATAAGTGTCTTTTTTTGTTTGGTTTTGTTTTTGAGACAGGGTCTCCCTCTGTCTCTCAGGCTGGAGTGCAGTGGTGCGAACAGGGCTCACTGCAGCCTTCACCTCTTGAGCTCAAGTGATCCTCTTGCCTCAGCCTCCCATGTAGCTGGAACTACAGGCACATGCTACCATGCCTAGCTAATTCTTTGATTTTTTTATAGAGACAGGGTCTCACTTTGTTGCCCAGGCTGGTTTCAAACTCCTGATTTCCAACAGTCTTCCTGCTTTGGCTTCCCAAAGTGTTGAGATTGTAGGCGCAAGCCACCACACCTCGCCTGGGCCACGTGTTTTATGATTTTTCCATGTTTGATATTCTCAATAACTCAACAAAGCAGGAATTACTTTTATTTCATTTTACAGAGAAGGAAACTGGGGCGTGTGCAGTTACGAGACCTGCCAAAGGTCACATAAGTACTAGATTTGGGTCTGCCTGACACCCAGGTCTGCCTGACACCCAGGTTCATGGTCTCCACCACGATGTCACTCTGCCTCAGCCTGAGGAGCATAAGAGTGGTCATTCATGAGGTGTGCTGAACACTGGCACACCTAAAGTTTGTAAATAATATTGTTCATTAAGTACTTCAGCAGCTCAAATTTGAAGACTCCCATAAAGTAAATTGCTGTTGCCAGGAAAATTAGCAAAGATTTCCTTCCTCTAGCTCATAAATACAAGCTGTCTGTATGGAATGTTCCCTTACTCTACTGTGGGAAATTAGAGTGAAGTTTTTGAACCTGTGTTTCTTTCTGTCCCTTGGAGCTTTTGAGTCTCGTACAAATGAAATAACATATTTAGGGCAATTACCTTCTTGACAAACAAACAAGAGACTGGTACTATTATCAAAAGCCCCAAGGATATCTGGAGAGGATTCAGTGATTTTGTTGTCAGCTGAGTCCAAATTCCAAAGCAGAATGTTCTGGACTGGAGAGCTGGGACCAAAGTAGACTTGGCAGTCCCCTCCCTGAAAAAGGAGTTTATATCCCAGAAGAGAGAAAGGTGGTTCACGTCGGATTCAGGCACCTGCTGAGACCTTTCTGTTAGGTGCAGCATACCAAGGGTTGTCTTCACTCAGAGTGGTCTTCCAAGACCCTGATACTCAGATTATCACGTAAGTGAGAGAACCTCTTGGGTACATTATTGTTTCTTAAAGCAATACCAACCTGTTTTCAAACTAAGCAGAACATATAACACTACAATATTTTTCTTTTAGTGTGCCCTTCTTACCCCATTCAGTAATCCACAACCCCAGACCTGTATGTCAGAGGGCTAGGGGAAGCGTCTTGGGTATAGCAGGCCAAAGGCCGCAAATGGCTTTGTTTTCAAAAAGACAGCATATTCTTCAAGATGCTGTGGAACTTTTCTATAGCATCTTCCCGGTGACATTGAGAGGCTGTGTCGGGGAAAAGGTGTTAATTCCCTGCAAACCCTGGAACTCAGGTGTGAAGGCCCTGTCTTAAATTTGAGAGACGTGTTTGAGCTAGCCATGGAAAATATATCCTGGGAAAGTTGGTAAGAACCAGCATGTGGTTCCTGCCCTCAGACCCGCTCTCCTGACTGATGGCTTTGACTAGGCTGCTTTGAGAGGCAAAGTAGTAACAGGCGTCTACTGCTGGCAAGGAGATGTACTGCGTTGTGGCCTCCTGTTCCTCCAGGATGCTGGATCCCCACGGCCACATCCAGTTTGTTGATGGAATATGGTTCCCCGTAAACAGCAGTCTTACTTTAACTTTTATTCTCCTAAGGATGGAGATGATAGGTGGTGGCCAGTTACTTCTACATCTTGCAAGGGCATGAATGGAGAGGGATTTGAGGTTTCAGCTATTTGGGAAAGCATTAAATAGTTTGCATTTTTAAAAATTTACTTATAGTTACAAATAACCCCTGTTCACTTCCCTAGGCTTCTCATCCCATTAGTTTAATCGTATTTCCCAGAATCATATGTTTCAAGCTCTTGACGGTTAAACCTTTCTATCACGTCCCACTCTTAACCCCCAAGCACCCGCATCAGTCTTCTTTGTTACAGATATTTGAAGGACCCTTTCACGTTGGGCCTCTCTTTGTATGTGCAATTCTGCTGCCTGGCACGGCCTCCCCGGTTCCTCTGAGGCCCAGCAGGATGCAGGTTAAGCTTTTCCTCCTCTGGGAAGGCCTGATCTTACCTCTTGCCTCATCCTCCTCTGTGTTTTCATAGCATCCTCTGCATATCTTTGTTCGAGTTGCCTGTTTATAAGCTTCTCCCTTTTCATACACTGAGGTCCTCTCTGAGGGCAAGGGGAGAGCTGTGCTTTTATTTTTTTTCCATTATAGTACCTGGCATGTAAAAAAAACAACTGCGAGTGATGCGTAAATGAATGAGTGAATGTTCGCCGAAATCAAATCACTATGTTGGAAGAATACAATTCAGCATTAAATTGTCCCCCCGCCTTCAAGTAGCTGAGGCCAGGAGAAGCTGCAAAGCAAAGTGGCTGCAAATTCAGGGCTGTGGGGTCAGACCTCCCTGCCAAGTTTAAAGTCCAGCTCTGCTCTTTGCAGTTCTGTGACCCAGGTAAGTTACTTAATATATCCAAGCCTTAGTTTTCTTGTATATAAAATGTGGATAATGCTACCGCCATTGCAGCAGTATTATGAGCCCTAAGAGAAACTACATATTTAAACAATTCTGGCATTTAGTTGGAGCTCAATAAATACTTCCCCCTCTTCTCACCCAAATGTGTGAGAAGTTGAATAATTGTCTAGATAACGAATACAATTAGTTTTCAAAGGAAAGAAATATCACCGAAGGGAAAGAGAAAGTAGGATTTTGCGATTTGAGCTGGAAAATAGATATGATTTACCCAAAATACGAGTAAAAGGAAAATAGCCCAATGATCTGAGAGTGGAAAGAAAAAGGTAGAAGTAAGACATTTTCCACTTAGTTCCACTCGCTGAATCTACTTAGTCCAGCTGTTTTTGGTTTTTTTGATGGTTGCTTTTTGTTTTGTTTCTTTATTTTATTTTTAATCCTAGGAATGTGGGCAAGTAACTATTTTCACATGAAATGTTCCCATATAAATTACTTCCTTGAGTAACTAAATATGCTGCAATGCCCCATTCGTTTTAATTAAATGTACTTAAAAACTAATCTTATTTAAAGTCAGAGGGTAAAGCAGTCTATTTAAGTTTATTGTTTGGCGTTGTTTTAATCCAGGCTTTAAACAAATTTGGATCTTACTAAGAGTGGCTTGCTTTCAAAGAAATCCCTGATTTCCCATCCTTTGACCCTAATGATTCTGGGGCATGACCCAGTGCTGATGATTATGGATGGACTCCTGTTAACTTGGCAAATGAGTCATGGACCCGTGACGGCCGTGGGTACAAGACAATGCTGCTAACAGAAAGGGAATATGGATCGTGTGGCGGCTGGGCACAGCGGCTCATGCCTGTAATCCCAGCACTTTGGGAGGCCAAGATGGGTGAATCATGAGGTCAGGAGTTCGAGACCAACCTGGCCAGCATAGTGAAACCCCATCTCTACTAAAAATGCAAAAATTAGCCGGGCATGGTGGTGGGCGCCGGTAGTCCCAGCTACTCAGGAGGCTGAGGCTGGAGAATTGCTTGAACCTGGGAGGCAGAGGTTGCAGTGAGCCGAGATAGCACTACTACACTCCAGTCTGGATGACAGAGTGAGACTGTGAAAGGGATATGGATTATGTGTTGTTACTCATTGGGGTGGACAGGTGGCCAGCACAGGCTTGATTTGTCTATGGGCTACCAGACGAAGGCTGCTAGTAGGAAGGTAATATAAGGTGAATAGGTAGTCAGCAGATGGGTGATTCTGTCCCTGGGATGGAAGATGAAGGCTGCCAACAGGAAGGCAGGGAGGTCTGTGTGCTGTTTGTTAGGGTGCGTAGAGATAGTCATCAGGAAGATTCCTTTCTCAACCTCAGAAAGCAGCACACCCAGAATGCACTAGAGAAACCCTTCGCAGAATCAGCACTTAAGTATGTCAGGATTTTAGATAGACTATGATATGATATGCACGAGGATTCTAGATATTTCTCAAAGGTAGAAATCTTTGATATCAACACCTTATTTATTTAATATTTATTTGACAGAGTCTTGCTCTCTCACCCAGGCTGGAGCACACTGGCGTGATCTTGGCTCACTGCAGCCTCTGCCCCCCGGGTTCCAGCGATTCTCTGTGCCTCAGCCTCCTAGGTAGCTAAGATTACAGGCGCACACCACCGCGCCTGGCTAATATTTTTGTATTTCTAGTAGAGATGGGGTTTCACCATGTTGGCCAAAGCTGGTCTTGAACTCCTGACCTCAAATGACCTGCCCGCCTCAGCCTCCCAAAGCACTGGGATTATAGGCGTGAGCCAATGTGCCCAGCCAACACCTTATTTTTATAGGAAGTAAGAGACTGAGGTCCAGAGAAGTAAATGATTTTCCTAAGGTCTATGGTATAATGAGAGGGTAGTGTTAGATTAAGACCCTAGCCCTCTTCTCTCCCTGTTTAATATTACATGAGAAGACCAAAGGATGATGATGATGATTATTATTATTATTATTTTTAGTTTAGTTGGAGACTTAGCTCAGGTGGGACTTTCCTGTGGAGTCTTCCAGACCTGTCCTTTTTAGGGCTCTGCTGTGTACCACACAAAAGCCCATCCAAGCATCTCTATGCTTGGCTATTTATAAATCTGTTTGTTTGCATGTCTCTCTCTACCGGGTAGTAAGTGCCTTGGTGGCAGGATGGTGGCTTTCGTGGTTTCTTCAGACTATAACACAATGCTTGGTAAATAAAGGTACTTCATATATTTTAAAATTGAGATGTAATGTAGTACGCCATAAAATTCCTCACTGTAACATGTACAATCCTGTAGATTTTAGTAGAACCACAACGTTGTGCAACCATCCCACTCTCTAATTCCAGAGCATTTTTATCAGCCCAGAAAGAAACCCTATGCCCATTAGAAAACATCCCTGATTACTCACATTCCTCAGCTGCTGGCAGCTACTTAGCTCCTTTAGGTGTTTGTGGATTTGCCTATTCCAGACATTTCTTCTGATTAGAATCATGTAACCTGTGGTTTTTGTGTCTGGCTTCATTTACTTAGTATAATGTTTTCAAGGCTCATCAAGAAGGTGGCATTGATAAATGCCGTATTCCTTCTTATGGCGGAATAGTATCCCATTGTAGGGATATATCACATTTTCTTTATCTTTTCATCAACTGATGGTCATTTGTGTTTTTCCTGCTTTCTGGCTATTATGAATAATGCTGCTATGAACACTTGTGTACGAGTTTTTGTGTGAACATGTTTTCAGTCCCCTTGGTTGTATACCTAGGAGTGGAAATCCTGGATCATATGGTGATTCTCTGTTTAACTTTTTGAGAAACTGTCAAACTGTTTTCTCAGTGGCTGTACTATTTTGCATTCCCACCACTTAATACAATTTCAAATTAAATTAAAGCTATTCCCTCAAAGTGAAATCACCAGTTTTCCTGTATGTACAAAAATCCTATAGGTACATTCATGTCTATTTACATCCTATATCTTAATCTTCAAAACTGCTTATATCTTTACAATTTAAAGGTCTGCCAATATTACATAAAGAAAGGTAGGGCCTTTACTTTGAGAAATCATTTAGCTGGCTTTTAAATTCACTTCCTGTAAGTGCCTTACTGTGGTCCCTCAAGTTTTGTTTGTTTACTGTTTAGAAGTCTTTTCTCTTCCAAGTTCTGTGGCCATAGATAGCAACCAAAATTAATCAGAGGACATCGGACATATTGTGACTCACAGTGCCCAGAAAAATCTAGCTCACAAAAGTTTGCCTGCAGCCCAAGTGGAGAGGGAGAATTCTCATGACATAGAGTAGGATCTCCTGGGATAAAGATGAGCTGGGGAAGAAAAGTCAAATAACTAGGGCCACGGCCAGCACTCAGCCAGCTCCCTTTCTGTCCATCGCGACCCGGATCATATTGTAAGGTCATTTTTGACATCACTAGAATATTCTGGGGTGTTTAATATTTGCTGTCTTTGTGGGACAATTCCCAGTTCTGTTTCACATCAGTCTTTTCCCAGAAGTGCTCTCATGTGATTCTAGTGTGTAGCTGGATATGTTCTGTTATCCTTTCCTTGGGCACTTGTCCCTAAAGGGCACAGACTCTATCTTCGCTTGGTAGCCAGTGGCACTATAGGGGTAGTGGCTACTTAATAACAGTGTAGGCCGGGCGTGGTGGCTCACGCCTGTAATGTCAGCACTTTGGGAGGCCAAGGTGGGCAGATCACCTGAGGTCGGGAGTTTGAGACCAGTCTGGCCAACATGGTGAAACACTGTCTCCGCTAAAAATACAAAAATGAGCTGGGCATGGTGGTACACACCTCTAATCCCAACTACTTGGGAGGCTGAGGCATGAGAATTGCTTGAACCCAGGAGGCAGAGGTTGCAGTGAGCCAAGATCGTGCCACTGCACTCCAACCTGGGTGAGAGAGTGAGACCCTGTCTCAAAAGTAAATAAATATAAATTAATTAATCAATTTAAAAAACTGTCTAATCATTGAGGTCACTAATTGGTCCAGTATTATCCATGATGGGAATACTAAGTGAAGTTAATGGTTTAGTAATACTTCAGCTGAACTTGATTTAACATAGATCGTGGTTCACTTGGTGTATTTTAAGAGTTTAAAGAAGATGCGAACAAGATCCAACACATTTCTTGGTTAACTGCTGTATCTACATACGAAGAGTGATCCAGTTCATTTTCTATATGTGGCAGCAGCTGGTAGAAAGCTGTTGAGCCCAGCCAACCATCTGTAACTCTTCCTGTAGTTGCGAAGACAGCATTAGACTTGAAGCTTTCCTTATCTCTCTTGCTGAGCAGCAAGCATTCCTTCCTTTGAACCTTCATACTGTTTGGTCAGTATCTCTGATTCCAATCCTTCTGCCTTGTTTTAGAGTTATTTAGGTCCTTGTGCTATTTGCTCTACTTAGATGTAAGGTTGCTGAGGGCTTAGTTTAGGTATCTTTGATCTCTATACCACTTTTGGCCCCTTGAAGGTGATGCCTTTGCACATTGCAGATGCTCAGTAAATATTGTTAGCCTCATTAATGGGTCAGCATTCATTTGTTTCTCTTCATTTCTTCCTTTGATTTTTGCCCACCTAGTTCTCAATTGTGGATGCTATGGCTGAATGCTCATCTTGTGGCTTAGTTGCTTTTTTTTCTGCGTGCAAATTTAATAACCAGTGAAGCGTAGTGGGAAATGCTCAGGGCTCTTAGTATATGTTATTCAGGAAGGGGAAATATTGTGTAATCCATATCCAAAACCAAGAAGAATTGAAGTTCTAAATATTTTCCTTCCCGTCCACCCTCTAATCTCCTCCAAATCCCAACAAATTCAATCCATATGCAGAGTGTTTTCCATCTTGCTAGGGATAGTGAGAGAAAGGAAGGGAAGAGACCTACCTTCTGTATCTCTTTTGAACACACAGCCAACTTGGCATATGGCATATGGTACTAGCACAATCTTGGGTTGAATTGTAGCAATATACAGCTGTTTAAAATTGTAAAGAGAGCCCATGTAATGTATGTGTAAATATTGTAAAATGACTCATTTTTATAGAGCTTGGTAAATGTCATAGGTCACATCCTTCTGCCTAAAACATAAACACAGGCCTAAAAGACATTTTGGGGGCATATTTATTTATGAGGCAGTTGGTAGTTCTGACCTCTGCTACCAGAGTTAATCTAAGTTGTCTTCTTTACATATTTTAAAGGAGGAAGTGCTTTGGCATAGTATGTGTGCATACAAGTTCCATTGTGTTTGTATGATAAGATGATCCAGTTAATAATTGATTTTCTTGAGAAAAAAATATATTCTGTCTGATGAACATGCTTGGTCTTTTCAGGATATTGTTCTATTTAGAATCTGTCTCTGGTTATCTTTAGATCAAAGTGATCAGTGACTTAAGACAACATTTTTTTTAGCATAAAAATATGGATCTTAGATTGTCTTTTGTTTACAACTCCCCGCCCAAAAAGAGACTCTGTGAGGAAAATTTAAAGGTAGGTAATTTATTTGGAAGGTGATTCTAGGAATCACTGTTAGAGGAGTGAGGCTAATAAAAGGTGCAATATCAAGCCAGTTACCAGTATGGGCAGCAATTCCCAATCCATTGGGACCTCTAAGAGGTAGTGTGGGATGTGCTGCAGAGATATCCCAGCCAAGGGATGAGGAAGCCGGGGTGTTTACCGCCTCCCCATCACCATTGTTTGACAGCTGCTTTCAGGTACATTAACTCACGCATTTTGATGCTTCTAGTAATCACATCTGACTTGCAGAGGCGAGTGCCAAGGAGGTATGGGTAGGGCACTGACAGATTCCATTGCAAATGGTCCAACTGAGGTATTATTTTGGTAAAAATTCCCTCTCCATTCTAATGAAGGATCTTTTGTTTCTGAAGAACAGCAATCCACTTACACTTTTCAATAACCCAATCAAAATATGTAGAGAGAGAGGGGATAGGAACCCAGGAAATGCTGGACAGCCAGGCCTCAGGAAGTACAGAATTCCAGGCTGCTCCAGGACCAGCAGTTTAGTTTGGGGGAATGTCCCATTCCTTTCCTGCCCATCTGGCTTCCTCTGACACTCTGTCCCTTGGGACTTTGGTCTACACATGGTTCTGTGATGCCTGCACCTGGCCTGGCCTAACTTTATCTTTTACTGTGGATATCCACCACTGACTGGGACTTTTATATGTATCTCTAACTTCAGATTTTTAGGAGTGAAAACCTAATTGGCCCAGTTCATCTTTTTCAAAGTCAGATAAAAAAGCTGTTGGCCAGCTGATGTATGGGCCTCTCTCTGATCCAATGTCCACTAACAATCTAGTCATCCACAGGCAAGGGGAGGAGTCATATGGCTCAGTGCCCACTCACAAGATGGGTAGAGCAGGGACAGATAAGCAACGAATGCGACAAAGTCCCCCAAGAAAGATCATTACACCTAGGCAATGATTCCATATGGAATGGAAATCTTGTCCTGAGAATTCCATGGCATTTTCATGAATACACAGCTTAAATAACTGGAAATATGAAATAAAACCCCATGTGGTTATCCTTAGAACCAATTTTTTTTTTTTTTTTTTGAGACAGAGTCTTGCTCTGTCACTCAGGCTGTAGTGCAGTGGCACGATCTCGGCTTACAGCAAGCTCCGCCTCCCGGGTTCACCACATTCTCCTGCCTCAGCCTCCCGAGTAGCTGGGAATACAGGTGCCCGCCACCATGCCCAGCTAGTTTTTTTGTATTTTTGGTAGAGACGGGGTTTCACTGTGTTAGCTAGGATGGTCCTGATCTCCTGACCTCATGATCTGCCCGCCTCAGCCTCCCAAAGTGCTGGGATTACAGGCGTGAGCCACTGTGTGCCTGGCCAGAACCAAGGTATTTTAAAAAAATTATTTGTTCATCAGTCTGTCTGAAAGAAACGTGCTGTAGAAATCTTAAATGTTAATGAATTAGAAACAATTTTGGTTCTTGCACTAAGAATCTGGATATAGGCTAGAGTCAGTGGCTCATGCCTGTAATCCCAGCACTTTGGGAGGCTGAGGCAAGAGGATTGCTTGAGCCCAGAAGTTTAAACCTAGCCTGGGCAATGTAGTGAGACCCCATCTCTACAAAAAAAATTAAAAATTAGCTGGATGTAATGATGCATGTCTGTGGTCCCAGCTACTCAAGAGGCTGGAGTGGGAGGATCACTTGAGCCCAGGAGTTTGAGGTTGCAATGAGCCATGATCTTGCCATTGGACTCCAGCCTGTGTGACAGAGTGAGACACTGTCTCAGGAAAAAAAAAGAATCTGGATATAATCAGTAAAAAGTTAAAGATACATCATCTCCCTTTTCTTAAAAGATCCTGAAGATAAGTTTGCCTTATGATATGCTTTGCCTTACCAAGTCCAAGAAACAGGAACTGGGATATAAGCACAGTGATGAGATTTTACATAGTCTCTAAGCAAAGATGAAGTGATTGGGTGATGTGATCTGAGGTTGCTTCTGTGAGATGCTTAGATGAAGAATCTTGTACAGTCTGGCACCAGTCATTACCTCCCTAGTGTGTACACGAGGACAGTAGCACTGTCATAGTTGTCTCCTGCTCACCTCCAATTTTTGTTAGTTGTAATGTTGTTTTCACATTTTCCTTTCCTCAAAATATTTCCTTATTCCTTTCTAACCATAATCAGGTAATTGTGGTGTCAGTTTCCTAATTGAATTCACTGCTCACTGCTAGCACTTTTACTAGTGCTTGCATTGCTGAGCTTATTTTAACTCATCTCTTAATTGGCTGGATGTTGTTTTCCATCAGTTTTCCCAAGAAGGGTTCACGGTGTCGTGCTTCCCAGACACCTTTCTGTTTGTGGTGGTTTGCCCATTGCCCTTATCTCTGAATGACGTTTTGGCAGGTGTAAGTTTCTTGGTTCTTTTGTCAGGTTCTTGGACATTTTGGCAGGTGTAAGGTTCTTTCTTTCCCTCAAGACATCCAGGTATTGCTTCATCATCTTTTAAGTATCAGTGTTGCTGTTGAGAAGTCTGAGGCTAGCCTGAGTTTTTCTCTTTTTGTGAGCAATAGGGTTTTTCTGCCTGGACATATGGAGAATGATATCTTGGAGTCCTAAGGCTTAGCCTAGGACTTGGAGTCAGCATTCTGTATCAAATTTTCTCAAAATATGTTATATCTATACTCTTTAAACCTGTGAATTCAGCTGTCTCTTCATTTCAGGGATATTCTTGTGTATTTAATCTTTGAATACATCTGCTTCTTAGGTTCTCTACTTCTAAGACATACATTTAAAAAAATCTTTCTTCATCTTGCACTTCTATTGTTTTCTCTCATTATTTGAGGCTCTTTCTTCTGCATTCATTGAAATCATTTCAAAATTTTCTCTGTGCTAGGAATTAGATATTTTATCGGCATTTTTTTGTTCTTTGATATTTCCATTCTTACTATTGATATTCTTTGTCTTTGGTTTTTATGTCTTAATTTCTCTAACCTTTTTCATCTTATCTTGTTGTGTCGTCATCTCATCCTTGAGCTCTTTTTTATTTCATGCACTAATTCAGCATTCTGCATCTGTGCTCACTCTCCTTAACTCTAGTTTCCACAGAGCAGCCGAGGATCCGTGGAGTTGACGATCAGATCATGCTGCTTTCTCTGTTCAAATCCCACAGTGGCTTTGAACAGAGATACGAGTGGGCTCGTATCTGTAATCCCACCACTTTTGGAAGCCAAGACTGGAGGATCACTTGAGGCCAGGAGTTCGAGACCAGCCTGTGCAATAGCAAGACCCTGTCACTACAAAAAAAAAAAAAAATTAAAAATTAAAAATCAGCCGGGTATGGTGATGCACACCTGTAGTCCCAGCTACTTGGGAGGCTGAGGTGGGAAGGCCACTTGAGCCTTGGAGGTTGAGGCTGCAGTGAACTATGATCATACCACTGCACTCTGGCCTGGGTGACCGAGTGAGACCGTGTCTCAAAACAAAACAGAACAGCTTAGGGGAAAAGCCAAGGCCCTTTACAATGACCTGCAGGCCCTAACTCCTCCACATCACTAACTTCACGCCTCTTGCTGTCTGCCGCCTGATCTCACCAGCCTCCCCACTGCCTTGAACATACCAGGTGGGCTCCCGTCTCAGGACGTTTGCACTTATTGCTCCCTCTCTGCGGAGTGGTTTTTCCTCAGAATCTACATGGCTTATTCTCTTCCCTTCTTCAGGTACTTACTCGCATAGCACTTCCTCAAAGAGACCTTCCTCTACTACTCTACTTAAAACCACAGCTTCTCCCCGCAACATTCTCCGTCCCCGGCCTTGCCTTTTCTCCATAGTACTTATCGCTTTCTAATATATAATCATACATATTTATATATATGTACATATTACTCATGTATTTTATTATGTCAACTTCAACCTTCCCAACTAGGATATATCTCCTTCATGGCAAGGATTTTTGTCTGGTTTCTTCGCTGTGATATCCCAACACCTAGAACAGTTCCTGACACTTAGTAAACACTTGATAAATATGTGTTGCATGAATGAATAGACTGAAGGTAACAATCGTGTCTTCCTGGGAAGAGTTCCTAACATCAAAGTCCACCTTTTTTTTTTTTTTTTAATGTTTGCCTTCACAGTGACTTTCTCATTTGGCAGCAGAGGTCATATAACAAAATATTGGGGGAGGGGGAGGATCTAAATTCTTTAAGGTGTTACAGATTAAATCCCCCAGCTTCGATATTATTAGAAGGCTCCTTATACCTTCAAATGGTTTTGAAAACTTGAATTTTACAGTTTTCAAGCTTATCTTATTTTATTGTGAATTGATGAGGCAGTGAGAAATGAAATAACAATAGTTGTTACCCTTAACTGCATTCCTTCTTAGTACTAGGTACTTTCTTTTGGGATAGATCACCTGTTATTCTCACCCAGCACAGGACACATAATTTTCAGGGCCCAGTATGAAAGAAAAACGTGGGATCCCTTGTTTAAAATGCAGGAGAAAGTGCCATTAGTGGTACTAAAATATAGCTTTTTTGTTTATTCCCCAGATTCTCTCAACTCAGTAGTTTTTAT